>NC_044321.2:47903328-48503328 GCF_007474595.2 Lynx canadensis | reverse complement strand
ACTGTATTGATCATGAGAGCTTTGTAATATAACTTGAAGTTCAGAACTGTTATGCTTCCAGCTTTGCTTTACTTTTTCAAGGTTGTTTTGGCTATTCACGGTCTTTTGTAGTTCCATACAAATTTTAGGATTGTGTGTTCTTCTCTGCGAAAAATACTGTTGGTATTTTGATAAAGATTGCATTAAATGTGTAGATTGCTTTGACGATTTAACAATATTTTCTCTTCCAATCCATGAGCATGGAATGTCTCTCCATTTTTTTGTGTCATCTTCACTTTTTCTCATCAGTGTTTTATAGTTTTCAGAGTACAAGACTTTCACCTCTTTGGTCAGGCTTATTTCTAGGTATCTTATTATTTTGAGTGCAATTGAAATTGGGGTTGCTTTCTGCCTGCTGCTTCATCATTGGTGTATAGAAATGCAAAAGATTTCCAGAAATTCTTTTTAAACAGGTTTAAAAGTTACCAGGCATCATTTATTCATGTAAGTAAAATAGTCCAGAAGTTGGATGGGTTTCAGGGACAGGATTAGGCTCTGTTTGATTTTTTTTTAGGTTTTTCCCTCCTCTGTATGTCAGTTTCATCTTCATGCCATCTTTCCTCATGGTAGCAAAATTAGAGCAGGAGTACCATACAGCAGTTCCAATCTACAGGAAGATAAATAACCTATGTCTTGTCATGCATAATGTACTGGTTTGGGTCACATACCTGCATCAATGACTTAAGTCTTATTGATTGTGCTGATTGGCTTAGCCAGGGAATGTGTTCCATCCCTGAACCCTAGGATATATATCCCTGGAAACAAATGGATTCCTAGTAGAATCAAGGGAATGAGTAATGAATACCATGAACCAATCACAAATCTCTAGTATAGCTTCTTTTTTTGATAGTATCCACAGACACCTTTCATCTCACATATCCACTTTTAAAAATGCACACACTTACATGTAGTAAATTTATGTCCTCAGAGGCAGAGAACCTAAAGTCATTTCCAATGATTGCATTTAATGCTAAGTCTAGGATCTCTATTTGGTATGTGGCCATGTTCAGATCCATCATCATACCAGTCTTGTCACCTGTAGTTAAATTATAAACTACCCTTCATCCCAACATACCCAATATACGATTGTGGAGAAGTAACCAGAGAAATATAATTTTAAAACTATCATTTTAAAAAGGGAGGAAGTAGAAAACAATACACAGTAGTTTCTAGTTCAAAACATATCATAACCTGGGAGAATCTGCCCTGGCTTGATCAGCCAATCTCTTTTTGTTCTCTAAGAGGATCTTGGGTAAATGCACTTTTTGGAGGATAAGCAGATTTACCAGTCTACTTAATCTTATGTCATTTCTTGTGCCTGAGAGATATTCTGTGGTTAGACAATCAGTTTTTGCTGTTGTCCAGGATTGGAGTTTCTTTAATGTAGTTCTCGGGGGGAGGGAAGATGGCGGCGTAGGAGGACGCTGGGCTCACCGCGCGTCCTGCTGATCACTTAGATTCCACCTACACCTGCCTAAATAACCCAGAAAACAGCCAGAAGAGTAGCAGAACGGAGTCGCCGGACCCAAGCACAGACAAGAGGCCCACGGAAGAGGGTAGGAAGGGCGGCGAGGCGGTGCGCGCTCCACGGACTGGCAGGAGGGAGCCGGGGCGGAGGGGCGGCTCGCCGGCCAAGCAGAGACCCCGAGTGTGGCTGGCAAAAGCGGAGGGGCCTGATGGACTGTGTTCCGACAGCAAGCGCGACTTAGCCTCTGGGAGGTCATAAGTTAACAGCTCTGCTCGGAAAGCGGGAAGGCTGGAGGACAAAGGGAGGGAGAGCTGCTGAGCCCCCGGACGACAGAGCTCAGTTTGGTGGGGAACAAAGGCGCTCGCCAGCGCCATCTCCCCCGCCCATCCCCCAGCCAAAATCCCAAAGGGAACCGGTTCCTGCCAGGGAAATTGCTCGCTCCACGCAAACACCCAACTCTGTGCCTCTGCGGAGCCAAACCTCCGGCAGCGGATCTGACTCCCTCTGGCTGCCACAGGGCCCCTCCTGAAGTGGATCACCTAAGGAGAAGCGAGCTAAGCCTGCCCCCCTGCCGCCTTGCACCTTGCCTACCCACCCCAGCTAATACGCCAGATCCCCTGCATCACAAGCCTGGCAGTGTGCAAGTAGCCCAGACAGGCCACACCAGCCCACAGTGAATCACGCCCCTAGGAGAGGGGAAGAGAAGGCACACACCAGTCTGACTGTGGCCCCAGCGGTGGGCTAGGGGCAGACATCAGGTCGGACAGCGGCCCCGCCCACCAACTCCAGTTATACACCACAGCACAGGGGAAGTGCCCTGCAGGCCCTCACCACACCAGGGACTATCCAAAATGACCAAGCGGAAGAATTCCCCTCAGAAGAATCTCCAGGAAATAACAACAGCTAATGAGCTGATCAAAAAGGATTTAAATAATATAACAGAAAGTGAATTTAGAATAATAGTCATAAAATTAATCGCTGGGCTGGAAAACAGTATACAGGACAGCAGAGAATCTCTTGCTACAGAGATCAAGGGACTAAGGAACAGTCACGAGGAGCTGAAAAACGCTTTAAAGGAAATGCAAAACAAAATGCAAACCACCACAGCTCGGATGGAAGAGGCAGAGGAGAGAATAGGTGAACTAGAAGATAAAGTTATGGAAAAAGAGGAAGCTGAGAAAAAGAGAGATAAAAAAATCCAGGAGTATGAGGGGAAAATTAGAGAACTAAGTGATACACTAAAAAGAAATAATATACGCATAATTGGTATCCCAGAGGAGGAAGAGAGAGGGAAAGGTGCTGAAGGGGTACTTGAAGAAATCATAGCTGAGAACTTCCCAGATCTGGGGAAGGAAAAAGGCATTGAAATCCAAGAGGCACAGAGAACTCCCTTCAGACGTAACTTGAATCGATCTGCACGACATATCATAGTGAAACTGGCAAAATACAAGGATAAAGAGAAAATTCTGAAAGCAGCAAGGGGTAAACGTGCCCTCACATATAAAGGGAGACCTATAAGACTCGTGACTGATCTCTCTTTTGAAACTTGGCAGGCCAGAAAGAATTGGCACGAGATTTTCAGGGTGCTAGACAGCAAAAATATGCAGCCGAGAATCCTGTATCCAGCAAGTCTGTCATTTAGAATAGAAGGAGAGATAAAGGTCTTCCCAAACAAACAAAAACTGAAGGAATTTGTCACCACTAAAGCAGCCCTACAAGAGATCCTAAGGGGGACCCTGTGAGACAAAGTACCAGAGACATCACTACAAGCATAAAACATACAGACACCATAATGACTCTAAACCCGTATCTTTCTATAATAACACTGAATGTAAATGGATTAAATGCACCAACCAAAAGACATAGGGTATCAGAATGGATAAAAAAACAAGACCCATCTATTTGCTGTCTACAAGAGACTCATTTTAGACCTGAGGACACCTTCAGATTGAGAGTAAGGGGATGGAGAACTATTTACCATGCTACTGGAAGCCAAAAGAAAGCTGGAGTAGCCATACTTATATCAGACAAACTAGACTTTAAATTAAAGGCTGTAAAAAGAGATGAAGTAGGACATTATATAATAGTTACAGGGTCTATCCATCAGGAAGAGCTAACAATTATAAATGTCTATGCGCCGAATACCGGAGCCCCCAAGTATATAAAACAATTACTCATAAACAGAAGCAACCTTATTGATAAGAATGTGGTAATTGCAGGGGACTTTAACACCCCACTTACAGAAATGGATAGATCATCTAGACGCACGGTCAATAAAGAAACAAGGGCCCTGAATGAGACATTGGATCAGATGGACTTGACAGATCTATTTAGAACTCTGCATCCCAAAGCAACAGAATATACTTTCTTCTCGAGTGCACATGGAATATTCTCCAAGATAGATCATATACTGGGTCACAAAACAGCCCTTCATAAGTTTACAAGAATTGAAATTATACCATGCATACTTTCAGACCACAATGCTATGAAGCTTGAAATCAACCACAGGAAAAAGTCTGGAACACCTCCAAAAGCGTGGAGGTTAAAGAACACCCTACTAACGAATGAGTGGGTCAACCAGGCAATTAGAGAAGAAATAAAAAAATATATGGAAACAAACGAAAATGAATATACAACAATCCAAACGCTTTGGGACGCAGCGAAGGCAGTCCTGAGAGGAAAATACATTGCAATCCAGGCCTATCTCAAGAAACAAGAAAAATCCCAAATACAAAATCTGACAGCACACCTAAAGGAAATGGAAGCAGAACAGCAAAGGCAGCCTAAACCCAGCAGAAGAAGAGAAATAATAAAGATCAGAGCAGAAATAATCAATATAGAATCTAAAAAAACTGTAGAGCAGATCAACGAAACCAAGAGTTGGTTTTTTGAAAAAATAAACAAAATTGACAAACCTCTAGCCAGGCTTCTCAAAAAGAAAAGGGAGATGACCCAAATAGATAAAATCATGAATGAAAATGGAATTATTACAACCAATCCCTCAGAGATACAAACAATTATCAGGGAATACTATGAAAAATTATATGCCAACAAATTGGACAACCTGGAAGAAATGGACACATTCCTGAACACCCACACTCTTCCAAAACTCAATCAGGAGGAAATAGAAAGCTTGAACAGACCCATAACCAGCGAAGAAATTGAATCGGTTATCAAAAATCTCCCAACAAATAAGAGTCCAGGACCAGATGGCTTCCCAGGGGAGTTCTACCAGACATTTAAAGCAGAGATAATACCTATCCTTCTCAAGCTATTCCAAGAAATAGAAAGGGAAGGAAAACTTCCAGACTCATTCTATGAAGCCAGTATTACTTTGATTCCTAAACCAGACAGAGACCCAGTAAAAAAAGAGAACTACAGGCCAATATCCCTGATGAATATGGATGCAAAAATTCTCAATAAGATACTAGCAAATCGAATTCAACAGCATATAAAAAGAATTATTCACCATGATCAAGTGGGATTCATTCCTGGGATGCAGGGCTGGTTCAACATTCGCAAATCAATCAACGTGATACATCACATTAACAAAAAAAAAGAGAAGAACCATATGATCCTGTCAATCGATGCAGAAAAGGCCTTTGACAAAATCCAGCACCCTTTCTTAATAAAAACCCTTGAGAAAGTCGGGATAGAAGGAACATACTTAAAGATCATAAAAGCCATTTATGAAAAGCCCACAGCTAACATCATCCTCAACGGGGAAAAACTGAGAGCTTTCTCCCTGAGATCAGGAACACGACAGGGATGCCCACTCTCACCGCTGTTGTTTAACATAGTGCTGGAAGTTCTAGCATCAGCAATCAGACAACAAAAGGAAATCAAAGGCATCAAAATTGGCAAAGATGAAGTCAAGCTTTCGCTTTTTGCAGATGACATGATATTATACATGGAAAATCCGATAGACTCCACCAAAATCTGCTAGAACTGATACATGAATTCAGCAAAGTTGCAGGATACAAAATCAATGTCCAGAAATCAGTTGCATTCTTATACACTAACAATGAAGCAACAGAAAGACAAATAAAGAAAATGATCCCATTCACAATTGCACCAAGAAGCATAAAATACCTAGGAATCAATCTAACCAAAGATGTAAAGGATCTATATGCGGAAAACTATAGAAAGCTTATGAAGGTAATTGAAGAAGATTTAAAGAAATGGAAAGACATTCCCTGCTCATGGATTGGAAAAATAAATATTGTCAAAATGTCAATACTACCCAAAGCTATCTACACATTCAATGCAATCCCTATCAAAATTGCACCAGCATTCTTCTCAAAACTAGAACAAGCAATCCTAAAATTCATATGGAACCACAAAAGGCCCCGAATAGCCAAAGGAATTTTGAAGAAGAAGACCAAAGCAGGAGGCATCACAATCCCAGACGTTAGCCTCTACTACAAAGCTGTAGTCATCAAGACAGCATGGTATTGGCACAAAAACAGACACACAGACCAATGGAATAGAATAGAAACCCCAGAACTAGACCCACAAACGTATGGCCAACTCATCTTTGACAAAGCAGGAAAGAACATCCAATGGAAAAAAGACAGCCTCTTTAACAAATGGTGCTGGGAGAACTGGACAGCAACATGCAGAAGGTTGAAACTAGACCACTTTCTCACGCCATTTACAAAAATAAACTCAAAATGGATAAAGGACCTAAATGTGAGACAGGAAACCATCAAAACCTTAGAGGAGAAAGCAGGAAAAGACCTCTCTGACCTCAGCCGTAGCAATCTCTTACTCGACACATCCCCAAAGGCAAGGGAATTAAAAGCAAAAGTGAATTACTGGGACCTTATGAAGATAAAAAGCTTCTGCACAGCAAAGGAAACAACCAACAAAACTAAAAGGCAACCAACGGAATGGGAAAAGATATTTGCAAATGACATATCGGACAAAGGGCTAGTATCTAAAATCTATAAAGAGCTCACCAAACTCCACACCCAAAAAACAAATAACCCAGTGAAGAAATGGGCAGAAAACATGAATAGACACTTCTCTAAAGAAGACATCCAGATGGCCAACAGGCACATGAAAAGATGTTCAGCGTCACTCCTTATCAGGGAAATACAAATCAAAACCACACTCAGGTATCACCTCACGCCAGTCAGAGTGGCCAAAATGAACAAATCAGGAGACTATAGATGCTGGAGAGGATGTGGAGAAACGGGAACCCTCTTGCACTGTTGGTGGGAATGCAAATTGGTGCAGCCGCTCTGGAAAGCAGTGTGGAGGTTCCTCAGAAAATTAAAAATAGACCTACCCTATGACCCAGCAATAGCACTGCTAGGAATTTATCCAAGGGATACAGGAGTACTGATGCATAGGGGCACTTGTACCCCAATGTTCATAGCAGCACTCTCAACAATAGCCAAATTATGGAAAGAGCCTAAATGTCCATCAACTGATGAATGGATAAAGAAATTGTGGTTTATATACACAATGGAATACTACGTAGCAATGAGAAAAAATGAAATATGGCCTTTTGTAGCAACGTGGATGGAACTGGAGAGTGTAATGCTAAGTGAAATAAGCCATACAGAGAAAGACAGATACCATATGGTTTCACTCTTATGTGGATCCTGAGAAACTCAACAGGAACCCATGGGGGAGGGGAAGAAAAAAAAAAAAAGAGGTTAGAGTGGGAGAGAGCCAAAGCATAAGAGACTGTTAAAAACTGAGAACAAACTGAGGGTTGATGGGGGGTGGGAGGGAGGGGAGGGTGGGTGATGGGTATTGAGGAGGGCACCTTTTGGGATGAGCACTGGGTGTTGTATGGAAACCAATTTGTCAATAAATTTCATATATATATATTAAAAAAAATAAAAAATAAATAAAAAATAAAATAGAAACATTAAAAAAAATGTAGTTCTCAAACTTTAGCACATATTAGAAATCACCTGTAAAACTTAAGATACAGATTTCTGGAGCCATCAATAAAATTTTAATTCAGTAGAGATGGGGTAGGGGCCAAAGATTTGTATTTCTAACAAGTTCTCACAGAAGACTGATGCTGCTGGTCCTGAAACCCTACAATGGAAATCAGTGACTTTTAGTGGCAATTGAGTCAGGACAGAGTATGTCCTTCACATTCCTTCTAATAAATTTACCTGTGGTACTTGCTAAACTATAAATTCCTGAGCCCCACCTTAGATTTAATTAATCAAGTTCTCTTGGCATGAAAGTGGGGGGGCCTGGAAAAACTCTACCAGATATTGCAGGTGATTCTGACCATTATTATTTATACTGATTGGGAAACACTTGTTTAGGAAACTAGGCTTTTCATGTCCCTAATATTATATCTTCATAAGCCTTCCATCTCTTTTCCCTTCCTGCATAAATCTTAGGGTAAGGAAATTGACTTTTCTAATCCTACAAGTTTCCAAATTACCGAAATCATTTTTAAATAGAATTTCAGCCGACCAGTAACTAAGTGAACAAAGCTTTATTTTATTTCCACACTGTTTTAATATAGACAAGTTTCAACTATGGAGATGGTATCTTTGGCCTTGGCCTAAGAAGCATAGATTGAGGGCCATGTGTCCCCCAAGACAGCATAGAATAGGGGAAAATAATAGACTAGAATGAGGCCAGTAAAATGGGCATTAAGTCCAGAATCAATTAGTTCTGTGTTTTGAGGCGAGTGACATAATCTTTCTAAGCCTATTATTGTAGGTCATAATCCTTATCTTACCTTGTTCTTTGGGGAAATAAAAGAGAAACTTTATCTTTAGTATATAACCTTGTGCGTTGCATGTACTTAACCAATTTGAACTCCATTTAATTCCCCAGACGGTAAGCCCACGTCCTTCTGGTAAACCTTTCTTTATATTGAGCAATGCTCCAGTGACATTTAGCTAGGGAATATATCCACAAATTCTATTAATGAAATGTGACTCCAAAGAAGTCTTTGGATATACATTGCTGCTTCCTTTTCCTAGTAAGATCTTTACCAGAGAGCTCATTAAACTTCATAACATTTCTGAGTGGTTAGAAAGGCTGAATGTTACCCTACTGTGTAGATTCAATCATTCATTTATTCAACTACTTTTTGATGATAGTGATGGAGGTAGATAGGGTCCACACTTTTAGCAAACTTACATTCTCACAGGGGTAAGAAAGAAAGCAAATATGTAGACAAATAACCTATACAATTTTGAAGAAAGTTATGTTGTATGAAGAAAACAAAGCAAAGCAATAGAATAGAGAGTAATTGCAATAAATGAGCTACTTCAACTAGGGTTTGTTAGAAAAATATCTTAACTGAGTGAATATTTGAACAATGAGAAACCAGCCCATGCAACAATTTGGAGAAGTGATCTAGAGAGAAAAACAAGTTGAAAGACTGGAATACCTAAAATTTTGTATTCCTGGTTATTAATTCAGTCATGTGTTTCATACTGAGACCTATAGCTAACTATTCTTCTCTACTGTTTTGTACATCTGACTCACTTTGTTGCTGTTAGTTTTTGTTTTTGTTTTTGTTTTTGTTTTGAGGTCAGAGGACATTATAGACAACAGGATTGTGCATTTATTTTTCAATTGTTACCCTGATCCTGGAGGTGAAATTAGGGGATAAGAAGTCACTGATTAAATGGAAACAACAGATTTCTTCTTCTACCCAAATCCATGAAAGAGGAACACAGCACAGAGTTAAAGTTGAAGCCCATACATAACAAATTGAATGTGTATACCTATTTTTCTGGTTACCATTTCAAACATACACTACAAGACATTTGCATAATTTAGTTTACATCATTCATTTCTGGAGGTTAGTAGGATGACAGTAAGCATTTACTGAGCACCTAGTATGTGCCAGCCACAACTTAAACTTCACAGGATACTGGGAACTAAGTGTTACAATCTCTATTTTAAAGATAAGGAAATCTAGCTTAGAGAAAAAGGAAATCAGAGTCACACAACTAGCAAGAGTGCTGGAAGTGAACCTCTAACAATTGCATAAATAAGAAAGAAGCAAAAGTGCCAAGAAAGAAGACAAATTTACAGCTGTGCTTTTCCTATTCTTCCTTACCTATCACAATCTCTCAACACACACTTTGTTCCTACTGTTAAATCTACTTTATTCATTCATTCATTCACCAATTTATTTAACACCTACTATGTTTCATGCACTGGGGTATTTCAGTGAACAAAACAGTCAATAATCCCTGTCTTCATGGAGATTACTTGCAAACAAGGGGCAGCTGATAATAAACATAATAATTAAATAAGTTATATGGGATGTCAGAAAGCAACACTATGAACATTGTGTTCTGTTATGAACAGAAAGAAAATTAGAGTAAGGTAAGAGGTAAGGTTAGGGTAAACTTTATGGAGATGATAGCTGATCAAAGACAGAAAGGAAGTGAGGGGGTTATCCAAGAATACATAGAGAAAAAGAACATTCCAGGCAAAAGGAACTGCTAGAGGAAAGACCCTATGGTGGGTGTGTTCTCAGCAAGTTCAAAGACCAGCAAGGAGGTTAATTTGTCTAGAGCTACATAAGTGAGGGAGAGAAACATAGGAGAAGTCAGAGATTTAATAAGGGAACAAATTATATAAAACCTTATAAGGCATGGTAGGAATTCTATATGAAATGAGGAGCCTGTCACAGGTTGCACATTCTGAAATAAGGTTAATGCTTCAAAAATTTATTACATAATGGTTTGGGGGTCAATATTTGTGGAAGAAATGGGAAAGAAGCAGAAGTACCATGTGAGAAGTCAAGCTCTGATAAAGACACAATAAAAGTGTCAGCCACAAACTCATACACTGATGAATCACTAGATGTAGGCTGCCTGGGAAAGATGTGACCTTGCACAAGGCTGCTCTGTGCAGCTTAGGCAATGCTTAATGGGGATGGCAGTTGAAGCTGGAGGAATGACTGTCAGTTAAGAGGAGCTTCAGTGTTGCATTTCCATGTCCACAGAGTCACAGCAGATTTTGAGCAGATAATTGACCTATTTTTTTAAATTTCCAGATACATTTAGTTAATATTTTAGGATTAAGATTCATTCCAACATTTATGCACTTTGCTTTTCCTTTTTTTTATATGAAATCTATTGTCAAATTGGTTTCTATACAACACCCAGTGCTCATCCCAACAGGTGCCCTCCTCAATGCCCATCACCCACTTTCCCCTCCCCCCCTACCCCACATCAACCCTCAGTTTGTTCTCAGTATTTAAGAGTCTCTTATGGTTTGCCTCCCCCTCTGTTTAAAACTATTTTTTCTCTTTCCCTTACCCTATGGACTTCTGTTAAGTTTCTCAAGTTCCATATATGAGTGAAAACATATGATATCAGTCTTTCTCTGACTGACATATTTCATATAGCATAATACCCTCCAGTTCCTTCTACGTTGTTGGAAATGGAAGGATTTCATTCTTTCTGATTATTGAGTAATGCTTCATTGTATATGTAAACCACATCTCCTTTATACATTGATCAGTTGATGGACATTTGGGCTCTTTCCATAAGTTGGCTATTGTTGAAAGTGCTGCTAAAAACATTGGGGTACATGAGCCCCTATAAATCAGGACTCCTGTATCCCTTTGGTAAATTCTTAGTAGTGCTATTGCTGTGTCATAGGGTAGATATATTTTTAATTTTTTGAGGAACCTCCACACTGTTTTCCAGAGCAGCTGCACCAGTTTGCACTCCCACCAACAGTGCAAGAGGGTTCCCGTGTCTCCACATCCTCGCCAGAATCTATAGTCTCCTGATTTGTTCATGTTAGCCACTCTGACCAGCATGAGGTGATATGTCAGTGTGGCTTTGATTTGTATTTTGTGATGACGAGTGACATTGAGCATTGTTTCATGTGTCTGCTGGCCATCTGGATGTCTTCTTTAGAAAAGGGTCTATTCATGTCGTCTGCCCATGTCTTCACTGGAATATTTGTTTTTCGGGTGTGGAGTTTGGTGAGTTCTTTATAGATTTTGGACACTATCCTTTATCTGATATGTCATTTGCAAATGTATTTTCCCATTCTGTCAGTTGCCTTTTAGTTTTGTTGATTATTTCCTTTGCAGTGAAGAAGATTTTTTTTTTGCCTGCTTTTCCTTTTATTTTATTTTTTTTAATGAAATTTATTGACAAATTGGTTTCCATACAACACCCAGTGCTCATCCCAAAAGGTGCCCGCAGTGAAGAAGATTTTTAACTTGATGAGGTCCCAATAGTTCATTTTTGCTTTTAATTCCCTTGCCTTCAGAGATGTATCAAGAAAGAAGATGCTGCAGCTGAGGTCAAAGGTTATTGCCTGTTTTCTCCTCTAGGGATTTGATGGTTTCCTGTCTCACATTTAGGTCTTTCATTCATTTTGAGTTTATTTTTGTGTATTGTGTAAGAAAGTGGTCCAGTTTCATTCTTCTACATGTTGCTGTCCAGTTCTCCCAGTACCATTTGCTAAAGAGACTGTCTTTTTTCATTGGACACTCTTTCCTGCTTTGTCAAAGATTAGTTGGCCATAATTTGTGGGTTCAACTCTGGGTTCTCTATTTTATTACATTGGTCTATGTATCTGTTTTTGTGCCAATACCATACTGTCTTGATGATTACAGCTTTGTAGTAGAGGCTAAAGTCCAGGATAGTGATGCCTCCTGCTTTGATTTTCATTTTCAATATTACTTTCTCTCTTTGGGGTCTTTTGTGTTCCCATACAAAATTTAGGATTGTTTTTCTAGCTTTGAGAAGTATGCCAGTGCAATTCTGATTGGGATTGCATTGAATGCGTAGATTGCTTTGGGTAGTATTTTCATTTTAACAATATTTATTCTTCCAATCCATGAGCACGAAATGTTTTCCCATTTCTTTGTATCTTCTTCAATTTGTTTCATAAGCTTTCTATAGTTTTCAGCATACAGATCTTTTACATCTTTGGTTAGGTTTATTCCTAGGTATTTTATAATTGTTGGTGCAATTTTGAATGGGATCAGTTTCTTTATTTCTGTTTCTGTTTCTTCATTATTGGTGTATACAAATGCAACCAATTTCTGTACATTGATTTTATACCTTGAGACTTTGCTGAATTCATGTATCAGTTCTAGGAGCTTTTTGGTGGAATCTTTCTGGTTTTCCATGTAGAGTATCATGTCATCTGAAAAAAGTGAAAGGTGACTTCTTTGCCAATTTGGATGCCTTCTATTTCATTGTGTTGTCTGATTGCTGATATTAGGACTTCCAACAATATGTTAAACAACAGTGGTGAGAGTGGACATCCCTGTCGTGTTCTTGATCTCATGGAAAAAGCTCTCATTTTTTCCGTATTGGGGATTATATTAGCTGTGGACCTTTCATGTATGGCTTTTATGACATTAAGGTATTTTATTTCTCTCCTGATTTCTTGACAGCTTTTATTAAGAAACGATGCTGTATTTTGTCAAATGTTTTTTCTGCATCTATTGACAGGATCATATCATTCTTATCATTTTTTCTATTAATGTGTTGTATCATATCAATTGATTTGCGAATGTTGAACAAGCTCTGCAGCCCAGGAATGATTCCCATTTGATCATGGTAAATATTTTTTTAAATATACTGTTTAGTTCCATTTGCTAGTATCTTGTTGAGAATTTCTGTGTCCATGTACATCAGGGGTATTGGCCTGTAATTTTCCTCTTTAGTAGGGACTCTGTCTGATTTGGGAATCAAGGTAATGCTGGCTTCATAGAATGAGTCCAGAAGCTTTCCTTCCATTTCTATTTTTGTGGAGCAGCTTGAGAAGGATAGGTATTAACTCTGCTTTAAATGTCTGGTCGAATTCCCCTGGGAAGCCATCTGGCCCAGGACGCTTATTTTTTGGGGAGATTTTTGATAAATGATTCAATTTCTTTGCTAGTTATAGGTCTGTTCAAATTTTCTATTTCTTCCCGTTCGAGTTTTGGTAGTGTGTGGGTGCCTACTAATTTGTACATTTCTTCCAGATTGTCCAGTTTGTTAGCATATAATTTTTCATAGTATTCTCTAATAATTGTTTGTATTTCTGTGATGTTAGTTGTGATCTCCCTCTTTCATTCGAGATTTTATCTATTTGTGTCTTCTATCTTTTTTTTTTGAGAAGTTAGGCTAGGGGGTTATCAATTTGTTTTTGTTTTGAAAAAATATCTCTTAAATTCATTGATCTGTTATACTGGGGGTTTTTTTGGATTCTATATTGCTTATTTCTGCTCAAATTCTTTTTATTTCCCTTCTTATGGCTTGGGGAGTCTGCTGTTTACTTCCAGTTCCTTTAGATGTGCTGTCAGGTTTTGTATTTGTGACTTTTCATTTTTCTTGAGATAGGCCTGAGTTGCAATGTTTTTTCCTCCTAGAAATGCCTTTGCTGCATCCCAAAGGTTGTGGACTGTGCTGTTTTCATTTTCATTTGCTCCCATATATTTTATAATTTCTTCTTTAATTGCCTAGTTTACCTATTTATTTGTTAGTAAGATGTTCTTTACCATCCATGCATTTGGAGACTTTAAATTTTTTTTTCTTGTGCTTGACTTCAACTTTCATAGCATTGTGATCTGATAATACGCATGTCATTTTTATATTTATTGAGTACTGTTTTGTCACCCAATATGTGATCTGTATTGGAGAATTTTCCACGGACACTCCAGAAAAATGTATATTCTGCTGTTTAGGATGAAGTCCTGAATGTATCTGTCAAGTCCATCTGCTCCATTGTATCATTCAAGTCCATTTTTTTTATTGGTGTTTTGCCTAGATGATCTGTCCATTTCTGTAAGTGGATTATTAAAGACCCCTGAAATTACCATATTCTTATCAATACGATTGCTTATGTTTGTGATTATTTGATTTATGTATATGCCCCAACTTGGAGGCATAAACATTTACAATCTTCTTGATGGGTAGATCCCATAATTATGATATAATGCCCTTCCTTGTCTCTTGTTAAAACCTTTAGTTTAAAATGTAGTTTGTCTGATATAAGTATGCTATTCCAGATTTCTTTTGACTTCCAGTAGCATTATAGATGGATTCCACGCCTTCACTTTCAATCTGAAGGTGAGCATCGGTCTAAAATTGGTGTCTTATATACAGCATACAGATGGATATTGGGGTTTTTTTTAATCCATTATGATACCATATGTCTTTTGATTGGAGCATTTAGTCCACTTACATTCACAGTTATTATTGAAATATATGGAGTTAGTGTCATTTGTTACTTGTAGGTTTCATGCTTGTGGTGATGTCAGTGATGTTTCTGGTCCTTTGTAGTCTTTGCAGCATAACACTCACAGAGTTCCCCTTAGGATATCTTCCAGGACTGGTTTACTGGTCATAAACTCCTTCAGTTTTTGTTTGTCTGGGAAAGCCTTTATCTCTACTTCTATTCTGAATGACAGGCTTGCTGAACAAAGGATTCTTGGCTGCATGTTTTTTTTTTCTTATTCAGCACATTGAATATTTCCTGCCACTCCCTTCTGGCCTGCCAAGTTTCAGTGGACAGTTTGGCTACCACCCTTATGTGTCTACCCTTGTAGATTAAGGACTGTTTGTCCCTAGCTTCTTTCAGAAGAGAGACCTATTCCTGTTAAATCTGTGTCTTCTTTATTTAGATGCATGTTTCCTTCCACAGATTAGGGAAGTTCATTGTTATATTTTTTTTCAAATAACCTTTTCCCCTTTCTCTCTCTTCATATGGAACTCCTATGATATGGATATTATTAAGTTTCATTCAATCAGGTATTTCCCTAATTCTCTCCTCTTGGTCTAGTGTTTTCTTATCATTCTTTTTCTTGGCTTCATCATTATCCATAATTTTATCTTGTATTTCACTTATACTCCCCTCTGCTTCTTCCATCCTTGCTGTCACTGCATCTAGTTTATTTTATACCTCAGTTACAACATTTCATAATTCATCGTGACAATTTCTTAATTCCTTGGTCTCTGCAGCAATATAGTCTCTGCTGTCTTCTATGCTTTTTTCAAGCCCAGCTATTAATCTTATGACTATTATTCTAAGTTCTTTCTCAGATATATTGTTTATATCTGTTTTGAGCAATTCTTTAGCTGTCCTTTCTTCCTGGGATTTGTTTTGAGGAGAATACTTCTGTTTCATCATTTAGGCTAGTTTTCCCTCCCTTTTGTTTTTTTAATAGCTTGTTATGTGTCATGTGCCTGCGACCACTATGATATTAACAGGAGGTCATGCACTGTCTGTAGCCTGACCTTTCAGGAGATGTTTTTGAAGTGTGTTGCATGCTCTCTGTTGTGACTCTGGTTGCTTAATCTCCCTACTTGTAGTGGTGGTTCAGACCTTCAACCAGGTGTGCTTTGATTTGTTCATTGAAGTCACCCTGGAGAAAAAAAAAATTTTTAAGGGGATTAGTGGAAGAATGCTTATCCCAATCAAAGAGAAAAATGACAGGGGTGGAGAAAAAAGGAAAGAAAAAAAATTGACCAGGCAGAGAATCAGATAAACTATACAGCTTAATCGAGAGAGAGAGAGAGAGAGGAAAATAAAGAAGGAGATACAGCATAGCTGTTAAAAGAATATATTAAAATTTTATGCTTAAACAAACCAACAACCAGAATAAACAGACTAGAGAAGGGAAGAAATAAGAAGAAAAGGAAGGAGATTATATACATAAATATATAATTGATCAAGAATCAAATCAGAAAATGCAAAACCGCTGGACGGTTATCTGATGGTGCCTTGCAACCAGTGGCTGCGTTGGTCTGGAGGAGGGGCTGTCTGGTTCCTTCAGTGTCAACCTTGCTTTGTTAGATACATAGTTACCAGGCATGGAGGGGTGTGGATCAGTGTACACAGGACCTGCCTCCAGTGTGGGCCCCTTGTCTATTCCCTGCCACCCCACCTTATTGGTGATGGGTAGAAAAATGGCGACATCCAAGTCTATCCTCCCTGGGTGTCCCAAACCACTCTCTTCAGGCCATCTTCTTGGTGCCGCGCATGCACGAGCAGGCCAGTTTTTTCCTTTCCAGTCTACTGCACCACCCAGTCACTCAGCTGGGATTCAAACCCCGATGTCTTAAAGGATCCCTCTCTTTACACCCCAGTTGCAGGGTAGAGCCACTCCACAAGGCACCCAACAAAGTCTCTTTGGTTCCTCACAGTGCTGTGTGGGCACAAATGGTTTGGTTTGTCCTGCTCCACAGTCTCCCACACCTCCCAGGCACTTGGCTGGGATTCAAACACCTATGTCTTAAAGCATCCTGATCCTCATGCCCTGTTTCCAGAGTATTTCCACTCTGCCCAGCCAGCCGACAAAGGTCCTCTGGCTGGTGGGCACCTGCAGGGCCATTTGTCCATGGAGCAGCTATTTGTCTTCTTCCAACAGCACTCAAGGAAGTTGAGTGCTCTATCCAATTGTGTCTCTGAGCTTACTACTGAACCTGGGGCTGGCTCTCCTCCTCCCTAGGCACGTGCACAAGGTGGCCAGCCCCAGTCTGGAGACATTTAGAAATTGGCCCCACAGTTAGAAATTGGTTCTTTCGGATCCAACGTGGTAGAGAAGTAGGGGGACCTGAGTTCCCTCAAACACAACAGTGTTGAGGCCAAAGAACTTTGAATTCCAAAAGTTTGGGCTACAGAGTGACAAAGACATCTCCAGGGGCCCACAGGGACAACATGGTGGCCATAAGTGCATGATTGCAAACTGGGAGAGATAAAACAGGTCATGTAGGCACAGATGGGAGGGATCTCCTTCTGCAGAGAGACAAAGGGAAAACAAAGAAAGGGTGAAGAAGCAGAGGACTGTATCTGGACAAGAGAAAAACCACAGACTGGGATGGACAAAGATCCAATCTCTAACTGCAGAGCTTTTTCTGGACTGGGGCTAGCTGCCCTGTTCGTGCACCTGGGGAGGAGGGGAGCCAGCCCCAGGCTTGGTAACTAGTTCAGAGGCGTGTTTCCCAGTGGGAAAAAGCAATCCCCTTCCTGGAGCAATGTGGGAAGATAGTATATAACCATTCAAAGGATAAAGACTGTCTGCGCCCACTAATTAGATGCCATATATCAGCATCACAGAGCAGCACTTCCCCAGAACCAGGGTGCACAAAGTGGGACCCTTTCAGACATTGGGGTTTAAACCCCAGCCAGGCACAAGGGAGGCATGGTAGTTGGTGGAGCAGGACAAACCGCCTTAATTGTGCCCAGGGCACTGTGAGGAATGCCTGAACAGAGTGGTTTGGGACACATGGACCGTGAAGGAGAGACTGGGCTGTCATGATTTTTCTCCCCATCACCAACAAGCTGGGGCTTCAGGAAATGGACAGCGGGCCCACAATGGAGGCAGGACCTGCAAACACCAAACCACACCCCTCCACTCCTTGTAACTGGGATCTACTGGAGCAGGATTGATGCTGACTAACCAGACAGCCCCTCCTCCAGACCAGCACTGCCACCAGTCCCAAGGCACCCAGCAGTTTTGCACTTCTTGACTTAATTCTTGGACAATTCTTATTATATATATTTTTTTCCTTTCCTCCTTCTTATTTATTTCCTCTTCTAGTCTGATTATTCTGGTTGTTGGTTTGTGTCAGAAGACATATTTAATATATTCCTTTATACCTGTTACATATCTCCCTTTTTATTTCCCTTTGCATTTCTCTCTGAATTAAGCTGAATAGTTTTTTTTTCCTGGACAATTGTCTCTTCTTTTCTTTTTCACCAACCCTGTCATTTCTCTCTTTGTATGGGATAACGCCTTTTCCATCAACAATGCCACCACCCCATTGTTTTGTTGTAGCTAGTGTTGTAGGTTTTTTTTTCTGTTTTTATTTGTTTGCTTTTCCAAGGCTACCTCAAAGAAAAATCAAATCACACCTGGTAGAGGGTCCAAAACATCACTACGAGTAGGGAGATAAAGCAACCAGAGTCACAACAACAGAGAGCAAGTAACACTCTCCAAAAAATACTTCCTGAAGATCCAGGCCCTGGACAGTGTATGACCCCTATTTAATATAGTCGTGCTTGCAGGTGCAGGACACATTACAAGCTTTTAAAATCCATAAGGCCAGAAAAGTAGCCAAAATGATGAAATGAGAGAATTTTCCTCAAAACAAATCCCAGGAAGAAAGTACAGCTAAAGAATTGCTCAAAACAGATATAAACAATATATCTGAGCAAGAACTTAGAATAATAATCATAGACTAATAGCTGGGCTTGAAAAAACCATAGAAGACAGCAAAGAATCAATTGCTACAGAAATCAAAGAACTAAAATATTCTCATGATGAATTTAAAAATGCTGTAGGGGCGCCTGGGTGGCTCAGTCAGTTAAGTGTCTGACTTCGGCTCAGGTCTGATCTCACTGTTCATAAGTTCGAGCCCCACATCGGGCTCTGTGCTGACAGCTTGGAGCCTGGAGCTTGCTTTGGTTTCTGCATCTCCCTCTCTCTTTGACACTCTCCTGCTCACACTCTGTGTCTCTCTCTCAAAAATAAATAAACATTAAAAAAATTATAAAAACAAATGTTGTAAATGAGGTGAAAAATAAACTAGAGGCGGTGACAGTGAGGACTGAAGATACAGAGGGGAGAATAAGTGAAATACAAGATAAAATTGTGGGAAAAAATGAAGCTCACAAAAGGAGACATAAAAAAAATTCTGGACAAGGAGGGTGGAATTAGATAACAAAGTGAAGCTGAGAAAAAGAGAGATAAGAAAATTCTAGACCAGGAGGAGAGAATTAGAGAACTAAGTGATTTAATGAAATGTGATACCATCTGTATCATAGGAATTCCAGAAGAAGAAAAGAGAAAGGGACAGAAGGTGTACTTAAACAACTCATAGCTGAGAACTTCCACAATCTGGAGAAGGAAACAGACTTTCAAATCCAGGATGCACAGAGAACTCCAAACATATGTAACAGTAATCGATCTTCTGCATGACACATCATAGTGAAACTGGCAAAATACAAAGATAAAGAGAGAATGCTGAAACCAGCTAGGAGCAAACAAGCCTTAACCTACAAGGGTAGACACATAAGGGTGGTAGCAGACCTATCTACTGAAACTTGGCAGGCCAGAAGGGAGTGGCAGGAAATATTCAGTGTGCTGTATAGGAAAAATATGCAGCCAAGAATCCTTTATCCAGCAAGGATAGAAGGAGAATACAATACAAGGAGAGATAAAGGCTTTCCCAAACAAACAAAAACTTAAGGAATTCATCCACACTAAACAAAAACTGAAGGAATTCATCACCATTAAACCAGCCCTACAGGAGATCTGAAAGGGGAGTCTGTGAGTGGAATGTTGCAAAGACCACAAAGGACCAGAGACATCACTTGAAGCATGAAACCTACAGAAACACAATGAATATAAACCCATATCTTGCAATAAGAACACTGAATGTAAATGGATTAGATGCTCTAATCAAAAGATATAGGGCATCAGAATGGATAAAATAAAATGAAAAAAGAGCCATCTATTTCCTGTCTACAGGAGACCCATTTTAGAAATGAGTTCACCACTTTCAGATTGAAAGTGAGGGGGTGGAAACCATTTATCATGCTACTGGAAGTCAAAAGAAACCTTTAATAGCCATAGTTATATCAGATAAACAAGATTTTTTAATATAGAATTTATTGTCAAATTAGTTTACATACAACACCCAGTACTTATCCCAACAAGTGCCCTACTCAATGCCTATCACGCACTTTCCCCTCCCTCACATCCCCATTAACCCTCAGTTTATTCTCAGTCTTTAAGAGTCTCTTATGGTTTGTCTCCCTCCCTCTCTAACTTTCTTTTCCTTCCCTTCCCACATGATCTGCTGTCAACCTTCTCAGGATCCACATAAGAGTGAAAACATATGGAATCTGCCTTTCTCTGTATGGCTTATTTCACTTACCATAACGCTCTCCCGTTCCATCCACGTTACTACAAAAGACGAGATTTCATTCTTTCACATTGCCATGTAGTATTCCATTGTATATATAAACCAAAATTTCTTTATCCACTCATCAGTTGAAGGACATTTAGGCTCTTCCCCAAATTTGGCTATTGTTGAAAGTGCTGCTATAAACATTGGGGTGCAAGTGCCCCTATGGATCAGCACTCCTGTATCCCTTGGGTAAATTCCTAGCAGTGCTATTGCTGGGTCATAGGATAGAACTATATTTAATTTTATGAGGAACTTCCACACTGTTTTCCAGAGCAACTGCAACAGTTTTCATTCCAAACAACAGTGCAAGAGGGTTTTCATTTCTCCACATCCTTTCCAGCATCTATACCCTCCTGATTTGTTCATTTGAGCCACTCTGACTGGCGTGAGGTGATACCCCAGTGTGGTTTTGATTTGTATTGCCCTGATGAGGAGTGATGTTGAACATCTTTTCATGTGCCCGTTGGCCATCTGGATGTCTTCTGTAGAAAAGTAACTATTCATGTATTCTGCTCATTTCTTCACTGGATTATTTGTTTCTTGGGTGTGGGGTTTGGTGAGTTTTTTATAGATTTTGGATACTAGCCCTTTGTCCAATATGTGATTTGTAAATATCTTTCCCCATTATGTTGGTTGCCTTTTAGTTATTTTGATTGTTTCCTTTCCAGTGCAGAAGTTGTTTTTTTAAATCTTTATGAGGTCCCAAAAGTTCATTTTTTACTTTAATTCCCCTGTCTTTGGAGATGTGTCAAGTAAGAAATTGCTGCAGCTGAGGTCACAGATGGATTTTTCCAAAATCTATAAAGAACGCACCAAACTCCACACATGAAAAACAAATAATCCAGTGAAAAAATGTGCAGAATACATGAATAGACCCTTGTCTAAAGAAAACATCCGGATGGAAAACAGGCAAATGGAAAGATGCTTGACGTCACTCCTCATCAGGGCAATACAAATCAAAACCACACTGACATATCACCTCACGCCAGTCAGAAAGGCTCAAATGAACAAATCAGGAGGGTATAGATGCTGGAGAGAATGTGGAGAAACGGGAACCCTCTTGCACTTTTGATGGGAATGCAAACTGGAGCAGGCACTATGGAAAACAGTGTGGAGGTTCCTCACAAAATTACAAATAGATCTACCCTATCAACCAGCAATAGGACTGCTAAGAATTTACCCAAGGGATACAAGAGTGCTGATGCATAGGGGCACTTGTACCCCAATGTTTATAACAGTACTTTCAACAATAGCCAAAAATGGAAAGAGCCTAAATGTCCTTCAACTGATGAATGGATAAAGAATTTGTGGTTTATATACACAATGGAATGCTACTTGGCAATGAGAAATAATGAATTCTGTCCTTTGCAGCAACGTGGATGGAACTGGAGAGTGTTGTGCTAAGTGAAATAGGCCATACAAGGATGCTAGGGAAAATGGCAGCATAGGAAGGTGTTGGGCTCACCTCGTCCTGCTGACCACTTAGATTCTACCCACACTGCCTAAATAACCCAGAAAACCGTCAAAACACTGGCAGAATGGACTCTCCGGAGCCAAGTGTAGACAGGAGGCCAACAGAAGAGGATCAACCCCGTCTAATACACCAGATCCCACCAAAGCAGCATCACAAGCCTGGCAGTGTCAAGTAGCCTACACAGGGACCACAGCAATCCACAGTGAGTCGTGCCTCTGGGAGAGAGGAAGATAAGGTACACACCAGTCTGCCTGTGGCCCCAGCGGTGGACTGGGGACAGATATCGGTCAGACTGAGGCCCTGCCCACCAACACAAGTTACTCCAGACAGCACAGGGGAAGTGTCCTGCAATTCTGTGCCACCCCTGGGGACTATCCAATATGACTAAATGGAAGAATTCTCCTCAAAAGAAACTAAAGGAAGTAGCAACAGCTAATGAATTGATCAAAAACTAATTAAGCGATATAACGGAACAAGAATTTAGAATAATAGTGATAAAATTAATCACTGGGCTTGAAAAAAGTATAGAGGACAGCAGAGAATCTATTGCTACAGAGATCAAGGGATTAAGAAACAGACAAGAGGAGCTAAAAATGCTATAAATGAGCTGCAAAATAAAATGGAGACAACCACAGCTCAGATTGAAGAGGCAGAGAAGAGAATACGTGAATTAGAAGATAAAATTATGGAAAAAGAGGAAGCTGAGAAAAAGAGAGATAAAAAAATCGAGGAGTATGGCGGGAGAATTAGAGAACTAAGTGATGCAATCAAATGGAACAATATCCGTATTATATTCATTCCAGAAGAGAAAGAGAGAGAGAAAGGGGTTGAAGGTTTACTTGAACAAATCATAGCTGAGCACATCCCTGATCTGGGGAAGGAAAAAGGCATTGAAATCCAAGAGGCACAGAGAACTCCTTTCAGATGTAACTTGAATCAATCTTCTGCATGACATATCATAGTGAAACTGCCAAAATACAAGGATAAAGAGAAAATTCTGAAAGCAGCTGGGGTAAACATGCTCTAACATATGAGGAGAGACTGATAAGACTCGTGTCAGATCTATCTACTGAAACGTGGCAGGCCAGAAAGGAATGGCAGGAAATCTTCAATGGAATGAACAGAAAAAATATGAAACCATGAATCCTTTATCTAGAAAGTCTGTCACTCAGAAAAGAAGGAGAGATAAAGGTCTTTTCAAACAAACACAAACTGAAGGAATTCATCACCAATATGCCAGCACTAAAAGAGATCCTAATGGGAATCCTGTGAGACAAACTGCCAGAGACATCACTACAAGCATGAAACCTACAGACATCACAATGACTCTAAACACTTATCTTTCAATAATAACACTAAATGTAAATTGACTAAATGCTCCAACCAAAAGACATAGGGTATCAGAATGGATAAAAAAACAAGACCCATTTATTTGCTGTCTACAACAGACTCATTTTAGACCTAAGGACACCTTCGGATTGAAAGTGAGGGGATGGAGAACTATCTATCATGCTACTGGAACTCAAAAGGAAGCTGGAGTAGCCATAGTTATATCAGAAAAACTACACTTTAAATTAAAGACTGTAATAAGAGATAAAGAAGGACATTATATAAAAATTACAGGGCATATCCATCAGGAAGAGCTAACAGAAACCCATGGGGAGGGGAAGGAAAAAAAAGAGGTTAGAGTGGAAGAGAGCCAAAGCATAAGAGACTCTTAAAAACTGAGAACAAACTGAGGGTTGATGGGGGTGGGAGGGAGGGGCGGGTGGGTGATGGGTATTGAGGAGGGCACCTTTTGGGATGAGCACTGGGTGTTGTATGGAAACCAGTTTGACAATAAACTTCATATATTGAATAAATAAATAAATAAAAGGAAGAGCTAACAATTATAAAATCTATGCACCGAATATGGGAGCTCCCAAATATATAAAACAATTAATCACAAACATAAACAACCTTAATGATAAGAATGTGATAATTGCAGGGGACTTTAATACACCACTTACAACAATGGATAGATCATCTAGACACAGGATCAATAAAGAAACAACAGCCCTGAATGATACATTGGATCAGATGGACTTGACAGATATATTTAGAACTGTGCATCCCAAAGCAATTGAATATATTTTCTTCTCGAGTGCACATGGAATATTCTCCAAGATAGATCACATACTGGGTCACAAAACGACCCTTCATACATATACATGAATTAAGATCATACCATGCACACTTCCAGACCACAATGCTATGAAGCGTGATTTCAACCACAGGAAAACATCTGGAAAACCTCCAAAAGCATGGAGGTTAAGAACACTCTTCTAAAGAAGGAATGGGTCAACCAGGCAATTAGAGAAGAAATTAAGAAATATATGGAAACAAATGAAAATGAAAATACAACAATCAAAATGCTTTGGGATGCAGCGAAGGCAATCCTGAGAGGAAAATACATTGTAATCCAGGCCTATCTCAAGAAACAAGAAAAATTCCAAATATAAAATCTAATAGCACACCTAAAGGAAATAGAAGCATAACAGCAAAGACACCCCAAACCCAGCAGCAGAAGAGAAATAATAAAGATCAGAGCAGAAATAAAACATATAGAATCTAACAAAACTGTAGAGCATTCAATGAAACCAAGAGTTGTTTTTCTGAAAAAATAAACAAAATTGATAAATCTCTAGCCAAGCTTCTCAAAAAGAAAAGGGAGATGACCCAAATAGACAAAATCATGAATGAAAATGGAATTATTACAACCAATACCTCAGATACAAGCAATCATCAGGGAACTATGAAAAATTATATGCCAAAAAAACTGGAAAACCTGGAGGAAATGGATAAATTCCTAAGCATCCACACACTTCCAAAACTCAAACAGGAAGAAACAGAAGCTTGAGCAGACCCATAACCAGCGATGAAATTGAATCAGTTATCAAAAATCTCCCAACAAATAAGAGTCCAGGACCCGATGGCTTCCCAGGGGAATTCTACCAGACATTTCAAGCAGAGACAATACCTATCCTTCTCAAGCTGTTCCAAAAAATAGAAAGGGAAGGAAAACTTCCAGACTCATTCTACGAAGCCAGCATTACTTTCATTCCTAAACCAGAGAGACACCCAGCAAAAAAAGAGAACCACAGGCCAATATCCCTGATAAATATGGATGCAGAAATTCTCTATAAGACACTAGCAAATTGAATTCAACAGGATATAAAAAGAATTATTCACCATGATCAAGTGGGATTCATTCCTGGGATGCAGGGCTGGTTCAACATTCGCAAATCAATCAACGTGATACATCACATTAATAAAAGAAAAGAACCATATGATCCCGTCAATTGATGCAGAGAAAGCATTTGTCAAAATTCAGCATCATTTCTTAATAAAAAGCCTCAATAAAGTCAGAATAAAACGAACATATTTAAACATCATAAAAGCCATTTATGGAAAGCCCACAGCTAATACCATCCTCAATGGGGAAATGCTGAGAGCTTTCTCCCTGAGATCAGGAACACAACAGGGATGTCCACTCTCACCGCTGTTGTCTCACATGGTGTTGGAAGTGCTAGCATCAGCAATCAGACAACAAAAGGAAATCAAAGGCATCAAAATTGGCAAAGATGAATTCAACCTTTCCCTTTTTGCAGATGACATGATATTATACATGGAAAACTCGATACACTCCACCAAAAGTCTGCTAGAATTGATGCATAAATTCATCAACATCGCGGGATGCAAAATCAATGTACAGAAATCAGTTGCATTCTTACACACTAATAATGAAGCAACAGAAAAACAAATAAAAAACTGATCCCATCCACAATTGCACCAAGAATTATAAAATACCTAGGAATAAACCTAACCAAAGATGTAAAAGATCTGTATGCTGAAAACTATAGAAAGCTTATGAAGTAAATAGAAGAAGACATATAGAAATGGAAAAACACTCCATGCTCATGGATTGGAAGAATAAATATTGTTAAAATGTCAATCCTATCCAAAGCTATCTACACATTCAATTCCATCCCAATCCAAATTGCATTAGCATTCTTCTTGAAAGTAGAACATCCTAAAATTTGTATGGAACCAGAAAAGACCCCAAATAACCAAAGTAATTTTGAACAAGAAGACCAAAGCAGGAGGCATCACAATCCCAGACTTTAGCCTCTACTGCAAAGCTGTCATCATCAAGACAGCATGGTATTGGCACAAAAACAGATACATAGACCAATGGAATAGAATAGAAACCCCAGAAGTAGACCCACAAAAGTATGCCAACTAATCTTTGACAAAGCAGGAATGAATATCCAATGGAAAAAACACAGTCTCTTTAATAAATGGTGCTGGGAAAACTGGACAGCAACATGCAGAAGGATGAAACTGACCACTTTCTTACACCATTCACAAAAATAAACTCAAAATGGATAAAGGACCTGAATATGACACAGGAAAACATCAAAATCCTAGAGGAGAAAGCAGGAAAAAATCCTCTCTGCCGTCACCTGCAGCAATTTCTTACTTGACACACCCCCAAAGGCAAGGGAATTAAAAGCAAAAATGAACTATTGGGACCTCATGAAGATCAAAAGCTTCTGCGCTGCAAAGGAAACAAGCAACAAATCTAAAAGGCAACCGAGAGAATGGGAAAAGATATTTGCAACTGACATATCAGACAAAGGGCTAGCATCCAAAATCTATAAAGAGCTCACCAAACTCCACACCCAAAAAACAAATAATCCAGTGAAGAAATGGGCAGAAAACATGAATAAACACTTCTCTAAAGAAGACATCCAGATGGCCAACAGGCACATGAAAAGATGCCCCATGTCGCTCCTCATCAGGGAAATACAAATCAAAACTACAGTGAGATATCACCTCACGCCAGTCAGAGTGGCTAAAATGAAAAAATCAGGAGACTATAGATGCTGGCGAGGATGTGGAGAAATGGGAACCCTCTTGCACTATGGTGGGAATGTAAACTGGTGCAGCCACTCTGGAAAACAGTGTGGACGTTCCTCAAAAAGTAAAAATAGATCTACCCTATGACCCAGCAATAGCACTGCTAGGAATTTACCCAAGGGATACAGGAGTGCTGATGCATAGGGGCACTTGTACTCCAATGTTTATAGCAGCACTTTCAACACTAGCCAAATTTTGGAAAGAGCCTAAATGTCCTTCAACTAATGAGTGGAGAAAGAAATTGTGTTTTATATACACAATGGAATACTACGTGGCAATGAGAAAGAATGAAATCTGGCCTTTTGTAGCAACGTGGGTGGAACTGAAGAGTGTTATGCTGTGTGAAATAAGTCATAGAGAGAAAGACAGATACCATATGTTTTCACTCTTATGTGGATCCTGAGAAACTTAACAGAAGTCCATGGGGGAGGGTAAGAAAGGAAAAAAAAGAGGTTAGAGAGGGAGAGAGCCAAAGCATAAGAGACTCTTAAAAACTGAGAACAAACTGAGGGTTAATGGGGAGTGGGAGGGAGAGAAGGGTGGGTGATGGGTATTGAGGAAGGCACCTGTTGGGATGAGCACTGGGTGTTGTATGGAAACCAATTTGACAATAAATTTCATATAAAAAAAAGAAAGAAGCCATACAGTGAAAGACAGATACCGTATGTTTTCACTGTTACATGGATCCTGAGAAAGTTGATAGAAGACCATGTGGGAGGGGAAGGAAAAAGAAAGAGAGGGAGGGAGGCAAAGCATAAGAGACTCTTAAAGACTGAGAATAAACTGAGGGTTGATGGGGGATGGGTTGGAGAGGAAAGTGGGTGATGGGCATTGAGGAGGGCACCTGTTTGGATGAGCACTGGGAAACCAATTTGACAATAAATTTCATATTTAAACAAATTAATAAATATATTTTCAGATGTATTACTTATATCTCTTTTGTGTAATTCCCTGGCTGTGATTTCTTCTTCATTTTTCTTTCAGGGATAAATCCTTTGTCTTATCATTGGTCAAATTTCTGTCTTTTTAGTGCTTTTGATTTTTTATTTATTTTTTTACATTTTTTTCTTTTTTTGCATTCATAATTTTTTTTCAATATATGAAATTTATTGTCAAATTGGTTTCCATACAACACCCAGTGCTCATCCCAAAATGTGCCCTCGTCAATACCCATCACCCACCTTCCCCTCCCTCCCACCCCCCCATCAACCTCAGTTTGTTCTCAGTTTTAAGAGTCTCTTATGTTTTAGTGCTTTTTAAATTATTGAGAGAGAGAGAGAGAGCGCGAACATGAGAAAGGGAGATGGTAGAATAAGAAAGAGATAATTCCAACTATGCTCCACACATAGCACAAGGCCCAATGGAAAGCTCAATTCCACGACCCTGGGATCATGTCCTGAATTGAACTCAGAAGTTGCAGGCTCAAGCTACTGAGTCAGGTGCCCCAACTTTTGCCTGTTTTGAAAATTTATTATGTTTCCTGCACCTGACAGTAATGCTATATTATGAAGTAATGTTATATTAAATGCTATAGAAATTTTTGTCTTTTGCTTGTTTTGAAAGCTTGTTATGTTTCTTGCACCTTAGAGTAATGCTATATTAAAAAATACTGCTATGGCTCCTGGGTGACTCAGTTGATTAAGTGTCCAGCTCTTGATTTTGGCTCAGGTCATGATGTCATAGTTTGTGAGATTAACCCCTGCATTGCTTTATCACCCCAGAGCCTGGATGGAATTCTCTCTCTCTCTCTGACTCTCTCTCTCTCTCTCTTTCTCTCTGTCTCTCATCCACTCACACTCTTTCTCTCTCAAAATAAATAAATAAACTTTAAAAAGTTATTTTACAAACTGCTATATTAAATTCTGTATTAAAAACTACCTATGGCCTGGCCCTTCAGGAAGTGTTTGTGGGGAATGTGTGTGCACTATGTTACTGTGTTTTGGTTGCTCTTTACCAGTGGTCAGTCCTCTGCAGAGCTCCTCCTTGCTTGTAGTGGGGCATTTTTGTACCTTTAACTAGGTGAGCTTTATTTGGTTTGTTTGGATAAGCTTGGAAAAAAAAGAAAAAAAAAGCCTGAATCCTTTACAAAAGAGTGAGAGACAGAGAGACAGAGAGGCAGAGAGAGAGATAAAAGGAAAAGGAACAAAAACCCCAATCAAAAAACCAAAGCCTGATTCCAAAGAAAAAGAAAGAAAAGTAAAACTGAAGCCTGATTCCAAAAAAAGGAGACAAAAAAGGAAACATAAAAAACAAAAAACTATAAGCGTAATTCCAAAGGAAAAAAAAAGTAAGCTTTGTCCTATTTACACCAGAACTTCAGGTGACCCTTTGAAACACTATGATCAGTAGACTTGTTGCGTGTGGTGTTCTGCCTGTGCTGGTGTTCTGGAGAAGCCCACCAAGCTAGCTCACAGTCAGACCTGTCTCAGTCAATATGCAGTTGTCAGGCACAGGGCGGCAGGGGTAGGTTGAAGTGGGCCTGCCTCTACTAGATGCTTCTTTGTTGCTCTCTGAAGTCGCACTTTGTTGGTGGTGAGGGAGAAAATTAAGCCACACTAATCTCTCTTCCCAGGACAGAGGATCTCATACTCCTCGCTGTTCAGGAAGCCCTCACAGAAGAGTGAGGGCTATCAATGCACGCTGTGCCACAGCTCTTCTGAACTTTATCTCTGGAAGCTTGGTGAGATTCAAATCTTAAAAGACCTAGCCTGATGTGGACCTGCCGCCCTCCTCCAGAGTAGAAACTCTCCATGCTGTGTCTGATGTCCTTTGTCCCAGAAAAACACTCCCACACATGCGCAGTGTATGGGATCACAAAAAGCAATGACCAGGTTAACTACCCTCCGTGCACACCCTCTGCTCTGTGTCAACAAAAGGCCTTTTGCTCACACCTACAGGAGTTTTGTTTTTGGAGAGACAATATACCCTCTTCCAAATGTACATCAGGAACAGTAATGCTCTTTCTCAGTGCAACACAGGAGATCCCTACACCACTGTATGCACTCCGGGGCCAGAGCCCTCCTTATTCCCACCAGCACATGCTACAGCTTTACTCTGAAGAAAGTCGTGCACTTCCAAAACCTCAGAGTTTGAGCTCCACACACTGTTTACAAAAAACCTGTGACACTCAGCACCCCTCGCTCCCCAGTCCATGGTCTAGAGAGGTTTTCATCCTGTGTGAACCTGATGCCACACTCTCTCAACCCTTCTCTTCTTCTCCCTTTTCTCTCTCCACATAAAGGTCCCCCCCCCGTGTCACCACCTTTTTTCTCTCCGCTGATTCACTTTCACACACATCGCACCTGCCATTCTGTCTCCCTCCAAATGTGGAGATCCTTCTGCCAGTCCTCAGATCAATTTCCTGGGTGTTCCATGTGATTTGACTTCTATACAGCTGTGTTTGTTTGAGGAATGATGAAAACCCAGTGGTCCATACTTCTCTGCCATCTTAACTCCTTCTGCCTCTTAGAACGTTTTAATTGAGTCCAAGGAGGATTAAATCATCAAGTATATAACAATTGACCCATGGGACTTGTCAGTAAAACTTCACTGAACACTTCAAGTTAAGATAAACTCTCAGAAAACAACCATTTGGGAGTAGCAATAATAAATCATATTCTGGAAAGTTAGAAAAGGATTTTTCCCAAGTCTGCTACTCTAAGACAAAATAAAATTGTTGCTGTAACCTTGAAAAATTTTAGAATGGCTTTCATCACGAAGACAAGTGAGAGACAGTGTTGGAAAAGTTGTGGAGAAAAGGGAATGCTTTTGCACTGTTGGTATGAGGGCAAACTGGTTCAGCCACTACGAAGAACATTATAGAGGTTCCTCAAAAAATTAAAAAGAACTATCATACACTCCAGCCATCCCACTTCTTAGTATATATCCAAAGGAAAGAAAGCAAGTTGCTGAAGAGATATATCACTATAATATGTATTGTAGAATTATTCACAATAACCAAGTAATGGAAACAACTAAATTGTCCATTGTCCCTCAATAGATGAATGTATAACAACGATGTGGTATCACACACACACACACACACACACACACACACACACACCACTGCAATAATATTCAGCTATAAGGGCAAAAAAAATATTTCTGCTATTTGTAACAAAATGGATGGAATTCAGGACATCATGTTAAGTGAAATTAGTCAGAGAAAGACTAACACTGTATGATATCCCTTAAATATTGAATCCAAAAAAACTGAAAAAAGTGAAATGGTAAGTAACAGGAGCTGGCTGGTGGAGGAATGGGAGAGATGTTGCTTAAGGGTACGTATTTGCAACTTATATGTAAAACGTTCTGGAGATCTAATGCACAGTACAGTGATTATAGACAATAGAGTGTATTATAAACATTAAAAGTGCTAAGAAATTAGATCTTAATTGTTTGCATCATTAGATGTAGTGGAAATTATGTGATATGATAGAGTTATCTAGTTATCACTAGATATCTAGTTCACTAGATCACTAGTTATCACTACAATGGCAATCATACTGCAATATGAATATATCAAATCTATATGTTGTTCAACTTAAACTTATAGAGTGTGATAAGTTGATTATACTTTTAAAACCCCACAGAAACAAACAGGAAAAAAACCAAAGTTGTAATTGTTTACAAAAGTACAATTAAGTTTTATAGAATGGCTAATACTCCCATTATCCTGAAGATGATGGAAGGAGGAGTGGAGGTAGATGATGTTGGAAACAGATGTTTTGCTTAGATTACAATTGCATTTCAATAAGGACTTAAGGAATTTAGCATGTATTCTATAGAAAGAAGGGAAATCATTGATGATTTTGAGAGGAGTAGTAATAGGATCAGATGCATGTTTTAAAAAGTCCAGAGGCAAGAAAAAGAAAAAAAAGTCCAGAGGCATTATTAAGGATTGATTAGGGCTAAACTGGTTGAAGGCTGGGGGACAAAGCTATTACAAAATTCCACATAAAATTATATATAACTCACTGATTCCTGTCCTTTGGTAAATAATGATAATAGAAAGGGTTCCACATTTAAGCTTTCATATTATTTATCCTTAGTATTATCCCTCACATATGCTCAAGAGCAGTCCCATCAGGTACTTCAGCTCAAGTGTTCTTCCCATGGTAACATGTACCTGCTTCTGGTGGCAATGATACTTGGAAATATCTCTCTTCTAGAAACAGCTGTCTTCTGTAGGTGACTGCTGTGAAACCAATACTATGGCCACTTTTCTTTTTTCTTAAGTTTTTAAAATATATTCTGAGAAGGAGAGAGAGAGCAAGAGAGAGAGAGAGAGAGAGAGCATAGGAGGGGCAGAGAGATGGAGAGAGAGAGAATACCAAGCTCTGCACCGTCAGCACGGAGCCTGAGGCAGGGTTCAATCTCAGGAACCATGAGATCATGACCTGAGACAAAATCAAGAGTTGTACGCTTAACTGACTGAGCCACCTAGAGGCCCCTGAGCTCGTTTCTATTTAATCCTGAGCATGGGGAAAATGTAGGCTTTTATGAAAATTTCCTGAAGGTTTGGGAGTATTATAAAGAAATGCTACACTGAATAGATACAATTGTTCAGGCATAGACCCAACTTAGAGTCTCTTACCATGCTGTGTTTTGTCCTCCTCCCTTCCTGCTTTCACTTGATTTAAGACAGCTTACCTTTCAGCCACTGTAGGTGTTCATAGCATCTCCATACTTTTAGTTCAGGGCCAAATTTTTCACTGATCCAAGATACTGGAAGGATAATTTTTTTTTCTCTCTTCAGTATAAGGCTTGTCTCCTGGATCATTAGTTCCTAGTCATATACTAACCCCTTATCCTCTTCTTAGGAAGATCGACAGTGACAACTTTTTTCCCCCCTGTGGAGTATATGCCATCCTCATCTGCAGCAGTGTGGTCTTGCTGTGTGGTTTTTAAAAGACAATTGTACAAAAGTCAATACATTTCTTAAATTACATGTAGGCCATCAAGAGTCTGATCGAGGTGGGACTATGTCAAATCCAAGACATTTCATAGACATTAAATGATTATAAACTCTAGAGGTCCAATCTCACTCATAGTTACTTTGGTGTGTGTGTGTGTGTGTGTGTGTGTGTGTGTGTGTGTAGAGACAGAAAGTATATATGTGTGTATATACATATATACATAAATATATATACATATATATGCACATATACACATACACACATGTACATGCCTGAACATCAATGAAAATGTAGCATATACCCTCATCTATAACTTGTTTTCTTCACTTAATACAACTTAGACATACTTATAGGTTATTTTATGAAGAATTATCTTCTTATTTGGCATTGTATTGTAGAGATGAAGCATAATTTATTTTAAAAATTCTTGTTGATACACATTTGGACAGTTGCCCAAATTTGGTTATTATGAACAAAGGCAAAAAAGAACATTGTTATACACATATTTTTGTGCACTTACAAAAGAGTTACAATAGGGAGGTTGTTAATTCAAATTACTAGTTGTTATTTTATTCAGATGAAATTTTGTGGATAGAACCTTCTGAGTTGTAGATTCAGCTTCAGATTGTGGTAGATACATATTGGAACTTAACATCCTCCTTGGTTGTGACCCCAGTTTCACTGTATTTGATATATCCGTGATGGTCTCTGTTATGAAGATGTATGATTCTCTGATTTTATTATATGTGGCTAGAGTATTTTGGAGATTTTTATCTTTATTTATAAGAGAAAAATTAGGGGCGCCTGGGTGGCTCAGTCGGTTGAGCGTCCGACTTCAGCTCAGGTCATGATCTCACAGTTCGTGGGTTCGAGCCCCGCGTCGGGCTCTGTGCTGACAGCTCAGAGCCTGGAGCCTGTTTCAGATTCTGTGTCTCCCTCTCTCTCTGCCCCTCCCCCACTTGCACTCTGTCTCTCTCTGTCTCAAAAATAAGTAAACATTAAAAAAAGGGAAAAATTATGTGAATATAAATGTAAATATTCCACTCAAAGTAATGTTTTAAATTAACAAAATATGTAGTATAATGTGATACTTTTAATTCTATAGTCATTGGCTACCAACCTTATTTTAACTAAATCTATACTTACAAATTTGTTTTGATCCACTTATTGAAGTTTAAAGATTATTTCAAATTGATTCCACTGGAATTGTCCCGGGCCATGGCTATTCTCAGAAGAACTAAGTTTCTAAATAAGTGCTTCTCTCAAAATACATGGCAAAGTCTCTTTTTTTCCCTTTGAGCCTGAATTTCAGTGGCTGGTAAAACTTAATTCTTATACCAGAAGAATGTTTATTTCTTCTATGACATTTTCCCCTTATTACCAAAGTTTATCTTAGTTGTTAGAACACCTCACAATTTTTGTCTTTTTCTACCTAATTCAAGTTCCTCACTTCTTTATCAATAGGACAATAACTTTTACAATTCTTTAGTCTCAGCCTTACATTTGTTTTAATTTATATTAAAGTTAGTTAACATACAATGTAGTCTTGGCTTCAGGAGTAGAACCCAGTGATTCTTCTCTTACATATGACACCCAGTGCTCACCCTGAAAAGTGCCCTCCTTAATGCCTATCACCCATTTAAACCATTCCCCCACCAGCAATCCTCAGTTTGAATAAATCCTCATTTAAGAATATTTTATGGTTTACCTCCCTCTCTGTTTTTATCTTATTTTTCCTTCCCTTCACCTATGTTCATCTGTTGAGTTTCTCATATTCCACATGAGACAAATCATGTGATATCTGTCTTTGACTGAATTCTTTCACTTAGCGTGATACCCTCCAGTTCTTTCCACATTGTTGCAAATGGCAAGATTTAATTCTTTTTCTTCACTAATATTCCAATGTGTGTGTGTGTATACACACATATGTGTGTGTGTGTGTGTGTGTGTGTGTGTGTATATATATAACACATTTTCTTAATCCATTCATTAGTTGATGGACATTTAGGCATTATCCATAATTTGACAATTGTTGATAGCACTGCTATAAACATTGGGGTGCATGTGCCATTTCTAATCATCATGTTTGTAAACTTTGTATAAGACCCTAATAGTGCAATGGCTGAGTTGTAGGGTAGTTCTATTTTCAATTTTTTGATGAATCTCCATACTGTTTTCCAGAGTGGTTGCACCAGTTTACATCCCCACCAATAGGGCAAGAGGGTTCCCCTTTCTCCTTAACCTAGCCAACATCTGTTGTTTCCTCAGTTGTTAATTTTAGTCATTCTGAGAGGTATGACGTGATATCTCATTGTGGTTTTGATTTGTATTTATCTTATGATGAGTAATGTTGAGCATCTTTTCATGTGTCTGTTGTCCATCTAGATGTCTTCTTTGGAAAAGTGTCTATTCATGTCTTCTGCCCATTTCTTCAGTGGATTATTTTGGGGGGGACATTGAGTTTGGTAAGTTCTTTATAGATTTTCAGTACTGACCCTTTATCCATTATGTCATTTGCAAATATCTTCTCCCATTCCATCGGTTCCCTTTTAGTTTTGTTGATTGTTACCTTTGCTGTGAAAATTTTTTTTTATCTTGATGAGGTATCAATAGTTCATTTTTGCTTTTATTTCCCTTCCCTCCTGAGACATGTCAAGTAAGAAATTGCTGTAACCAAGGAAAAAGTTTCTGCCTGTTTTCCCCTGTAGGATTTTGGTTGTTTCCTGTCTCACAGTTAGGTATTTCATCAATTTTGAATTTATTTTTGTGTTTGGTGTACAAAAAATGGTCCAGTTTCATTCTTCTGTGTGTCGCTGTCCAGTTCTCACAGCACCATTTGCTAAAGAGACTGTATTTTTTCCATTGGATACTCTTTCCCGCTTTGTTGATGATGACTTGGCCATATATTTGTGGGTCAATTTCTGGGTTTTCTATTATACTCCATTGATCTATGTGTCTGTTTTTATGCCAATACCATACTGTCTCAATGATTACAGCTTTGTAATACATGTTAAAGTCCGGGATTGTGAAGCTTCCAGCTTTGATTTTCTTTATTGCATTACTTTGCCATTTGGGATCTTTTGTGGTTTCATACCAATTTTAGGATAGTTTATTCTAGCTCTGTGAAGAATGTTGGTGTATTTTGATGGGAATTGCATTGAATGTGTAGATTGATTTGGATAGTATCAAAATTTTAGCAATATTTGTTCTTCCAATTCCATTTGTGTCTTCCTTGATTTCTTTCAAAAGCTTTCTATACTTTTCAACATACAGATCATTTTCCTCTTTGGTTAGTTTATTCCTCAGTATTTTATGGGTTTTGGTGCAACTGGAAATGGGACAATTCCCTGATATCTCTTTCTGTTGTTTCATTATTGGTGTATGGAAATGCAACCAATTTCTGTATGTTGACTTTATATCCTGTGAATTTGCTGATTTCCTGTATCAACTCTAGCAGTTTTTGGTGGACTCTTTTGGGTTTTCCATGTACAGTATCGTGTCATCTGTGAAGACTCAAAGTTTGACTTCTTTGTCAATTTAGATGAATTTTATTTCATTTTGTTGTGTGACTGTTGAGGCTAGGACTTCCAACAATATGTTGAGGAATAGTGGTGAGAGTAGACATCCCTGTTGTGTTCCTGATATGGGGGGTAATCTCACTTTTCCCCATTGAGGATGATATTAGCTGTGGGTCTTTCATATATGACCTTTATGATGTTAAGGTATGCTCCTTCTACCTGACTTTCTTCAGGGTTTTTATCTAGAAAGCATGCTGTATTTTGTCAAATTCTTTTTCTGCTTCTATTGAGAGGATCATATGGTTCTTATTCTTCTTCTATTCATGTGGTGCATCATTTTGATTGATTTGTGAATATTGAAACAGTCCTGCAGCCCAGGAATGAATCCCACTTGATCATGATGAATAATTCTTTTAATATACTGTTGAATTCGATTGCTAGTATCTTGTTGAAAATTTTTGCATCCAGTTTCATCAGGGATATTGGTATGTAATTCTTTTTAGTGGGGTCTTTGTCTGGTTTGGGAATGAAGGTAATGCTGGTTTCATAGAATGAGTTTGGAATCTTTCCTTCTATTTCTATTTTTTGGAACAGTTTGAGAAGAATAGATATTAACTCTTCTTCAAATGTCTGGTAGAATTCCCCTGGGAAGCCATCTGGCCCAGGACTCTTACATGTTGGGAGATTATTGATAACAAATTTAACTTCTTTGCTGGTTATATGCCTGTTCAAATTTTCTATTTCTTCCTGTTTGAGTTTGGGTAGTGTGTGTGTGAGTCTAGGAGTTTTTCCATTTCTTCCAGAGTGCCTGGTTTTTTGACATATAATTTTTCATCATATTCTGTTATAATTGTCTGCATTTCTGTGGTGTTGTTTGTGATATCACCTCTTTCTTTCATGATTTTATCTATTTGGAGCATCTCTCTTTTCTTCTTGAGAAATCTGGATGGGGATTTATCAACTTTGTTTATTTTTTCAAAAAATCAGTTGTTTTTTTTTTTCAAAAAATCTGCTTTTTCTGGATTCTGTACCTTTTATTTCTGATCTAATATTTATTATTATTTCCCATCTTCTGCTAGCTTTGGGATTTATTTCTTGCTCCTTTACTAGCTCCTTTAGGTGTAAGGTTAGGTTATGTATTTGGGACCTTTACTCCTTCTTCAGATAGGCCTAAATCACGATGCCTTTTCCTCTTAGGACTGCCTTTCCTGCATCACAAAGGTTTTGGACTATTGTGTTTTCACATTCATTTGCTTCCATGTAATTTTTAAATTCTTCTTTAATTTCCTGAGTAACCCATTCATTCTTTAGTAGGATGTTCTTTGTCCTCCATGGGGGCTTTCCAAACTTTTTCCTGTGGTTGATTTCAAGTTTCATAGCACTGTGATGTGAAAACATGCACGGTATCATTTCAATCTTCTTGTACCTGTTGAGGGCTGTTTTCTGACACAGTATGTGATCTATCTTGGAGAATGTTCCATGTGCACTTGAGAAGAATGTGTATTCTGTTGCTTTAGGATGATGTGTGAATATATCTGTTAAGTCCATCTGGTCCAGTGTGTCACTCAAAGTTTTTGTTTCCCTGTTGATTTTCTGCTAAGATGATCCGTCCATTGTTGTAAATGGAGTATTAAAGACTCATGCAATCTCACTGTTATTGTCAATAAGTTTGCTTATGTTTGTGATTAATTGATTTATATATTTGTGTGCTCCTATATTGGTGGCATAAATATTTACAAGTGTTAGCTTTTCCTGATGGATAGACCACTTAATTATGATATAATGCCCTTTTCATCTCTTGGGAGTCTTTGTTTTAAAATCTAGTTTGTCTGACATAAATATGGCTACTCTGGCCTTCTTTTGATGTCTACTATCATGATAAATTGTTTTCCTTCCCTTGACTTTCAATCTTCAGGTGTCCTCAGGTCTAAAATGAGTCTCTTATGGGCAGCATATAGATAGATATTCTTTTTTATCCATTCTGATAACCTATGTTTTTTGGTTTTTTTGGTTTTTGTTTTTTTGTTTTTTTTTTTTGTTTGTTTGTTTGTTTGTTTTTGCTCAGGGGATTTAGTCCATTTACATTCAGAGAGATTATTGAAAGATATGAATTTAGTGCCATTGTGTTATCTGTATATTTCATGTTTTTGGTGATGTATCTGGTCCTTTGTAACCTTTGCTGCTTACACTCACAGAGTCCCTTTTAGATCTCTTTGCAGGGCTGGTTTAGTGGGCATCGACTCCTTTAGTTTTTGTTTCTCCGGGAAAGTCTTTATCTCTTCTTCTTTTCTGAATGACAGCTTTGCTGGATAAAGAATTCTTGGCTGTGTAATTTTCCTATTGAACACATTGAATATTTCCTGCCACTCCCTTCTGGCCTGCTAAGTTTCAGTGCACAGGTCTATTACTAACTTTATGTGTCTACCCTTGTACGTTTTGGAACGTTTGTTCCCAGCTGCTTTCAGAATGCTCTCTTTATGTTTGTCTTTTGACAGTTTCTCTATATTTTGTGGTGTTGACCTGTTTTTGGTGATTTTGAAGGGAGTTTCTGTGCCTCTTGGACAACTGTTTCTTTCTCAGATTGGGGAATTTCTCAGCTATAATGTGTTCAAATAAGCCTTCTGTCCCTTCCTCTGGGATTCCTATGATATACATATTGTTTTGTTTCATGGAATCACTTAGTTTTCTAATTCTCCCCCTCATGATCTAGTAATTTCCTTCCCTCTCTTTTTCAGCTTCATTAATTTCCATAATTTTATCTTCTATTTCATCTATTCTTTCCTCTGCTTCTTCCATCCTTGCTGTCACTGTATCTTCTTTATTTTGCATCTCAATTATAGGACGTTAAAATTCATCGTGACCAGATATTAGGTCTTTGATCTCTGCTGCAAAAGTTGCTCTGGTGTCTTCTATTCTTTTACCAAGTCCAGGTATTAGTCTTATGACTGTTATTCTAAATTCTTGTTAAGATATATTGCTTATATCTTTTTTCAACTGTTCTCTGGCTGTAATGTCTTCTTGACTTTCCTTTTGGGGAGAATGCTTCTGTTTTGCCATTTTGGCTAAGTTTCTATCTTTTCCATTTTTTAAAAGCTTGTTATGTGTTCTGCACCTGTAAGTACTACAGTATTAACAAAGGGTCATACACTGTCCAGGGCCTAACACTTCAGGAAATGATTTTAGTGTATGTTGCATGCACTCTGTTGTTGGGTTTTGGCTGCTCTATCCCACTGGTCACTCCTCTGCAGAGCTCCTCTTTCTTTGTAGTGGTGGAGTGTTTGGACCTTCAACCAGGTGTGCTTTGATTTGTTTGTTGAAGTAACCATGGATAAAAAGGGAAAGTGGGGTGGTGAATCCTAATCTCATAAAAAGAGTAAAATGAAGGGTGAGAAAAGACAATTGAACAGAGAATCAAAAAACTATAAAGTTACACCCAGAGAAAGAGAAAGGAAAATAAAGACGATGAAGAAAGGGAAAAGGTGGAAAAAGAATAGAACAAAAATGATTGATCAAACGACAAAAAATTATATATAATCAGAATTAGGGGTCTTATTACAAAAGAAAAAAAGAAGAGTAAAGAGAGAAAAATAAAACTAAATAATAATTAAAAATAATTATTAAAATAATAATAAAATAAATAGTTGTCTGTTGCTGCCTGGGACCGGTGGTTGTGCTTTCCCGGAGGAGATGCTGCCTGCATTGTGTCAGTCAGGATTGCTCCAGTAGATAGGAAGTTGCCAGTCATGGAAGGGTGGGGTTTGGTGTAAGGTAGTCCCACCTCCAAAGCTTCCAGGTGTGCTGCCCTCTGAAGTCCCACCATTTTGGTGTTGGGGAAAAAATGGTGACACCCTAATCTCTCCTCCCCAGACCAGGTATCTCAACCCCTGATGTTCAGGCAGAACTCACAGAACAGCAAAGACTGTCAGCTTGCCCTGATTACAATTTTCCCATGCCTTCTAGATGTTTGGCTGAGATTCAAAACCTAAAGTCTTTTTTTTATTTTTTTATGTTTTTCAATATATGAAAATTACTGTCAAATTGGTTTCCATACAACACCCAGTGCTCATCCCAAAACGTGCCCTCCTCAATACCCATCACCCACCCTCCCCTCCCTCCCACCAACCATTAACCCTGTTTGTTCTCAGTTTTTAAGAGTCTCTTATGCTTTGTCTCTCTCCCACTCTAACTTCTTTTTTTTTCTTCCCCTCTCCCATGGATTTCTGTTAAGTTTCTCAGGATCCACATAAGAGTGAACACATATGGTATCTGTCTTTCTCTGTATGGCTTATTTCACTTAGCATAACACTCTCCAGTTCCATCCACGTTGCTACAAAAGGCCATATTTCACTCTTTCTCATTGACACGTAGTACTCCATTGTGTATATAAATAAAAATTTCATTATCCATTCATCAGTTGATGGACATTTAGGCTCTTTCCATAATTGGCTATTGTTGAGAGTGCTGCTATAAACATTGGGGTACAAGTGCCCCTATGCATCAGCACTCCTGTATCCCTTGGGTAAATTCCTAGCAGTGCTATTGCTGGGTCATAGGGTAGATCTATTTTTAATTTTTTGAGGAACCTGCACACTATTGTCCAGAGTGGCTGCACCAATTTGCATTCCCACCAACAATGCAAGAGGGTTCCCATTTCTCCACATCCTTTCCAGCATCTATAGTCTCCTGATATGTTCATTTTGGCCACTCTGACTGGCATGAGGTGATATCTGAGTGTGATTTTGATTTGTATTTCCCTGATGAGGAACTACATTGAGCATCTTTTCATGTGCCTGTTGGCCATCTGGATGTCTTCTTTAGAGAAGTGTCTATTCATGTTTTCTGCCCATTTCTTCACTGGATTATTTGTTTTTCGGGTGTGGAGTTTGGTGAGTTCTTTATAGATTTTGGATACTAGCCCTTTGTCTGATATGTCACTTGCAAATATGTTTTCCCATTCTGTTGGTTGCCTTTTAGTTTTGTTGGTTGTTTCCTTTGCTGTGCAGAAGCTTTTTATCTTCATAAGATCCCAGTAGTTCATTTTTGCTTTTAATTCCCTTGCCTTTGGGGATGTGTCAAGTAAGAAATTGCTACGGCTGAGGTCAGAGAGGTCTTTTCCTGCTTTCTCCTCTAGGGTTTTGAAGGTTTCCTGTCTCACATTCAGGTCCTTTATCCATTCTGAGTTTATTTCTGTGAATGGTGTGAGAAAGTGGTCTAGTTTCATTCTTCTGCATGTTGCTGTCCAGTTCTCACAGCACCATTTGTTAAAGAGACTGTCTTTTTCCATTGGATGTTCTCTCCTGCTTTGTCAAAGATTAGTTGGCCATACGTTAGTGGGTCTAGTTCTGGAGGCGCTATTCTATTCCATTGGTCTATGTGTCTGTTTTTGTGCCAATACCATGCTGTCTTGATGATTACAACTTTGTAGTAGAGGCTAAAGTCTGGGATTGTGATGCCTCCTGCTTTGGTCTACTTCTTCAAAATTACTTTGGCTATTCAGGGCCTTTTGTGGTTCCATATGGATTTTAGGATCGCTTGTTCTAGTTTTGAGAAGAATGCTGGTGCAATTTTGATAGGGATTGCATTGAATGTGTAGATAGCTTTGGGTAGTATTGACATTTTGACAATATTTATTCTTCCAATCCATGAGCAGGAAATGTCTTTCCATTTCTTTAAATCTTCTTCAACTACCTTCATAAGCTTTCTATAGTTTTCAGCATACAGATCTTTTACATCTTTGGTTAGATTTACTCCTAGGTATTTTATGCTTCTTGGTGCAATTGTGAATGGGATCAGTTTCTTTATTTGTCTTTCTGTTGCTTCATTGTTAGTGTGTAAGAATGCAACTTATTTCTGTACTTTGATTTTGTATCCTGCAACTTTGCTGAATTCATGTATCAGTTCTAGCAGACTTTTGCTAGAGTCTATCGGATTTTCCATGTATGATATCATGTCATCTGCAAAAAGTGAAAGCTTGACTTCATCTTTGCCAATTTTGATGGCTTTGAATTCATTTTGTTGCCTGATTGCTGATCCTAGAACTTCCAACACTATGTTAAACAACAGTGGTGAGAGTGGACATCCCTGCCGTTTTTGATCTCAGGGAAAAAGCTCTCAGTTTTTCCTCATTGAGGATGATGTTAGCTGTGGGCTTTTCATGAATGGCTTTTATGATCTTCAAGTATGTTCCTTCTATCCCGACTTTCTCAAGGGTTTTTATTAAGAAAGGGTGCTGAATTTTGTCAAAGGCCTTTTCTGCATCGATTGACAGGATCATATGGTTCTTATCTTTTCTCTTATTAATGTGATGTTTCACGTTGATTGATTTGCGAATGTTGAACCAGCCCTGCTTCCCAGGAATGAATCCCACTGGATCATGGTGAATAATTATTTGTATATGCTGTTGAATTCGATTTGCTAGTATCTTATAGAGAATTTTTGCATCCATATTCATCATGGATATTGGCCTGTAGTTCTCTGTTTTTAATGGGTCTCTGTCTGGTTTAGGAATCAAAGTAAAGCTGGCTTTGTAGAATGAGTCTGCAAGTTTTCCTTCCCTTTCTATTTTTTGGAATAGCTTGAGAAAGATAGGTATTATTTCGGCTTTAAATGTCTGGTAGAACTCCCCTGGGAAGCCATCTGGTCCTGGACTCTTATTTGTTGGGAGATTTTTGATAACCGATTCAATTTCTTCGCTGGTTATGGGTCTGTTCAAGCTTTCTATTTCCTCCTAATTGAGTTTTGGAAGCGTGTGGGTGCTTAGGAATTTGTCCATTTCTTCCAGGTTGTCCAATTTGTTGGCATATAATTTTTCATAGTATTCCCTGATAATTGCTTGTATCTCTGAGGCATTGGCTGCAATAATTCCATTTTCATTCATGGTTTTATCTAGTTGGGTCATCTCCCTTTTCTTTTTGAGAAGCCTGGCTAGAGGCTTATCAATTTTGTTTATTTTTTCAAAAAACCAACTCTTGTTTTTGTTGATCTGCTCTACAGTTTTTTTAGATCCTATGTTGTTTATTTCTGCTCTGATCTTTATTATTTCTCTTCTTCTGCTGGGTGTAGGCTGCCTTTGCTGTTCTGCTTCTATTTCCTTTAGGTGTGCTGTTAGATTTTGTATTTGGGATTTTTCTTGTTTCTTGAGATAGACCTGGGTTACCATGTATTTTCCTCTCAGGACTGCCTTCGTTGCATCCCAAAGCGTTTGGATTGTTGCATTTTCGTTTTCGTTTGTTTCCATATGATTTTTATTTCTTCTCTAGTTGCCTGGTTGACCCACTCATTCTTTAGTGGGCGTTCTTTAACCTCAATGCTTTTGGAGGTTTTCCAGACTTGTTTCTGGGGTTGATTTCAAGCTTCATAGCATTGTGGTCTGAAAGTATGCATGGTATGATCTCAATTCTTGTATACTTATGAAGGGCTGTTTTGTGACCCAGTATGTGATCTATCTTGGAGAATGTTCCATGTGCACTCAAGAAGAAAGTATATTCTGTTGCTTTGCAATGCAGAGTTCTAAATATATGTGTCAAGTCCATCTGATCCAATGTATCATTCAGGGCCCTTGTTTCTTTATTGACTGTGTGTCTAGATGATCTATCCATTTCTGTAAGTGGGGTGTTAAAGTCCCCTGCAATTACCACCTTCTTATCAATAAGGTTGCTTATGTTTATGAGTAATTGTTTTATATATTTGGGGTCTCCTGTATTCGGCACATAGACATTTATAATTGTTAGCTCTTCCTGATGGATAGACCCTGTAATTATTATATAATGCCCTTCTTCAACTCTTGTTACAGCCTTTAATTTAAAGTCTAGTTTGTCTGATATAAGTATGGCTACTCCAGCTTTCTTTTGGCTTCCAGTAGCATGATAGATAGTTCTCCATCCCCTCACTCTCAATCTGAAGGTGTCCTCAGGTCTAAAATGAGTCTCTTGTAGACAGCAAATAGATGGGTCTCGTTTTTTTTATCCATTCTGATACCCTATGTCTTTTGGTTGGCGCATTTAATCCATTTACATTCAGTATTATTATAGAAAGATATGGGCTGAGAGTCATTGTGATGTCTGTATGTTTTATGCTTGTAGCGATGTCTCTGGTACTTTGTCTCACAGGATCCCCCTTAGGATCTCTTGTAGGGCTGGTTTAGTGGTGACGAATTCCTTCAGTTTTTGTTTGTTTGGGAAGACCTTTATCTCTCCTTCTGTTCTAAATGACAGACTTGCTGGATAAAGGATTCTCAGCTGCATATTTTTCCTGTTCATCACATTGAAGATCTCCTGCCATTCCTTTCTGGCCTGCCAAGTTTCGGGAGAGAGATTGGTCATGAGTCTTATAGCTCTCCCTTAAATGTTATAGCACGTTTATCCCTCTCTGCTTTCAGAATTTTCTCTTTATCCTTGTATTTTGCTATTTTCACTATGATATATTGTGCGGAAGATGGATTCAAGTTACGTCTGAAGGGAGTTCTCTGTGCCTCTTGGATTTCAATGCCTTTTTCCTTTCCCAGTTCTGGGAAGGTCTCAGCTATTATTTCTTCAAGTACACCTTCAGCACCTTTCCCTCTCTCTTCCTCCTCTGGAATACCAATTATGTGTATATTATTTCTCTTTAGTGCATCACCTAGTTTTCTAATTTTCCCCTCATACTCCTGGATTTTTTTTATCTCTCTTTTTCTCAGCTTCTTCCTTTTCCATAATTTTATCTTCTAGTTCACCTATTCTCTCCTGTGCCTCTTCAATCCAAGTCGTGGTCATTTCCATTTTATTTTTCAGCTCGTTGATAGCATTTTTTAGGTCCTCCTGACTATTCGTTAGTCCCTTGATCTCTGTAGCAATAGATTCTCTGCTCTCCTCTATACTGTTTTCAAGCCCAGGGATTAATTTTATGACTATTATTCTAAATTCACTTTCTGTTTTATTATTTAAATCCTTTTTGAACAGTTCGTTAGCTTTTGTTATTTCCTGGAGATTCTTTTGAGGGGAATTCTTCCGTTTGGTCATTTTGGATAGTCCCTGGAGTGGTGCGGACCGGAAGGGCACTTCCCCTGTGCTGTGGTGTATAACTGGAGTTGGTGGGCGGGGCGACAGTCTGACCTGATGTGTGCCCCCAGCCCACCACTGGGGCCACAGTCAGACTGTTGTGTGCCTTCTCTTCCCCTCTCCTCAGGGCGGGATTCACTGTGGGGTGGCGTGGCCCTTCTGGGCTACTTGCACACTGCCAGGCTTGTGGTGCTGGGGATCTGGCGTATTAGCTGGGGTGGGTAGGCAAGGTGCAAGGGGGCAGAAGGGGCAAGCTTAGCTCGCTTCTCCTTTGGTGATCCACTTCAAGAGGGGCCCTGTGGCAGCGTGAGGGAGTCAGGCCCGCCACCTGAGGTGTGGGTCCGCAGAAGCACAGCGTTGGGTGTTTGCACCATGCCAGCAAGTTCCCTGGCAGGAACTGGTTCCGTTTGGGATTTTGTCTGGGGGATGGGCGAGGGAGATGGCGCTGGCGAGCGCCTTTGTTCCCCGCCAAACTGAGCTCTGTCGTCCCGGGGCTCAGCAACTCTCCCTCCCATTGTCCTCCAGCCTTCCCGGTCTCCAAGCAGAGCTGCTAACTTATAACCATCCAGATGTTAAGTCCTGCTTGCTGTCCGAACACACTCCGTCCGGCCCTTCCGCTTTTGCAAGCCAGACTCAGTGTCTATGCTTGGCTGATGGGCCACCTCTCTGTCCCGTCTCCCTCCTGCCAGTCCAAGTCGGGCGCACAGCCTTGCCGCCCTTCCTACCCTCTTCCGTGGACCTCTCATCTGCGCTTGCCTCCAGAGACTCCGTTTTGCTAGTCTTCTGCTGGTTTTCTGGGTTATTTAGGCAGGTGTAGGTGGAATCTAAGTGATCAGCAGGACGCGGTGGGCCCAGCGTTCTCCTAAGCTGCCATCTTCCAAAACCTAAAGTCTTAAAGGACCCAGCTTGGTGTGACTCCTCTCCCTTTCCATAGTAGAGCCACTCGTTACTGATGATAAAAGACTTTTGCTGGCACCTGCAGGGTCTTTTGTCCTTGGGGAAGCGACAAACCTCCTCCCAAAGTACTCTGTTTGGAGGATTGCTTTCTCCCAGTGTGCCCCTGCGAACACTACCCCCACACTCTGCACTCTGGAACCAGCTCCCTCCTCCCAAGGAACATGCACCAAGGCTCCCAGGTTCGATTTTGAGAAGGTTGCACACTTACAAACCTCTGAGTTTCAGCTCCTAAGGCTGTTTTCAAAAAAAGAAACTGGCACTCTCCCTATTTCTCATTCCTCAACTCATGATCCAGAGAAGTTTTCCTGTTGTGCTAACTCATTGCCACACTTTCACAACTCCTTTCTCTTTCTTCCCCATTTGTCTCGCCACAGAAAGGATTCCCTCCCCTCCATGTCTATGCCATTTTGTCTCCCCCAATTCACATATGCTCACCTCAGTCCTGCCAAGCTGTCTCCTTCCAACTCTGGAGATCCTTCTGCCTCTCTGCAGATGGATTTCCTGGGTGTTCCAATTGATCTGACCTCAATACAGCTGTATTTGAGGGATGAGGAAAATCTCGGCCTCCATACTTCTCCACTATCTTAACTCCCTCTCCTGTGCCTTGCATTTTGAGGCCACCTTTTTAATTTTTGGAGAGATATTGCAAAGGGATGAAAACTTTTTTTTTCATTTTCTTATGTATGTACATTCATATAAATGTTAGCTCTTTTAAATAACACTTTTAATTCATTAAAAAATACATTTCTGGGGCGCCTGGGTGGCGCAGTCGGTTAAGCGTCCGACTTCAGCCAGGTCATGATCTCGCGGTCCGTGAGTTCGAGCCCCGCATCGGGCTCTGGGCTGATGGCTCAGACCCTGGAGCCTGTTTCCGATTCTGTGTCTCCCTCTCTCTCTGCCCCTCCCCCGTTCATGCTCTGTCTCTCTCTGTCCCAAAAATAAATAAACGTTGAAAAAAAAATACATTTCTAACAATGTCAAGAGTACAAAGATTAACAATACAAATATATTTGTACCCATAACCCAGGGAAATAATCTTTGTCAGATGTAGTTTTTCTAAACACAAAAAAGGAAAGGTATACAAAGTAGCAGAACACAGCCTTAGGCAAAGAGGGGCCTTAACAGAAAGCTTTTTCTCTAGAGTGGGGGATCAACATAATTTTGTTAATTGTATGCCCACCTAAGAACGCGCCATGCCTTACTAGGCAATGAATATAGAACCCAGACTGTGACTAAGGTACAGCTATTATACATTCTTTCTAAAACCAAGTATTATAACTAACGTGATCCCATTATTCTTTTTAATTTTATTTACTTATTTTGGGATAGAGAGAGCATGTATGAGTGGAGAAGGGGCATAAAGAGAGGGAGAGAGAGAATCCCGAGGAGGCTCCACACCATCAGTACAGAGCCTGATACAGGGCTCAAACCCATGAACCATTATATCATGACCTAATCCGAAATCAAGAGTTGGACTGAGAGCCCCAATTATCTCATTAATCTTAATTCTATTTTGAGATGGCTGGGAGAACTGTGGATAATCCTCCTTTTACATGTTGGAAAAGAGGAAGTGACTACCTAAAGTCATATAATTAGTGACTCATTTTACACTGTGACTGATGCTATATTCTACAAATGCATTATTCTCTTTGCCTTCCCAAATGTTTTGCTCACAGACTCAAATGACATTTGAGAAAATCAGTTTGCATAATTTTTCAAATGTTCAACTAGCCTTTCAGTGTAAACAAGGGTAAATAGAGATATCATTGCATATTCCTCCACAATAATGTAAGGCTTGTTCAGATAAAAATTTGCCAACATATCATTTGGTTTTCCACTGTTCACTGAATTTCCTCTCTAATATTATATGGTGTTCTTACAAATTTCCATCAATTCTATGATTTATACTTTATATATACTATTCACCAAGATGTTTTGATCAATAAAATAATGCCATATTATTGAATCAAGTGATTGAACACTTTGCCTGTGACTCAATATTCATTTTATCAGAGTAGAATACAAATCAGCATAATTACTCACAGTTCCCTTTTACTATGCTTATACAGGGAATTCCACAGGCCATGAGCCACAACTTTCGTTTTCATGTCCACACCAATATTAGATTAGCACACACATGATACACACACACACACACACACACATACACAAGATATAAACACATACACATGAACCGTCACAACCAAAACAGGAAGAATGTAAACAAACAATAACCCAGCCCTCCTGAACCCTTCAGTGATAGTCACCAGGGTAAATTTACAGAGGAAAATGACTACCTGAGTGGAGTCACTGCAGCCCAGGCCAACCCTAGTAGTCAGCCCTACCCAGGGCTTTTATTCCTGAGGCCACCCTTGGCCTAAAAAATGCAACTTCAGCCCCACCTACAAACACCACACACACACACACACACACACACAAACACACACGCTCAAACTCAGGAGCACACCAACCGTCCTGTGTGTATGCTGCAGTTTAGCAAATTAGATTGTGTCTCTCTGAGAACCCTGGTCTGGACTTTTCCCCTAAACTGGGGGAATTACAACAGAATACAATACACATGGGTAAGTTGACAGCTTATTTATGGCGGACAATATTTCATCACTGGGAAGGGGGTGAGACTAGAGGCCATATCTGTTGCCTGGGGGTTGCAGTGATTCTGGATTGATAAAAAGCCAAAAAGAGTAAGAATCAGAGAGTTTATTACTCTCATCTCTTTTCCCTCAATCCAATGTCTGTCGACACTACTGTTCTAGGGAAATATTTCTTTTCTTTTCTTTTTCTTCCTTTTTTTCTTTTCTTTTCTTTTCTTTTCTTTTTTCTTTTCTTACCTTCTTTCTTTCAACTCTTTGGGAGTTCTTATTCTTTTAATACTTCCAAGGAAAACATTGACATTTTCCCTTGAAAAGTGTCCTTTAACAGGTAGGCACCATTCTGATTCATCTTCAGAAAGAATGTTTTGTGATCACATGCAACCATATCAAAGGCCCAAACTTCACCATAGTCAAGGAGTTGAGGACGCCATCATCCAAGAATTACTGCATTCTCTGTTTTACCTGTTGTGTTCAGCAGAAAGGCCTATAGGAAGAGAGGACTGTAGAGCTTGCCAAACCTCTGGGGGTAGAGCACAGCAAACAGGGGAAGGCAACTGGTTTCTGTACACTCTTTACAGAGGAAAGGTGCATTTAAAAAGTGCATCATGACACCTCATTCTTTAATCCAACAAATAAGTGGGACTCTCTTTTTTCAATATTATAGCATTGGTTTCACCAGCAAGGTATTCTGAACTCATGATGGAAGGGATATACCATATACATGTGCCATTCCATCACATGGACATATCTTGGTTTACCTAGAAACTTCTTTCATGATAAGCTACTTTCAGTAGTACTCTAAGTCACTGTGTGAAATGTATTTGGGATGGACCTCCTGTGCACTTTACAGTGTTGTTGCTTTTTATTTATTTATTTATTATTTTTTAAGATGAATTTTCCTAGGGGACCTCACTGGAAAAAAAGCCTGTGGTTGTTTTCAAAGTACCTGGCTTAGATGCTACTTTACAGGTGACCTGGGCCTACTTTCCTCCTTCTTCTATTGTCTAATAATTTCATAGGACCAACCAGTAATAATTTGCATCCCCTTTTGTCTTAGATCCCTTGTCCTGTCTCATCTTGTAGTACAGAAGTAGATTACATTTCTTCACATTTTTCCAATTCGATATACTACACTTATATAAAAATAAGTTTTTAGTATATGAATACATCTTAAAATCCATCAGTATATTGATTGTGGTGGTGTCTGCTAAAGCAGCTTTAAACTCTATTGACATGGCCTGCAAGAACTGATGGTGTCCAAAACAGAATGAAAAAGTGTAAGGTACAAATATTATGTTTCTAGGTAAGAGTGCACTCCAAGAGGACTCTGACCTACAGGACACTGGTAAATGCTCCCATCATGAATTCAAACCACCTATTCAGCCTGGTAATTAATGTCCTTCCTTACCTGGGAGCTTTCACCATTTCTGGGTTTACTATTTCCTACTTCTGCACTATTAACTACTATTTTTGCCCCTCATGCTACACACCATTTTACTCAACATTCCAAATTATGTCAATGCTTGTATTTCAATAATATATTTATTTTTTATATTCTCTTTAATTCTTAGACTCATTCTGAAACAGGAGATAAAATGTCAAGTCGTTAATTAGATCCACAGAAGATCATTAACCGATACATGGACATTGAGGAGTGAGGCATACACAGCCCAGTATCCTTGGTGAGAGCAGAAAAATGAATTATAGAGGAGGTCTGTGGGCTTTTGAGTTTATCTACTGCACCTCTTCCTTCGTACTTAGTATGAAACACATCAAGAGAGAGGAAAGGGGGTGCAGCCACTCTGGAAAACAGTGTGGAGGTTCCTCAGAAAATTAAAAATAGAATCACACTATGACCCAGCAGTAACAATACTAGGAATTTATACAAAGGGTACAGGAGTGCTGATTCATGTACATTCATGAAACATGTATCCTAATGTTTATAGCAACACTTTCAACAATAGCCAAATTATGGAAAAAGCCCAAATGTCCATCAACTGATGAATGGGTAAAGAAGATGTGGTATATATGTACAATAGATACTATTTGTCAAAGAGAAAGAATGAAATCCTGCCATTTGCAACTATGTGGATGGAACTGGAGGGTATTATGTTAAGTGAAATAAGCCATACAGAGAAAGACAGATATCATATGTTTTCTCTCATATGTGGAACTTGAGAAGCTTAAGACCATGGGGGAAGGAAAGGGGAAAACAATAGTTTCAAACAGATAGGGAAGCAAACCATAAGAGACTCTTAAATATAGAGATCAAACTGAGGGTTGATGGGGGGTGGGGGAGAGGGGGGAAATGGGTGATGGGCATGAAAGAGGGCACTTGTTGGAAGGAGCACTGAGTGTTGTATGTAAGTGATGAATCACAGGAATCTAGCCCAAAGCCAAGGGCACACTATATACACTGTATTTTAGCTAACTTGACAATAAATTATATTTTAAAAATAACAAATAGGGGCGCCTGGGTGGCGCAGTCGGTTAAGCGTCCGACTTCAGCCAGGTCACGATCTCGCGGTCCGTGAGTTCGAGCCCCGCGTCGGGCTCTGGGCTGATGGCTCAGAGCCTGGAGCCTGTTTCCGATTCTGTGTCTCCCTCTCTCTCTGCCCCTCCCCCGTTCATGCTCTGTCTCTGTCGCAAAAATAAATAAACGTTGAAAAAAAAAATTTAAAATAAAAAAAAAATAACAAATAAATTAATACATATGCAACCAGGGTTAGAAAAAATTTAAAAAATGAAATAGCACACTAGTTCTTATATGCTGAAAATGGTATATACAAATCTAATGGTAACCACAAATCAACAACCAGTAAGAGATAAGCAAAGAATATAGATAAAAGAATTCAAGTATATCACTAAAGAAAACCAACTGATCATGACAGAAGACAGCAAGTGAAGAAGGGAACACAGAGGAACTAGAAATACAATCATAAAACATGTAACAAAATGAAAATAGTTATATACCATTCAAAAATTACTTTGTAAATAGATAACCACTTCAAGCAAAAGACTTCCGATGACTGAATGGATACAAAAACAAGACCATCTATATGCTGCCCTCAAGAGATTCATTTCAGACCTAAAGACACATGCAGATTAAAAGTGAAGGGATGGAGAAACATTTATCATGCTAATGGATCCCAAAAGAAAGTCGGGGTAGAAATACTAATGTCAGAAAAACTAGACTTTAAAACAAAGACTGTAACAAGAGACAAAGAAGGACACTATATAATTGCAAAGGGGACAATCCAGTAAGAAGATAAAACAATTGTAAATATTAATGCACCCAAAATGGGAGGAGCAAAATACATCAAAAAGTCAATAGTAAACATAAAAGGAATAATGGATAATAATACAATAATAGTAAGGGGCTTTCACACTCCATTACATCAATGGACAGATCATCTAAACAGAACATCAACAAGGAGAAAATGGCTTTTAATGACACACTGGAATAGATGGACTTAACAGATATATTCAGATATTCCATCATAAAATAACAGATTACACATTCTTTTCAAGTACACATGGAAAATTCTGCAGGATAAATCACATATTAAGTCACAAAATAAAACCTCAATAAAGTCAAAAGATCAAAATCATACCATGAATATTTTCTTACAACAACGCTATCAAACTGGAAGTCAATCACACACAAAAAAACTCAGATCAATGAAACCAGGAAATGGTTCTTTGAAAAAAATATACAAAATTAAGAAACCTTTAGCCATATTTATGAATAAAAATAGAAGTGACTCAAATAAATAAAATCACAAATGAGAAAGGAGAAATACCAACCAACACCACAGAAATGCAAACAATTATAGGAGAATATTATGAAAAACTATGCAAATTGGGCAACCTACAAGAAATGGAAAAACTCCTAGAAACATATAAACTCCCAAAACTGAAACAGGAGGAAAGAGAAAACTTGAAAAAACAAATAACCAGCAAGTAAATTGAGTCGGTAATCAAAAAATTCCCAACAAACAAAAGCCCAGGACCAGATGGCTTTACCAAGTTTTTAAAGAAAAGTTAATACCTATACTTTTTTAACTATTCCAAAATGTAGAAAAGGGAAAAAAACTTCCAAATTCATTCTATGAGGCTAGTATTACTCTGATAACAAAACCAGATAAGGACACCACTGAAAATAGAACTGTATGCCAATGACCCTGATGAATACAGATGCAAAAATTCGCAATAAAATTCTAGCAAGCCTAATCCAACACTATATTGAAAAAAATCATTCACCACTATCAAGTGGCATTTATTCATGGGTTGCCAAGGCGGTTCAATATTCACCAGTCAATGTCATATATCACATCAATAAGAGAGAGAATAAGAACCATTTAAATAGATCCCAAAAAAGCATTTGACAAAGGACAACATCCATTCATGATAAATACCCTCTACAAAGTAGGTTTAGAGAGAACATACAACATAATAAAGGCCATCTATGACAAACTCACAGCGAACATCATGCTCAATGGGGAAAAACTGACAGTTTTCCTCTAAGGTAAGGAACAAGACAGATGTCCATTCTCACCACTTTTATTCAACCCAGGCTGGAAACGCTAGATACAGCGACCAGATAAAAAGAAAAGACATCTAAATCAGTGAAGAAGAAATAAAACTTTCACTGTTTTCAGATAACATGATAGTATATATAGAACACCCTAAAGACTCCAGAAAAAAAAAAAAACCTGCTAGAACTGGTAAATTCAGTTAAAGTTACAGTACACAAAATCAATATAGAGAAATCAAGTGCATTTCTATACAGCAAAAATGAAGCAGCAGAAAGACAAATTAAGAAAACAATTCCATTTACAATTGCACCAATTGGTCCAATTGCAATTTACAATTGCAAAACCAATAAGATACCTAGGAATAAACCTAACCAAAGAAGTGAAAGACCAGTACTCTAAAAACTATAAAACACTGATGAAAGAAATTGAAGACAACACAAGGAAATGGAAAGACGTTACATGCTCATGGATTAAAAGAACAAATACTGTTGGGGTGCCTGGGTGGCGCAGTCGGTTAAGCGTCCGACTTCAGCCAGGTCACGATCTCGCGGTCTGGGAGTTCGAGCCCCGCGTCAGGCTCTGGGCTGATGGCTCAGAGCCTGGAGCCTGTTTCCGATTCTGTGTCTCCCTCTCTCTCTGCCCCTCCCCCGTTCATGCTCTGTCTCTCTCTGTCCCAAAAATAAATAAACCTTGAAAAAAAATAAATTAAAAAAAAGAACAAATACTGTTAAAATGTCTACACTACCCAAAGCGATCCACACATTTAATGCAATTCCTATCAAAATACCAACAGCATTTCCCAAAGAACTTGAACAAACAATTATAAAATTTGTATGGAGCCACAAAACACCCCCAATTACCAAAGCAACATTGAAAAAGAAAAGCAAAGGTGGAGGCAACACAATTCCAGACTTCAAGTTATACTACAAGCCTGTAGTGATCAAAACAGTATGGCATTGGCACAAAAATAGACTCATAGATCAATGGAACATAATAGAAAACCCAGAAATTAACCCACAACTGTATGGTAAATTAATCTTTGGCAAAGCAGGAAAGAATATCCAATGAGAAAAGGGCAGCCTCTTCAACAAATTGTGTTAGGAAAACTGGACAGCAACATGCAAAGGAATAAAACTGGACTACTTACTTACACCATACCAAAAAAAAAATTCAAAATGGATTAAAGAACTAAATGTGAGACTTGAAAGCACAAAAAACGCTAGAAAAGAACACAGACAGTAACTTCTTTGACATTAGCCATTGAACTATTTTCTAGATATGACACTGAGGCAAGGGAAACAAAAGCAAAAATAAAAATAAACTATTGGGACTATATCAAAATAAAAGGCTACTACACAGCAAAGGAAACAATCAACAAAGCTAAAAGTCAACCTACTAAATAGGGGAAGATATTTGCAAAGTATATATCTGATAAGGAAGTAGTTTTCAAAATATATATAGAACTTACAAAACTCAACACCCCCAAAAAAACCTGAAAACATGAAAAGACATTTCTCCAAAGAAGCTATCTAGATGGCCAACAGACACATGAAAAGATGCTCATCATCATGCAGCATCAATGAAATGCAAATGAAAACTATAATGATGTATCACCTCACATCTGTCTGAATGTCTAAAATCAACAACACAAGAAACAACAGATGTTGGCAAGGATGTGGAGAAAGGTGAAAACTCTTGCACTATTGGTGGAAAATGAAAGTTGCAGAGGGGCGTCTGGGTGGTTCAACTGGTTGAGCATCCAACAAAATTCAGCTCAGGTCATGATCTCGTGGTTCATGAGTTTGAGCACTGCATCGCGCTCTGTGCTGACAGCTCAGAGCCTGGAGTCTGCTTTGGATTCTGTGTCTCCATATCTCCCTGCCCTTCCCCTGCCAGTGCTGTCTCTTTCTCTCAAAGTAAATAAACATTAAAAACAAGGAAAGAAAATGCAAGTTGGTATAGCCACCATGAAAAACATTATGGGGTTTTCTCAAAAAGTTAAAAATAGAGCTCCCCTACAGTCCAGCAATGCCTACTGGGTATTTATCCAAAGAATACAAAAACACTACTTCAGTCATATACATGAACCCCTATATTTATTGCAGCATTATTTATAATAGCCAAGATATAAAAGCAGCCCAAATGTCCATCAGTTGATGAATGGATAAAAATGATATGCATATACACATACACATATATATAATGAATTATTATTCATCCATAAAAAGGGGATGAAATCTTGCCATTTTCAAGGACATGGATGAAGCTACAGAGTATAATGCTAAGTGAAGTCAGAGAAGACAAATACCACATGATTTCATTCACATGTGGATTTTAAGAAACAAAAAGAATGAGAAAAGGGAAAAAATAAGAGAGAGAAAGTGAGCAAGAGAGAGAGAGATCAAGAAACAGATTATTAGTTAATAGGGAACAAACTGATGGTTACCAGAAAGGACAGGGGTAGGGAGATGAATTAAATAGGCGATGAGGACTTAGGAGTGCACTTGTTGTGATGAGCACAGAGTGATGTGTGGAACTGTTGAATTACTGTATCATATATCTGAAACTAATATAACACTGTATTTTAACTAACTGGAATAGTATCCATCGATTGATGACTGTATAATAATTGATGATTGTATAATAATATATAAAATTTCAATTCAATCTGATCTTTATCTCCCTCTATCTGCTATCTTTGTGTTAAGTTTATTCTTCTTTTTCTAGTTCTTTAAGTGTAAAGTTACAATATTTATTCACGATCTTTATTTTTTTATTAATGTAGTTTATTACACTATACGTGTGTATATATATATATATGTATATATATACACAATTCTAAACAATAATTTCTGAACCATTTTATTCCATTGATTTATGTGTTTTTATGCCAATACCATACTGTTTTCATTAGTATTATATTTAGAATACAGTTTGAAACCAGGAAGCGTGATGTCTCTAGGTTTGTTTATTCTCAAGAATAGTTTGGCCACGTGAGGTCTTTTGTAATTCTTACAAATTTTAGAATTTTTTTCAATTTTTGTAAATATTGTCATTGAAATTTTGAAAGTATATGGATTGAATCTGTAGATCACTTTGGCTACTATGAATATTTTAATAATACCAAGAACTTCAATATTTTTTTAATTTCTTAATTTTAATTTTTTTATTTTTCAGAGGCAGAGAGAGACAGAACATGCACGGAGGAGGGGCAGAGAGAGAGAGGAAGACACAGAATCCGAAGCAGGGTCCAGGCTCTGAGCTGTCAGCACAGAGCCCAAGTCGGGGCTCAAATTCGTAAACCATGAGATTATGACCTGAGCTGATGTCTGACAACCAACTGAGCCACACAGGTGCCTTAGGTGTTTCAATCACAGAATATCTTCCAATTCACTTGGGTCTTCACTTGCTTTCAGTGAAGAAGTGGTTTTTTTTTCTTTCAACAAAGAAGTGTAATTTTCTGTGTACAGATATTTCACCTCCTCGGTTAAGTTTATTTCTAAGTATTTTATAATTTTTTATGATATTGTAAATAGTATGTCCTCACTTATATGTAGAATCTAAAAATTAAAACAAAATAAAACAAAAACTAAGTTCACAAATGCAAAGAACTGATTCGTGCTGGTGGCCAGATGTGGAAATTGTAGGTGTACAAACTGGGTAAAGGAAGTCAGAAAGTACAAACTTCCAGTTATAAAATAAATAAGTTATGGGGATGTGATGTACAGTATGGTAACTATTGAATATTTGAAAGTTGCTAAGAGAGTAGTTCTTAAAACGTTTAATCACAAGAAGAAATCCATAACTATGTATGGTGATGGATATTAACAAGATTTATTGTGATCATTTCACAATGTATGCAAATGTCACATCATTATGTTGTACACCTGACACTTATGTAATGTTGTATGTCAACTGTACCTCAACAAAAATAAAAGGACTGTTTATTCCTTTTCAAGTTTTTCAAAGAGTTTATGAAGAATTAGCATTAATTCTTTATAATTTTGGTTGAATTCACCTGTAAAGCCACCTGGTCTTGTACTTTTCTTTGTTAGGAAGTTTTTGATTAATGATTCAATCTCCTTACTTGTTATTTGTCTGTTCAGATTTTCTACTTCTTCATAATTCAGATATGGTAAGTTGTATGTTTACAGGTATTTATTCATTTCTTCCAGGTTGTCCAATTTGTTGGTACATAATTTTTCATAGCAGTTTCTTTTGATCCTTTGTATTTCTGTGGTATCAGTTGTAATATCTTCTTTTTCATTTATTGTCTTATTGATTTGAATTAGTTCATTTAAAGTCTAGATAAATTTGCCCATTTGGTTTACCTTTCAAAAAACTATTTGCTTTGCTGATCTTTTTAAAATTTCAATTCAATCCAACTTTTATCTCCCTCTGTCTGCTATTGTTGGGTTTACTTTATTCTTCTTTTCCTAGTCCCTTAAGTGTAAAGTTCCAATATTTATTCAAGATCCTTCTTTTTTCTTAATGTAGTTTATTACTATGAACTTCCTCCATGTCACTATTTTTGATGCATTGCATTAAGTTTTGATGGTTTTTAATTTTTTATTTATTGCAGGTCTTTTAAAAATTTTCCTTTTGGAAAAGGGGAGGGCCAACATGGCAGGGAAATAGGGAGATACATACATCTTGAGTCTCTCAAACAAAGAAGTATAGAAGCCAAAGGACTTTGAACACCAGAGCTTGGGAGTAAAAGAGACTAAATCTACTAAGAAGAAAACTGGAAAGTTGGGGGAAAGGTGGGTAACAGCGAACAGGGGGAGATAAAAAAAAAGTCTGTGTTGGCACAGAGGGGAGGGATCCCCTTCTGCGGAGAGTCAAGGGGAAGAGAAAGAGGGGCTAAGCAAGTGCAGGACCTTAGCTGGACAGGAGAAAGACCTGGGACTCAGACTGAGATGGATCCAATCTCTAACTGTGGGGCTTTCTTTGGACTGGGACAGGCTCCCTGTTCTCACACCTGGGGATGATGGGAGCCAGCCCTGGGTGCAGTGGTGGGTCAGTGGCTCAGTCCACAGCTGGAGAAAGTGGTTCCCTCCCTAGAGGACTGTGCTATAGCACAGAACTTGCCTGCCTCTGCCACCCCAGGGCACAGTGGTTGGTCCTAGGGCACAGTATGTAGGAGGATAAGGCGGCCATTTCCCTGGAGTGCTGTGGGAAAAGACAAAGCCTGACTACGTCCACCATCCAAGGGGCTCACAACGAGGGCAGCAGCTCTCAGTCCCTAATAGAAGTCTGTCCTCCCTGAAGTGCATACAAAGCCAGCCGGGACCACATATCACCACACTGAGAGGTGCTTCCCCAGTATCAGAGAGCACGGAGCAGGACTTTGAATCCTAGCCAAGCACAGGGTCAGGGGAGTTGGTGGAGCAAGAAGGAATGCCCCTGCCGCACAGTGAGGATGATTCAAACAGAGTCCACTGGGTCTGGCTCCATGGAGAAGAGACTGGGAGATCACCACCCCCCCAACTGCCCCCCTACCCCCTGCCACCACCACCAAGGCAGGGCCTCAGGGATCACTCCCAGAGCCCCTAGTGGAGGTGGGTTCAGAATATGCCAAACCACGCCCTCCTTGCACTGTGTAATTGTGTATCCACCTGAGTGGCACAGACCCTGCAGACTGCTCCTCCTGACAAACAATGCAGCATTGCCTGGATTAACTCTAGGTCAATTCTGGATATATATATTCTCCCCCCCCCATTTCCCTCCTTATCTCTTCCCTCCCCTAGGCTGGTTACTCTGGTTATTGGTCTGTCTAAACAGACATATTTAATCTATTGTGTTGATACATGGTCTACACCTACTTCTTTAAACTCCTTTCCCTCTCTCTGGAATAATCAAATGATATAGTTTCTCTGTATGCGTAATTTTATCTTCGCTTTGTTTTTCCCACTTCCTTCTTTATTTTCCTTTCTCTCTCTGGATTAAGCCTTTTAGTCTCTCTGCCTAATCAACATTTATTCCCCCACCCCCCACCCCACTCCTCTCATTTCTGTTTTTGTAAGACCCATAAGTTAGCTACAGGGCAAGAAGGCTATAGCATGATATATTCAACATACTGAAGGGGAAAATTATGCATCCAAGAATATCTATCCAGCAAGGTTATCATTCAGAAAAGAAGAAGGCATAAGGAGTTTCTCAAACAAAAACTGAAGGAGTTGGTGACCATTAAACCAGCCCTGTGCGAAATATTAAAGAGGACTCTTTGAGTTGGATGGAAAGACCAAAAAGGACACAGACAAGAAAGAAACAGAGAAAATCTCCAGCAATGGCAAAACAAGTAATAAAATGACACTAAATGAATATCTATCAATAATTATTCTGAATGTAAATGAATTAAATGCTTAAATTAATAGACATAGCATTGTCAGAATGGATTAAAAAACAAGACCCATCTAGGGGCGCCTGGGTGGCGCAGTCGGTTAAGCGTCTGACTTCAGCCAGGTCACGATCTCGCGGTCCGGGAGTTCGAGCCCCGCGTCAGGCTCTGGGCTGATGGCTCAGAGCCTGGAGCCTGTTTCTGATTCTGTGTCTCCCTCTCTCTCTGCCCCTCCCCTGTTCATGCTCTGTCTCTCTCTGTCCCAAAAATAAATAAACGTTGAAAAAAAAATTAAAAAAAAAAAAAAAAAAAACAAGACCCATCTATACACTGCCCACAATAGACTCATTGTAGATCTCAAGACACCTGCAGTTTGAAAGTGAGGGGATGAAAAACCATTTATTATGCAAATGTACATAAAAGGAAAGCTGGATTAGCAATACTTATATCAGACAAAATAGACTTAAAATGAAGACTGTAACAAGAGACAAAGAAGGCAATAATTATTAACCATGAAGGGGACACCCAACAGGAACATATAACAATTGTAAATATTTATGAACCCAGCATGGGGCATATAAATATATAAAACAATGAATATGAAACATAAAGAAATTGTTAATACTACAATAACAGTAGGGGATATTAACACCTCAGTTACATGAATGGATAGATCACCTAAACACAAAATCAAGCAAATGATAACTTTGAATGACACCCTGGAACAGATGAACTTAACGGATATATTCAGAATATTCCACTCAAAAACAACATAATACAGATATTTATTGGGAAGATGCTGGTGTAAGAGGACGCTGGGGTCACCGCATCCTGCTGATCGCTTAGATTCCACCCACATCTGCCTAATTTACCCAGAAAACCGCCAGAAGACTAGCAGAACAGACTCTCCGGAGCCAAGCGTAGAGGAGAGGACCACAGAGGAGGGTAGGAAGGGCGGAGAGGCAGTGCGCACTACACGGGCTGGGAGAAGGGAGCCAGGGCGGTGGAGGGGCAGCCAGCCCACCTGGCAAGGCAGAGCCCCTGAGACGGGCTTGCAAAAGTGGAGGGGCCAGACAGAGTGTGTTCTGACAGCCAGCAGGACTTAACATCTGAAATGTTATAAGTCAACAGCTCTGCTCGGAGAGCAGGAGGGCTAAAGGACAACAGGAGGGAGAGCTGTTGAGCCCTGGAGGGCAGAGCTCAGCTTGGCTGGGAAAAAAGGCTCTGGGAAGCTCCATCTCCCTCGCCCATCCCCCAGCCTACATCCCAAAGGGAACCAATTCCTGCCACGAACTTGCTTGCACTGCACAAACACCCAACACTGTGCTTCTGTGGATCCATCCCCCCGATGGGTCTACCTCCCTCCTGGTGCCACAGGGCCCCTCCCAAAGCAGACCACCAAAGGCAAAGTGAGCTGAGCCTGTCCTGCCCACCCCTGTGCACCTTGTGGATCCACCCTGGCTAATAGGCCAGTTCCCATCAAAGCAGCACCACAAGGCTGGCAGTGTGCAAGCAGCCCAGACAGAGGCCACACCACTCCACAGTGAGTCCTGCCCCTGGGAGAGGGGAAGAGAAGGTACACACTAGTCTGACTGTGGCCCCAGCGGTGGGCTGGGAGCAGACATCAGGTCTGACTTCGGCTCCACCCACCAACTCCAGTTATACACCACAGCACAGGGGAAGTGCTCTGCAGTTCCCCGCCACTCCAGGGACTATCCAAAATGATGAAACAGAAGAATTCTTGTCAAACTCCAGGAAGTAGCGACAGCTAAAGAACTGACCAAAACCAATTTAAGCAATATAGCAGAAAATGAATTTAAAATAATACTCATGCGGGAGGGAGGGAAGATGGCGGCTTAGGAGGACGCTGGGCTCACCTCGCATCCTGCTGATCACTTAGATTCCACCTACACCTGCCTAACTAACCCAGAAAACCACCAGAAGACTAACAGAACGGAGTCTCCAGAGCCAAGCACAGACGAGTGGCCCACGGAAGAGGGTAGGAAGGGCAGAGAGGCGGTGCGCGCTGCACAGACTGGCGGGAGGGAGCCGGGGTGGAGGGGCAGCCTGCTGGCCAAGCAGAGCCCCCGAGTCTGGCTTGCAAAAGCGGACGGGCCAGACGGAGTGTGTTCCAACAGCAAGCGCGACTTAGCATCCGGCAGGTCATAAGTTAATACCTCTGTTCAGAAAAGAGGAATGCTGGAGGACAAAGGGAGGGAGAGTTGCTGAGCCCCCAGATGACAGAGCTCAGTTTGTTGGGAAACAAAGGCGCTCACCAGCGCCATCTCCCACGCCCATCCCCCAGACAAAATCCCAAAGTGAACCAGTTCCTCCAAGGGAACTTGCTTGCTCCGAGCAAACACCCAACACTGTGCTTCTGTGGAGCCAAACCTCCAGCAGCGGGTCTGACTCCCTCCCGCTGCCACACGACCCTCCTGAAGTGGATCACCTAAGGAGAAGCAAGCTAAGCCTGCCCCTCCTGCCCCCGTGCACCTTGCCTACCCACCCAAGCTAATACACCAGATCCCCAGCACCACAAGCCTGGCAGTGTGCAAGTAACCCAGAAGGGCGACGCCACCCCACAGTGAATCCCACCTTAGGAGAGGGGAAGAGAAGGCACACACCAGACTGACTGTGGCCCCAGCAGTGGGCTAGGGGCAGACGTCAGGTCTGACTGCAACTCCGCCCACCAACTCCAATTATACACCACAGCACAGGGGAAGTGCCCTGCAGGTCCGCACCACTCCAGGGACTATCCAAAATGACCAAACGGAAGAATTCCCCTCAAAAGAATCTCCAGGAAATAACAGCTAATGAACTGATTAAAAAGGATTTAAATAATATGACAGAAAGTGAATTTAGAATAATAGACATAAAATTAATCCCTGGACTTGAAAACGGGATAGAGGACAGCAGAGAATCTCTTACTACAGAGATCAAGGGACTAAGGAACAGTCACGAGGAGCTGAAAAACGCTTTAAACGAAATGCAAAATAAAATGGAAACGACGACGGCTCAGATTGAAGAGGCAGAGGAGAGAATAGGTGAACTAGAAGACAAAGTTATGGAAAAAGAGGAAGCTGAGAAAAAGAGAGAGAAAAAAATCCAGGAGTATGAGGGGAAAATTAGAGAACTAAGTGATACAATAAAAAGAAATAATATACGCATAATTGGTATCCCAGAGGAGGAAGAGAGAGGGAAAGGTGCTGAAGGGGTACTTGAAGAAATAATAGCTGAGAACTTCCCTGAACTGGGGAAGGAAAAAGGCATTGAAATCCAAGAGGCACAGAGAACTCCCTTCAGACGTAACTTGAATCGATCTTCTGCACGACATAGCATACTGAAACTGGCAAAATACAAGGATAAAGAGAAAATTCTGAAAGCAGCAAGGGATAAACGTGCCCTCACATATAAAGGGAGACCTATAAGACTCGTGACTGATCTCTCTTTTGAAACTTGGCAGGCCAGAAAGGATTGGCACGAGATCTTCAGTGTGCTAAACAGGAAAAATATGCAGCCGAGAATCCTTTATCCAGCAAGTCTGTCATTTAGAATAGAAGGAGAGATAAAGGTCTTCCCAAACAAACAAAAATTGAAGGAATTTGTCACCACTAAACCAGCCCTACAAGAGATCCTAAGGGGGATCCTGTGAGATAAAGTACCAGAGACATCGCTACAAGCATAAAACATATAGACAACACAATGATTCTAAACCCGTATCTTTCTATAATAACACTGAATGTAAATGGATTAAATGTGCCAACCAAAAGACATAGGGTATCAGAATGGATAAAAAAACAAGACCCATCTATTTGCTGTCTAAAAAAGACTCATTTTAGACCTGAGGACACCTTTAGATTCAGAGTGAGGGGATGGAGAACTATTTATCATGCTACTGGAAGCCAAAAGAAAGCTGGAGTAGCCATACTTCTATCAGACAAACTAGACTTTAAATTAAAGGCTGTAGCAAGAGATGAAGAAGGGCATTATATAATAAGTACAGGGTCTATCCATCAGGAAGAGCTAACAATTATAAATATCTATGCGCCGAATACCGGAGCCCCCAAATATATAAAACAATTACTCATAAACAGAAGCAACCTTATTGATAAGAAGGTGGTAATTGCAGGGGACTTTAACACTCCACTTACAGAAATGGATAGATCATCTAGACACACGGTCAATAAAGAAACAAGGGCCCTGAATGACACATTGGATCAGATGGACTTGACACATATATTTAGAACTCTGCATCCCAAAGCAACAGAATATACTTTCTTCTCGAGTACACATGGAACATTCTCCAAGATAGATCATATACTGGATCACAAAACAGCCCGTCATAAGTATAAAAGAATTGAAATTATACCATGCATACTTTCAGACCACAATGCTATGAAGCTTGAAATCAACCACAGGAAAAAGTCTGGAAAACCTCCAAAAGCATGGAGGTTAAAGAACACCCTACTAAAGAATGAGTGGGTCAACCAGGCAATTAGAGAATAAATTAAAAAATATATGGAAACAAACGAAAATGAAAATACAGCAATCCAAACGCTTTGGGACGAAGCGAAGGCAGTCCTGAGAGGAAAATACATTGCAATCCAGGCCGATTTCAAGAAACAAGAAAAATCCCAAATACAAAATCTAACAGCACACCTAAAGGAAATAGAAGCAGAACAGCAAAGGCAGCCTAAACCCAGCAGAAGAAGAGAAATAATAAAGATCAGAGCAGACATAAACAATATAGAATCTAAAAAAACTGTAGAGTAGATCAACGAAACCAAGAGTTGGTTTTTTGAAAAAATAAACAAAATTGACAAACCTCAAGCCAGGCTTCTCAAAAAGAAAAGGGAGATGACCCAAATAGATAAAATCATGAATGAAAATGGAATTATTACAACCAATCCCTCAGAGATACAAACAATCATCAGGGAATATTATGAAAAATTATATGCCAACAAATTGGACAACCTGGAGGAAATGGACAAATTCCTAAAAACTCACACTCTTCCAAAACTCCATCAGGAGGAAATAGAAAGCTTGAACAGACCCATAACCAGCGAACAAATTGAATTGGTTATCAAAAATCTCCCAACAAATAAGAGTCCAGGACCAGATGGCTTCCCAGGGGAGTTCTACCAGACGTTTAGAGCAGAGATAATACCTATCCTTCTCAAGCTATTCCAAGAAATTGAAAGGGAAGGAAAACTTGCAGACTCATTCTATGAAGCCAGTATTACTTCGATTCCTAAAGCCGACAGAGACCCAGTAAAAAAGAGAAGTACAGGCCAATATCCCTGATGAATATGGATGAAAAAATTCTCAATGACATACTAGCAAATCGAATTCAACAGCATATAAAAAGAATTATTCACCATGATCCAGTGGGATTCATTCCTGGGATGCAGGGCTGGTTCAACATTCGCAAATCAATCAACGTGATACATCACATGAATAAAAGAAAAACATAAGAACCTGTCAATCGATGCAGAAAAGGCCTTTGACAAAATCCAGCATCCTTTCTTAATAAAAACCCTTGAGAAAGTCGAGATAGAAGGAACATACTTAAACATCATAAAAGCCATTTTTGAAAAGCCCACAGCTGACATCATCCTCAATGGGGAAAAACTGAGAGCTTTCTCCCTGAGATCAGGAACACGACAGGGATGCCCACTCTCACCACTGTTGTTTAACATCGTGTTGGAAGTTCTAGCATCAGCAATCAGACAACAAAAGGAAATCAAAGGCATCAAAATTGGCAAAAATGAAGTCAAGCTTTCGCTTTTTGCAGAAGACATGATATTATACATGGAAAATCCGATAGACTCCACCAAAAGTTTGCTAAAACTGATACATTAATTCAGCAAAGTTGCAGGATACAAAATCAACGTACAGAAATCAGTTGCATTCTTATACACTAACAATGAAGCAACAGAAAGACAAATAAAGAAACTGATCCCATTCACAATTGCACCAAGAAGCATAAAATACCTAGGAGTAAATCTAACCAAAGATGTAAAAGATCTGTATGCTGAAAACTATAGAAAGCTTATGAAGGTAATTGAAGAAGATTTAAAGAAATGGAAAGACATTTCCTGCTCATGGATTGGAAGAATAAATATTGTCAAAATGTCAATACTACCGAAAGCTATCTACATATTCAGTGCAATCCCAATCAAAATTGCACGAGCATTCTTCTCAAAACTAGAACAAGAAATTCTAAAACTCATATGGAAACACAAAAGGCCCTGAATAGCCAAAGTAATTTTCAAGAAGAACACCAAAGCAGGAGGCATCACAATCCCAGACTTTAGCCTCTACTACAAAGCTGTAATCATCAAGACAGCATGGTATTGGCACAAAAACAGACACATAGACCAATGGAATAAAATAGAAACCCCAGAACTAGACCCACTAACATATGGCCAACTAATCTTTGACAAAGCAGGAAAGAACATCCAATGGAAGAAGACAGTCTCTTTAACAAATGGTGCTGGGAGAACTGGCCAACAACATGAATAAGAATGAAACTAGACCACTTTCTGACAACATTCACAAAAACAAACTCAAAATGGATAAAGGACCTGAATGTGAGGCAGGAAACCATCAAAACACTAGAGGAGAAAGCAGGAAAAGACCTCTCTGACCTCAGCCATAGCAATCTCTTACTCGACACATACCCAAACGCAAGGGAATTAAAAGCAAAAATGAATTACTGGGATCATATGAAGATAAAAAGCTTCTGCACAGCAAAGGAAACAACCAACAAAACTAAAAGGCAACCAACGGAATGGGAAAAGATATTTGCAAACGACATATCGGACAAAGGGCTAGAATCCAAAATCTATAAAGAGCTTCCGAAAAACAAATAACCCAGTGAAGTAATGGGAAGAAAACATGAATAGACACTTCTCTAAAGAAGACACCTGGATGGCCAACAGGCACATGAAAAGATGCTCAACGAGGCTCCTTCTCAGGGAAATACAAATCAAAAGCACACTCAGATATCACCTCACACCAGTCAGAGTGAGACTATAGATGCTGGGGAGGATGTGGAGAAAAGAGAACCCTCTTTCACTATTGGTGGGAATGCAAACTGGTGCAAGCCATTCTGGAAAACAGTGTGGACGTTCCTCAAAAGTAAAAATACATCTACCCTATGACCCAGCAATAGCACTGCTAGGAATTCACCCAAGGGATACAGGAGTGCTGATGCATAGGGGCACTTCTACCCCAATGTTTATAGCAGCACTCTCAACAATAGCCAAATTATGGAAAGAGCCGAAATGTCCATCAACCTATGAATGGATAAAGAAATTGTGGTTTATATACACAATGGAGTACTACATGGCAATGAGAAAGAATGAAATATGGCCCTTTGTAGCAACATGGATGGAACTGGAGAGTGTGATGCTGAGTGAAATAAGCCATACAGAGAAAGACAGATAACATATGTTTTCACTCTTATGTGGATCCTGAGAAACTTAACACAAACTCATGGGGGAGGGGAAGGAAAAAAAAAAGAAGTTAGAGTGGGAGAGACCCAAAGCATAAGAAACTCTTAAAAACTGAGAGCAAACTGAGGGTTGATAGAGGGTGGGAGGGAAGGGAGGGTGGGTGATGGGTATTGAGGAGGGTACCTTTTGGGATGAGCACTGTGTGTTGTATGGAAACCAATTTGAAAATAAATTTCATATATTGAAAAAAATAAAATGAAATAAAATAATAGTCATAAAATTAATCACTGGGCTTGGAAAAAGTATAGAGGACAGCAGAGAATCTATTGCTACAGAGATCAAAGGACTGAGAAACAGTCAGGAGGAGATAAAAAATGCTATAAATGAGCTGCAAAATAATATGGAGGCGACCACAGCTCGGATCGAAGAGACAGTGGAGAGAATAGGTGAATTAGAAGATCAAATTATGGAAAAAGAAGACGCTGAGGAAAAGAGAGATTAAAAAATCCAGGAGTATGAGGGGAGACCTAGAGAACTAAGTGACATAATTAAACGAAATAATATATGCATAATTGGGATTCCAGAGGAGGAAGAGAGAGGGAAAGTTGCTGAAGGTGTACTTGAAGAAATCATAGCTGAGAACTTCCCTGATCTGGGAAAGGAAAAAGGCATTGAAATCCAAGAGGCACAGAGAACTCCCCCCAGACATAACTTGAATTGATCTTCTGCACAACATACGATAGTGAAACTGGCAAAATACAAGGATAAAGAGAGAATTCTGAGCAGCTAGGGATAAACATGCTCTAACATATAAAGGGAGACCGATAAGACTCGTGACGGGTCTGTCTACTGAAACTTGGCAGGCCAGAAAGGAATGGCAGGAAATCTTCAATGTGATGAGCAGAGAAAAAAATGCAGCTGAGAATCCTTTATCCAGCAAGTCTGTCATTTAGAATAGAAGGAGAGATAAAGGTCTTCCAAAACAAACAAAAACTGGAGGAATTCATCACCACTAAACCAGCCCTACAAGAGATCCTAAGGGGGATCCTGTGAGACAAAGTTCCAGAGACATGACTGCAAGCGTTAAAATTATAGACATCACAATGTCTCCAAACCCGTATCTTTCTATAATAACACTGAATGTAAATGGACTAAATGCTCCAACCAAAAGTCATAGGGTATGACAATGGATAAAAACACAAGACCCATCCATTTGCTGTCTACAAGAGACTCATTTTAGACCTGAAGACACCTTCACATTGAAAGTGAGGGGATGGAGAATTATCTATGTTGCTACTAGAAATCAAAAGAAAGCTGCAGTAGCCATACTTATATCAGACAACTAGACTTTAAATTAAAGGCTGTAAGAAGAGATGAAGAAGGGCATTATATAATCATTACAGGGTCTATCCATCAGGAAGAGCTAACAATTATAAATGTCTATGCACCGAATACGGGAGCCCCGAAATATATATAACAATTAATCACAAACATAAGCAACCTTATTATTGATAAGAATGTGGTAGTTGCAGGGGACGTTAATACTCCACTTACAACAATGGATAGATCATCTAGACACAGGAACAATAAAGAAACAAGGGCCCTGAATGATACGCTGGATCAGATGGACTTGACAGATATATTTAGAACTCTACATCCCAAAGCAACAGAAAATACGTTCTTCTCGAGTGAACATGGAACCTTCTCCAAGATAGATCACATACTGGGTCACAAAACAGCCCTTCATAAGTATACAAGAATTGAGATCATACCATGTATATTTTCAGACCACAATGCGATGAAGCTTGAAATCAACCACAAGCAAAAGTCTGGAAAACCTCCGGATCATATGGCTCTTACCTTTCTTTTATTAATGTGGTATATCATATTGATTAATGTGTGGATATCGAACCACCCCTGTAGGCCCAGAATGAATTCCACTTGATCTTGGTGTAGAAGTCTTTTTATGTACTGTTGGATTCAACTTTCTTGCATCTTGTTGACAATTTTTGCATCCATGTTCATCAGGGATACTGTCCATTTTAACGGGGTCTTTGTCTGGTTTCATGATCGAGGTAATGCTGGCCATGTAGAATGAGTTCGAAAGATTTCCTTCCATTTCTATTTTTTGGAACAGTTTAAGAAGAATAGGTATTACCTCATCTTTAATTGTCTGGTAGAATTCCCCTGGGAGCCCATCTGGCCCTGGACTTTTGTTTGTTGGGAGACTTGATAGCTGATTCAAATTCTTTTCTGGTTATGGGTCTGTTCATATTATCCATTGCTTTCTGTTTTAGTTTTGGGAGTTTGTATGTTTCTAGTAATTTATCCATTTCTTCCACATCACCCATTTTTTTTAGCATATAATATTTAATAATATTCTCTTACAATTGTTCGCATTTCTGTGTTGTTGATTGTGATCTCTCCTGTTTCATTCCTGATTTTATTTATTTGGGTCCTTTCTCTCTTCTTTCTAACAAGTCTGGCTAGTGGTTTATTAATTTTATTAATTCTTTCAAAGAACCAGCTCTTAGATTTGTTAATTAGTTCTACTGGTTTTTGTTTGTTTCTACATCGTTTATTTCTTCTCTAATCTTTATTATTTACCTTTTGCCTGTGTTAGGCCTTCTTTGATGTTCCTTTTCTAGCTTTGGGTGTAAGGTTAGGTTGAGTATTTGAGAATTTTCTTGCTTCTTGAGGTCTGCCTGTATTGCTATTTATTTCCCTCTTATGACCACCTTTCTTGCATCTCAGAGGTTTTGGACTGTCATGCTTTCATTTTCATTTGCTTCCATGTATTTTTTAAATTCTTCTTTAATTTCCTAGTTAACTCATTCATTCTTTATTAGGATGTTCTTTAACCTCATGTATTTGAGGGCTTTCCAATATTTTTTTCTTGTGATTGACTTCAAGTATTTACAGCCTTGTGTCTTAAAATATGCATGGTATGATCTCAATCTTTTGTACTTGTTGAGGGCTGATTTGTGACCCATTATGTTATCTGTTCTGGAGAATGTTCCATGTGTACTCTGAAAGAATGTGTATTCTGTTGCTTTAGGATAAAATGTTCTGAATATATCTGTTAAGTCTATCTGGTCTAGTGTGTCATTCAAAGCCATTGTGTTTCCTTGTGATTTTCTGCTTAGATGATCTGTCCAATGTTGTAAGTGGGGTGATAAAGTCCTGTACTATTATTATATTATTTTCAACTGGTTTCTTCATGTTTGTTATTAATGGATTTATATAGTTGGGTGTTCCAAGTTGGAAGCATAAGTATTTAAAATTTTTAGATCTTATTTGATAACCCCCTTCACTATGGCATAGCGTCCTTCTTATCTCTTGTTACAGTCTGTTTAAAAATCTAGTTTTTTTCCTGGTGTAAGTATGGTTACTCTTTCTTTTGATGTCCATGAGTTTGATAAATTGTTCTCCATTCTCTCACCTTTAATCTTGGGCGTCTTTAGGTCTACAATGAGTATTTTATAGGCAGCATATACACGGGTCTTGTGTTTTTTTTTCTTTTACCCATTTTGATGCTCTATTTATTTGAATTGGAGCATTTAGTCCATTTACATTCAGAGTAATGATTGATAAATAAGAATCTAGTGCTGTTGTGTTACCTGTTAGTTGTTGTTTCTGGAGATTTTCTGTGTTCCTTTTGTAGCCTTTTTTGCAGTTTGTCTTTCTTTCCCACTCAAAGGGTCCCCTTTAATATTTCTTGCATGACTGCTTTACTGGCCATGGACTCCTTTTAGTGTTTTGTTTGGGGAAACCTTTATCTCTCTTACTCTGAATTGAAGCCTAGTTTGATAGAGTGTTCTTGGATGCATATTTTTACCCTTCAGCACATTGAATGTATCATGCCACTCTCCTTTGGTCTTCCAGGTTTTTGTGTAGAGATCTGCTGCCAACCTTTTTTGTCTTCCTTTTTAGGTTAAGGATTTCTTTTCCCTTGCTGCTTTCAGGATTCTTATCTCTGCGATTTTTACTACAATATATCTTGGTATTTTGTGGCTTTTTTAAATTTGATGGGCTTTCTCTGTGTCTGCCGGATTTGGGTATCTGTGTCCTTCCCCAGATTATGGAAGTTTTCAGTTATAATTTGCTCAGATATACCTTCTGCTCCTTTATCCCTCTTTTCTTCTGCAACTCCTATCATATGGATGTTATTATGCTTTATGGAGTCGCTGAGTTCCCTAAGTTTACATTTGTGATCCAACATTTTTATTTCCCTTTTCTTTTCAGCTTCATAATTTTCCATAATTCTATCTTCTCTATCATGGATTAATTTTCTGTTTCTTCCATCCTACTTGTCATTCAGTCAGTTTTGCATCTCAGTTATAGCCTTTTTTTTTTTTATTTTGGCCTGACTACTTTTTGTTTTTTGGTTTTTGGTTTTTTTTCCTCTGCAGTAAGGGATTCTCTAGTGTCTTGTATACTTTTCTCAAACAAATCTAGTATCCTTACAATTATTGATTTAAGTTCTAATTCAGGCATGTTACTTATAGCTGTTTCAGTTAAGTCCGTCCTCATGACCTGTTCTTGTTCTTTACTTTGGGGTGAATGCCTCCATCTTGGCATTTTGTCTAGGTCACTGTTTTGTTTATGTGTATTGGGAAAGCTTGTTATATTACTTGCTTCTGAGACTAATGACTATATTAAGAACAGGTCCTATATTATCCAGGGTCTGGCACTCCAGGAAGTCTCTCAGAGTGTGCACTATGTTTTGTTTTGGCTGCTGTTTCCCTCAGATCAGTTGTCTGCAGTTTCTCCTTGCCTTCAGTCAGGCCTGTTGGACCTTTTCCAGTGTATGGCATTTTAACTAGGTGTGCTAGTGTCTGCTTGTTAAAATTAGCCTGATCCTGTTACAACTAGAGCTGAAGCTTTGCAGCACTCTATGATCAGTAGACTTTGCATGTGTGAGAGGTTTGTGCTGGTCTTCTGAGGGACAGGCAAATGCTGCATTGATTCTCAGGTGGACTTGCCCTAGTAAAGATGCACTTGCAGGGTGCAGGAAGGTAGAACTTGATGTAAGTCACTCCATCCTCCAATAGCGGCTCTTTGTTGCTCACTGAATTTGGTACTGCTGATGGGTGAGGGTAAAAAGCATTGCCCCACTCTCTTGTCCTCGGAACAAGGAGTTTGTGCTCACCATTCTTCAGGAAACCCTGACATAAGAGCAAACAATCTCCCCTCTAGTGTCCTAGGCTTCTGTCTGATCCCTGCATTCACCCTGTGTTTGTCCATGCTGTCTACCCACCAGGCGGTGCAGTGTTCTGTATTTTACCTCAGGTGCACAGCTGAGTTTCAAAACTCCCATGTTTTAGGGATCTGGCACAGCATGGACCTGCGCTGATCCTCTGGAGGAGGATCTTGCCATGCTGTAGCTGGTTCTAGTGTGTCCCAGAAAAGCAATCGCTTGATCATGTACGGGATTGGAGTGTATGGTAATGCACAGCAAAAAGCTGGCAGAAAGGTTAGTTGCCCTCAACAGTGTGTCTGTTCCTATGCTAATAAACGGGGAAGAGTGTTTGCACCCTGCTGCTCTTCTGTCCCCTGAGCCACTGTGCCACCTCTTCCAAATGCATTTGAAGAAGGGAACTTTCTCTCTCAGGGAGACCCAGAAGGTACCCAGAGCACCCTGTCCGCTCCCGGGGATCTACCCTCCTTTCCCACAGCAGCACTGCTATTCCTGCCAGGCACCACCCAGTGATTGCATGGACTTCTAAAACGTCAGATTTTCATCTCTGCTGCTCATGAAGACTTGTGGTAATCAGCTGCTTCCATTTTCCCAGTTAGTTATTTTGGGGAAGTGTTTCTCTTGTGCAATCCCCTGCATACTGCTTTCCCTCTGTTTTTTTTCTCTCTCTCTCTTTCTCTCCTCTCTCTGATATCAAAGTTCCTTCCCCTCTGCAGCACCCATGGTTCTTTTTTCCCCAGAATCATATCTCCACACCTCCTACTTTTCACAGTTTGACTTCTTTTCTCTCTGTAGTGCTGCAGTTTGTTTTCTCAGCATTCAAATAGATGTTTGGGTGTTTGGAATGATTTGATTTTTATCTAGTTGTGTTCCAGGGATGAAGCAAGCATAGGCTCCCCTACTGCTCCACCATTTTCTATTGTAGCATTATTTAGAAAAGCAAAGATATGAAACCAACCTAGGTGTCTATTGATAGATGAATCAATAAGGAACCTGTGCCATATACACACAATGGAATATTATGCAGCCATAAAAATGGATGAGAATTTGCCAGTTACCACTACATGGATGGAACTAGATGGTATTATGCTAGTGAAATTGCTTGTCTGAGAAAGTTAAATACCTATAATTATACTCATATGTGGAATACAAAAATGAATAAACTAAAAGCAGAATCAAACCTGTGAATACGGAGAAACAACTGGTGGTTTCCAGGGGAGAAGGGGTTGGGAAAGTAGGCAAAATGAGTGAAGGAGAGTGGGAGATACAGACTTTCAATTTTGGAATGAATGGGTCACAGTCATAAAAGGTGTTAAATAAGGAACACAGTCAGTGCTATCGTAATAACATATGGTGAAAGATGGTAGCCACACTTGTGGTGAACTAGCAAAATATGTACAGATTTTGAATCATCATGTTGTACACCTGAAACGAATGTAACATACTGTGTGCCAACTCTACTTTAATTAAAAAAATAAAATAAAACCTCTGGGATGCAGCAATAGGAGTCCTAATAGGAAAGTTTTTAATGATAAAGAACTACATTAAAGAAAAAGATCTTAAGGAAATAAAGCGTACATTTTTTTTATTTCTCCACTTTCTTGGGGTTCACAAATACAAATTGAAAGGGTAAATTATGTTGAAAGACTGTTAGAAGAGCAGATTCACATGCACAAGTTTGACTTTCGGCATTCAGCTTGTAGAATAAAGGAGTCTATCCAGCAGGATATAAAGCAAGTACTTGGAACAAAACCGGAATGATTAATAACTACAATAACTGAACTATATTTGGAGAGGTTATTACATAATTACAGTCATAATGAGCACTACATAATCTCACTGTCTTACCATTGCAGTCTGGAAGGGCTTTTTGTTTGTTTGTTTCTTGTTTGTTTGTTTTTATATAATTTATTGTCAACTGGGTTTCCATACAACACACAGTGCCCATCCCAACCGGTGCCCTCCTCAATGCCCATTTCCCACTTTCCCCTCTCACCGACCCGACATCAACCCTCAGCTTGTTCTTAGTATGAAAGAGACTCTTATGGTTTGCATCCTTCCCTCTCTGTAACTTTTTCTCCCACCCCCTCCCCCATGGTCTTCTGTTAAGTTGTTCAGGATCCACATAAGAGTGAAAACATATGGTATATGTCTTTCTGCCTGACTTATTTCACTTAGCATAATACTCTACATTTCTGTCCAAGATGCTACAAATGGCCAGATTTCATTCTTTCTCATTGTCACGTAGTATTCAATTGTATGTATAAACCACATCTTCTTTATCCATTCATCAGTTGATGGACATTTAGGCTCTTTCCATAATTGGGCTATTGTTGAAAGTGCTACTACAAACATTGCTGTACAAGTGCCCCTATGCATCAGTACTCCTGTATCCCTTGGGTAAATTCCTAGGAGTGCTACTGCTGGGTCATAGGGTAGACCTATTTTTAATTTTGTGAGGAACCTCCACACTGTTTTCCAGAGTGGCTGCACCAGTTTGCATTACCAACAACAGTGCAAGAGGGTTCCGTTTCTCCACATCCTCGCCAGCATCTATAGTCTCCTGATTTATTCATTTCAGCCACTCTAACCGGCATGAGGTGATATCCCAGTGTGGTTTTGATTTGTATTTCCCTGATGAGGAGTGACGTTGAGCATCTTTTCGTATGCCTGTTGGCCATCTGGATGCCTTCTTTAGAAAAGTGTCTACTCATGTCTTCTGCCCATTTCTTCACAGGATTACTTGTTTTTCAGATGTGGAGTTTGGTGAATTCTTTATAGATTTTGGATACTAGCCCTTTGTCTGATATGTCATTTGCAAATATCTTTTCCCATTCTGTTGGTTGCCTTTTAGTTATGTTGGTTGTTTCCTTTGCAGTGCATAAGCTTTTTATCTTCATGAGGTCCCAATAGTTCATTTTTCCTTTTAATTCCCCTGCCTTTGGAGATGTGTTAAGTAAGAAATTGCTGCGGCTGAGGTCAGAGATGGTTTTTTTCTGCTTTCTCCTCTAGGGTTTTTATTGTTTCGTGTCACACATTCAGGTCCTTCATACATTTTGAGTTTATTTTTGTGAATGGTGTAAGAAAGTGGTCTAGTTTCATTCTTCTGGATGTTGCTGTCCAGCTCTCCCCGCACCATTTGTTACAGAGACTGTCTTTTTTCCTTTGGATATTCTTTCCTGCTTTGTCAAAGATTAGTTGGCCATACATTTGTGGGTCCAATTCTGGAATCGCTATTCTATCCCATTAGTCTATGTGTCTGTTTTGTGCCAATACCATGCTGTCTTGATGATGACAGCTTTGTAGTAGAAGCTAAAGTCTGGGATTGTGATGCCTCCCGCTTTGGTCTTCTTCTTCAATATTACTTTGGCGATTCAGGGTCTTCTGTGGTTCCATACAAATTTTAGGATTGCTTCTGCTAGCTTGGTGAAGAATGCGGGTGCAATTTTGATTGGGGTTGCATTGAATATGTAGATTGCTTTGGGTAGTATTGAAATTTTAACAATATTCTTCCAATCCATAAGCATGGAATGTTTTTCCATTTCTTTGTTATCTTCTTCAATTTCCTTCATAAGCTTTCTATAGTTTTCAGCATACAGATTTTTTACATCTTTGGTTAGGTTTATTCCTAGGTATTTTATGATTCTTGGTGCAGTTGTGAATGGGTTCAGTTTCTTTATTTGTCTTTCTGTTGCTTCATTATTAGTGTGTAAGAATGCAACTGATTTCTGTACATTGATTTTGTGTCCTGCGACTTTGCTGAATTCATGTATCAGTTCTAGCAGACTTTGGGTGGAGTCTATCGGGTTTTCCATGTATAATATCATGTCATCTGCAAAAAGGGAAAGCTTGACTTCATCTTTGCCAGTTTTCATGCCTTTCATTTCATTTTGTTTTCTGATTGCTGATTCTAGAACTTCCAACACTATGTTAAACAACAAAGGTGAGAGTGGACATCCCTGTCGTGTTCCTGATCTCAGGGGGAAAACTCATTTTTCCCCACTGAGGATATTAGCTGTGGGCCTTTCATAAATGGCTTTTATGATGTTTAAGTATGTTCCTTCTATCCCGACTTTCTCGAGGGTTTTTATTAAGAAAGGATGCTGTATTTTGTCAAATGCCTTTTTTTCTGCATCTATTGACGGTGTCATATGGTTCTTATCTTTTCTTTTATTAATGTGATGTATCACATTGATGGATTTGTGAATGTTGAACCAACCCTGCAAGCCAGGAGTGAATCCCCCTTGATCATGGTGAATAATTCTTTTTACATGCTGTTGAATTCGATTTGCTAGTATCTTATAGAGAACTTTTGCATCCATATTCATCAGGGATATTGGCCCATAGTTATCTTTTTTTCTGGTCAGTGTCTGGTTTGGGAAACATAGTAATGTTGGCTTCATAGAAGCAGTCTGGAAGTTTTCTTTCCCTTTCTATTTTTTGGAACAGCTTGAGAAGGACAGGTATTATCTCTGCTTAAATGTCAGGTAGAATTCCCCAGGGAAGCCAAGTGGTCCACGACTCTTGCTTTTTGGGAGATTTTTGATACCTGATTCAATTTCTTCACTAGTTGTGTGTTTAAATTTTCTATTTCTTCCCATTTGAGTTTTGGAAGTGTGTGGGTGTTTAGGAATTTGTCCATTTCTTCCAGGTTGTCCAGTTTGTTGGCGTATAATTTTTTGTAGTATTCCCTGATAATTGCTTGTATTTCTGAGGGATGGGTTGTAATAATTCCATTTTCATTCGTGATTTTATCTATTTGGGTCATCTTCCTTTTCTTTTTGAGAAGCCTGGCTAGAGATTTATGAATTTTGGTTATTTTTTTCAAAAAAAAAAAAAAACAAACAACTGTTGGTTTCATTGATCTGCTCTACTATTTTTGGATTCTATATTGTTTATTTGTGTTCTGATCTTTATTATTTCTCTTCTTCTGCTGGGTTTGGGGTGTCTTGGCTGTTCTGCTTCTAGTTCTTTTAGGTGTGCTGTTAGATTTTGTATTTGGGATTTTTCTTGTTTGTTGAGATAAGCCTGGATTGCAATGTATTTTCCTCTCAGGCATGCCTTCGCTGCATCCCAAAGTGTTTGGATTGTTGTATTTTCATTTTCATTTGTTTCCATATATTTTAAAATTTCTTCTCTAATTGCCTGTTTGGCACATTCATTCTTTAGTAGGATATTCTTTAACTTCCTTGCTTTTGGAGATTTTCCAGACATTTCCATGTGGTTGATTTCAAGGTTCATAGCATTGTGGTCTGAAAGTGTGCATGGTATGATCTCAATTCTTGTATAGTTATGAAGGGCTGTTTTGTGACCCAGTACGTGATCTATCGTGGAGAATGTCCCATGTGCAGTCGAGAAGAAACTATATTATGCTGTTTTGGGATGTGGAGTTCTAAGTGTATCTGTCATGTCCATCTGGTCCAATGTATCTTTCAAGGCCATTGTTTCTTTACTCTTTCTCTGTCTAGATGATCTGTCCAGTGTTGTAAGTGGAGTATTAAAGTCTCCTGCAATTACCACATTCTCATCAATAAGGTTGCTTATGCTTATGATTAATTGTTTCATATATTTGGGTTCCTCCGAGTTCGGTACATAGACATTTATAATTGTTAGCTCTTCCTGATGGATAGACCCTGTAATTATTATATAATGCCCTTCTTCATCTCTTGTTACAGCCTTTAATTTAAAGTCTAGTTTGTCTAAGTATGGCTACTCCAGCTTTCTTTTGACTTCCAGTAGCATGATAGATAGTTCTCCACCCCCTCACTTTCAATCTGAAGGTGTCCTCATGTCTCCATTGTGTCTCTTATAGACAGAAAATACATGGGTCTTGATGGGTTTTTTTCCATTCTGATACCCTATGTCTTTTGGTTGGAGCACTTAGTCCATTTACATTAGTTTTATTATTGAAAGATATCGGTTTAGAGTCATTGTGTTATCTGTAGTTTTCATGCTTGTAGTGATGTCTCGGGTCCTTTGTGGTCCTTGCAACATTTCACTCACATGGTCCCCCTTATGATATCTTGTAGGGCTGGTTTTTGGTGATGAATTCCTTCAGTGTTTTTTTTTTGGGGGGGGGTGGGGGAACCTTTGTCTCTCCTTCTATTCTGAGTGACAGATTTGCTGGATAAAGGATTCTTGGCTTCATATTTTTCCTCTTCATCACATTGAAAATTTACTCCCATTCTTTTCTGTCCTGCCAAGTTTCCGCAGATAGGTCTGCTACTACCCTTATGTGTCTGCCTTTGTATTTTAAGGCCCATTTATCCCTAGCTGCTTTCAGAATTCTCTCTTTGTCCTTGTATTTTGCCAGTTTCACTGTGATATGCCATGCAGAAGATCGATTCAAGTTACCTCTGAAGAGAGTTCTCTGTGCCTCTTGGATTTCAATGCCTTTTTCCTTCCCCAGATCAGGGAAGTTCTCAGCCATGATTTGTTCAAGTACACCTTCAGCTCCTTTCTCTCTCTCTTCCTCTTCTGGAATTCCTATTATACGGATATTGTTCCATTTTATTGCATCACTTAGTTCTCTATTTCTCTCCTCATACTCCTGGATTTTTTTAACTCTCTTTTTCTCAGCTTCCTCTTTTTTCATAATTTTATCTTCTAATTCACCTAGTCTCTCCTCTACCTCTTCAATCCGTGCTGTGTCCACCTCCATTTTATTTTGCACCTCATTTGTAGCATTTTTTTTAGCTCCTCATGACTATTTCTTAATCCCTTGATCTCTGTAGCAATAGATTCTGTGCTGTCCTCTATGCTTTTTTCAAGCCCAGCGATTAATGTTATTACTATTTTTCTATAATCTTCTTCCATTATATTGCTTAACTTGTTTTTGATCAATTCATTAGCTGTCACTACTTCCTGGAGTTCCTTTTGAGGAGAGTTATTCCGTTTCATCATTTTGGGTAGTCCCTGCAGTGGCTCCAAACTGCAGGGCACTTCCCATGTGCTATCCAGAATAACTTGTGTTGGTGGGTGGGGCTGTGGTCAGACCCAATGGCTGCCCCCCAGCCCGCTGCTGGGGCCACAGGTAGACTGGTGTGTACCTTATCTTCCCCTCTTCTAGGGGTAGGAGTTACTGTGGAGTGGTTTGGCCCCTGTCTGGACTACTTGCACACTGCCAGGCTTGTGGTGTTGCGTTGATGGGATCTGACGTATTAGCCGGGGTGGATCCGCAAGGTGCACAAGGGCAGGAGGGGCAGGCGTAGCTCGCTTTGCCATCAGTGGTCACCTGTGAGAGTGGTCCTGCAGCACAGGGAAGGAGGTAGACCCGTCAGCAAGATGGATCCACAGAAACACAGCGTTGGGTGTTTGTGTGGTGCAAGCAAGTTCGGTGACGGGAACTAGTTCCCTTTGGAATTTCAGCTGTGGGATGGGAGAGGGATATGGAGCTTGCCAGCACCTTTGTTCCCCGCCAAGCTGAGCCTGGTAGTGCTACTTTTAATTTTTGAGGAACCTCCATACTGTTTTCCAGAGTGGCTACAACACTGTGCATTCCCATCCACAGTGCAAAAGCATTCCCCTTTCTCTGCATGCTGATCAACATCTGTTGTTTCCTGAGTTAATTTTAGTCATTAGGACCAGTGTGAGGTGGTATCTCGCTGTGGTTTTGATTTGTATTTCTCTGATGATGAGTGATGTTGAGCATCTTTTCATGTGTCTGTTAGACATCTGGATGTCTTCTTTTGAAAAGTGTCTATTCATGTCTTCTGCCCATTTCTTCACTGGATTATTTGTTTTTTGGGTGTTGAATTTGATAAGTTCTTTATAGATTTTGGATAGTAACTCTTTATCCAATATGTCATTTGCAAATATCTTCTCCCATTCTGAGGGCCGGTTTTTTTGTTGTTCTTGATGGTTTCCTCTGCTGTGCAGAAGCTTTTTATCTTCATGAGGTCCCAACAGTTCATTTTTTGCTTTTATTTCTGATGCCTCCGGAGATATGCCTATCAAGAAGTTATTGCAGCCATGGTTAAAGAGGTTGCTCCTGTTTTCTTCTCTAGGATTTTGAAGGTTTCCTGTCTCACATTTAGGTCTGTTATCGATTTTGAATTTATTTTTTTGTATGGTGTAAGAAAATGGTGCACTTTCATTTTTCTGCATGTTGCTGTCCAGTTTAACTAAGCAACATTTGTTGAAGAGACTGTCCTTTTTCCATGGATACTCTTTCCTGCTTTGTTCAAGATCAGTTGGCCATATATTTGGGGGTCCTTTTCTGGGTTATCTATTCTGTTCCATTGATCTAGGTGTCTGTTTTTGTGCCAGTACCATACTGTCTTAATGACTACAACTTTGTAATGCAGCTTAAAGTCCCCTATTGTGATTCCTTCATTTTTGGTTTTCTTTTTCAACATTACTTTGTCTATTCAGTGTCTTTTGCAGTTCCATACCAATTTTAGGATAGTTTGTTCCAGCTCTTGAAGAGTATTGGTGTTATTTTGATAGGTATTGCATTGAATGTGCAGGTTGCTTTAGGTAGTATCAACATTTTAACAATATTTCTTCTTCCAATCCATAAGTATGGAATGTTTTTCCATTTCGTTATGTCTTCTTCAATTTCTTTCATAAGCTTTCTATAGTTCTCACTGTAAAGTTTTTTTTTTCCTCTCTGGTTAGGTTTATTCCTAGGTATCATATGTTGTTGTTTGTTTGTTTGTTTGTTTGTTTGTTTTTTGGTGAAATTGCAAATGAGATCGATTCATTGATTTCTCTTTCTTCTGCTTCATTATTCGTGTGTAGAAATGTAACCAATTCTGGTAGGTTGATTTTACATCCTGCAACTTTGCTGAGTTGCTGTTGCTCTAGCAGTTTTTTGGTCGAGTCTTTTGGGTTTTCCATGTAGGGTATCATGTCACCTGTGGAGTCAACGTTTGATTTCATCCCTGCCAATTTGGATGCTTTTGTTTCTTTTTGTTGTCTGATTGCTGAGGTTAGGACTTAGAATACTATGTTGAGCAACAGTGGTGGGAGTGGACATCCCTGTTGTATTCCTGACCTTGGGGGAAAGCTCTCAGTTTTCCCCACTGAGGATGATATTAGCTGTGGGCTTTCATATATAGCTTTTATGATGTTGAGGTATGTTCCTTCTATTCTGACTTTCCTGAGGGTTTTTTTTTTTATCAAGAAGGACACTGTATTTTGTCAAATGCTTTTTTCTGCATCTATTGACAGGGTCATGTGTTTCTTATCCTTTCTTTTATTAATGTAGTGTATCATGTTGATTATTTGTGAATATTGAACCAGCACTGCGGCCCCAGAAATGGATAACACTTGATTGTGGTGAATCATTCTTTTAATGTACCGATGAATTTGATTTGCTAGTATCTTCTTGATAATATCTGCATCCACGTTCATCATGGATATTTGCCTGTAATTCTCCCCTTTAGTGGTGTCTTTGTTTGGTTTTGGAATCAAGGTAATGCTGGCTTCATAGAATGAGTTTGGAAGCTTTCATTCCACTTCTATTCTTTGGAGCAGTTTGAGAAAAATAGGTATCAATTCTGCTTTGAATGTCTGGTAGAATTCCCCAGGGAAGCCATCTGGCCCTGGACTTTTGTTTGATGGGAGGTTTTTGATAACCAATTCAAATTTTTTGCTGGTTATGGACCTGTTCATATTTCTTCCTGTTTTTGAAATGTGGTGGTGTGTGAGTGTTTAGGAATTTGTCCTTTTCTTCCAGATTGTGCAGTTTGTTGGCATATAATTTTTTTATTGTATTCTCTTATAATTGTTTGTATTTCTGTGGTATTGGTTGTGATCTCTCCTCTTTCATTCATGATTTTATCTATTTGGGCCCTCTCTCTTTTCTTCTTGAGAAGTCTGGGTAGGGGTTTATCAATTCATTTATTTGTTCGAAAAACTAGCTTTGAGTTTCAGTGATCTGTTCTACTGGGTTTTTTGTTTGTTTGTTTGTTCGTTTGTTTGTTTCTATATCATTTATTTCTGCTCTAATCCTCATTATTTCCCTTCTTCTGGTCTGTGGGCAATATTTTCAACAAAATATAGCCCTGCTATATTTCTAGCCCTGCTCTTTTTCTAGCCCCTTTAGGTGTAAGGTTAACTTGTGTATTTGGGACCTTCCTTGCTTCTTGAGTTAGGCTAGAATTGCACGGTACTTTCCTCTAAGGACTATTTTTGCTGCATCCCAAAGGATGTGGAGTGCTGTGGTTTCATTTTCATATATATATATATATATATATATATATATAATTTATTTAAATTTCTTCTTTAATTTCCTAGTTAACTCATTAATAACCCATTAATTATTTGCAGGATATTCTCTAACCTCCATGTATTTGAGGACGTTCCAAATTTTTATTTGTGGTTGATTTAAAGTTTCATGGTGTTGTCATCTGAAAATGTGTATGGTATGGGACATCTAGGTGGCTCAGTTGGTTAAGAGTCCAACTTTGGGTCAGGTCATGATCTCATGGTTTCTGAGTTCAAGCCCCTCATCAGGCTCTGTGCTGGCAGTGTGGAGTCTTCCTGGGATTCTCTCTCACACCCTTTCTTTCTCCCACCTCCACTTGTCTGCTCTCTCTCCTCTCTCTCAAAATAAACAAATAAACTTAAAAAATCAAGTATGCATGGAACTATCTCGATCTTTTTTACCTGTTGATGGAAGTTTTGTGACCCACTATGTGATCTCTTTTGGAGAATGTTTCGTGTACACTTGAGAAGAATGTGTGTTCTGCTGCTTTAAGATGAAATGTTCCGTGGGGCGCCTGGGTAGCTCAGTTGGTTTAAACGTCCGACGTTGGCTCAGGTCATGATCTCACAGATCATGAGTTCAAGCCCTACATCAGGCTCTGTGCTGAGAGCTCAGAGCCTGGACCCTGGAGCCTGCTTTGGATTCTGTGTCTCCCTCTCTCACTCTGTCTCTCCCACACTCATGCTTGTCTCTGTCTCTCAAGAATGAATAAACTTTAAAAGTTTTTAAAAAGATGAAATGTTCTGAATATATCTGTGTAGTTCATCTGGTCCAGTGTGTCATTCAAAGCCATTGTTTCCTTGTTGATTTTCTGCTTAGATGATCTGTCCATTTCTATAAGTGGAGTATTAAAGTCTCCTACTCTAATGGTCTTATTATTAATAACTTTCTTTATGATAGTGATTAAATGATTTACATATTTTTGGGTGTTCAAGTTGGGGGCATAAATATTTAAAATTGTTATATCTTCTTAATGAATTGAACCATTAATTATGATATAATGCTCTTCTTCACCTCTTGTTATAGTCTGTTTTAAAATATCATTTTTCTGATATAAGTATGGCTATTCTGGCTTTCTTTTGACATCCAATATCATTATAGATGGATCTCCATCCCCTGACGTTCAGTCTGCAGGTGTTCTTAGGTCTGAAATGAGTCTTTCATAGGCAGCATATAGATGGATCTTTATTTTTTAATCCATTTTGATACTGTTATCTTTTGATTGGATCATATAGTACATTTACATTCAGCGTGATTATTGAAAGATATGAATTTTGTGCCATTGTGTTATCTGTAAATTTGGTGTTTCTGGTGATGTTCTCTGCTCCTTTATAGTCTCTGCTCTTTGGTATTTTTTTTTCCTCCATTCAGAGAGTCCCCGTTAACATTTTTTGCAGGGCTGGTTTAGTGGTCATGAATTCCCTTTAGTTTTTGTCTTACAAAATCTTGATCCTCCTATTCTGAATGACAGACTTGTTGTTAAAAGGATTCTTGGCTCCATATTTTTTCTATTCAGAACATTAAATATTTCCTGCCATTTCATTATGTCCTGACGAGTTTCAGTAGGCAATACTGCTACTAACCCTATGTGTCTACCCTTGTAGGTTAAGGACCATTTGTCCCTAGCTGCTTTTTCGGTATTTTCTCTTTATCTTTGTATTTTGTAAGTTTCACTACGATACGTTGTGGTGTTTACCTGTCTTTGTTGATTTGTAAACAGGTTATCTGTGCCTTTTGTTCTTGGATGCTTATTTCCTTCCCCAGATTAGGGAAGTTCTCAGCCATAATTTGTTCAAATACACCTTCTGCCCCCTTTTATCACTCTGATTCTTCTGGTACTGCAATGATATGGATATTGTTTTGTTTCAGGGACTCAGTTTTTAAGTCTCCCTTCATGATCTAGTAACTTCCTTTCCCTCTTTTTTTCAGCTTCATTATTTTCCATATTTTTATCTTCTATTTTCCCTACTCTTTCCTCTGCTTCTTCCATCCTTGCTGTCACTGTTTCTCATTTATTTTGAATCCCAGTTATACCATTTTTAAATTAATCCTGACTAGTTCTTAGATCTTTGATCTCTGCAACAAGGATTTCTCTGGCGTCTTCTATGCTTTTTTCAAGCCCAGCTAGTAGTCTTATGACTGTTGTTCTAAATTCTTATTCAGATATATTGCTTATATCTGTTTTCAGCAAGTCCCTGGCTGTAATTTCTCCCTGACCTTTCTACTGGGGAGAATTCTTCCATCTTGTCCTTTTGACTAAGCTTATGCCTTTTGCATGTTTTAAAGCTTGTTATGTGTCCTGCATTTGAGAGTATTACTATATGAAAAAGGGATCATATATCGTTTAGGGCCTGGCACTCCAGGAACTGTTTCTGGTGTATGCTGCGTGCACTCTGCTATTGCACCTTGGCTGTTCTTACCCACTGGTCAGTCCTCTGCACAGCTCCTCCTTTCTTGCAGTGGTGGAGTGTTTGGACCTTTTTTTAAGTTTTTTTTTAAATTTTTACATGTATTTATTTATTTATTTATTTTTGAGAGACAGAGAGAGGCAGAGCACAAGTGGGGGGTGGGCAGAGAGAGAAGGAGGCACAGAATCTGAAGCAGGCTCCAGGCTCCGAGCTGTCAGCACAGAGCCCAACATGGGGCTCAAACTCACAAACCACGAGATCAGGACCTGAGCTGAAGTCGGACGCTCAACCAAATGAACCACCAAGGCGCCCCTGGACCTTTAACTAGGTATGCTTTGATTTGTTTTTTGAAGCAATCCTAGAGAAAAAGAAATGGTGGGAAGGCCTTATCCCAAAAAAGAAAATGAAGGGGAACAACAACAAAAGACAGTCAGAGAGTAAAAAAAATATAAAGCTGATTCCATAGAAAAAGAAAAAATAAAGAAAAAGGAAGAAGGAAAGAAAAAAGAAGGAAAAACAAAGGACGAAAAATGCCTGATTCAAAAAAAAAAAAAAAAAGAGAGAGAGAGAGAGAGAGACCGAGAAGAGAGTGAGAAAGAGAAAAGGAAATGGATAAAAGATAAAACTGTGAGCATGATTTCAAAATTTAAAAAGGAATTAGGATAAAAGAAAAAAGAAGTGTTGTCTGTTGGTGCTTAGGATGTTGTGGCTGTGCTGGTCTGGAGGAGAGGCTGGCTGCATTGGATCAGAGTCAGTCTTGCCCCAGTAAATAAGCAGTTGCCAGACACAGAGGGAAAGGGTTTTGTGTAAGCAGGTCCTGCTTCCACTGGGGCTTCTGTGTTGTTCTCTGAAGTCCTACCATGTGACTCCACCCCAATCTCTCTTCCTTGGACCAGGGAAATCAACCCTTACTTTTCAGGCAGCCCTTACAGAAGAGCAAGGGAAGGTAGCTCACCCTGCACCAGAACTCTCTTTTTTCTTTGGTGCATGGCTGGATTCAAAACCAAAGTCTCAAAGGAAGCACAGATCTGCTCCCCTCCTCCAGAGCAGAGCCTCTCCACTCTGCTGATGAAACGCTTTTGCCTGGCCCTTGCAGAGTTTTTTGTTTGTTTGTTTTTTGCTTTTTGTTCTTACGGAGGCAATAAATCCTCTTCCAGAAGTACTCCAGGAAAGGGACTATTCTTTCCCAGTTCACACCGGAGATTGCTGCACCACACTATGCACTCCAGGGTCAGCTCCCACCTCCCCAGGCACGTGTACAACAGCCCACTCTGGATAAAGTCTCACACTTCCAAAACCTGAGAGTTTGAGCTCCAGAAGCTGTTTTCAAAAAAGAACTGGGAAATTCAGCACTTCTCACTCCCTAGTCCATAGTCCAGAGTGGTTTACCTCTTGTGCTAACTTAATGATGCACTGTTTCAAACCCTCTCTCTTTCTTTCCCTTTTGTTCTCCAGGGAAAGAGTTCTTTCCCCTCCACAGCTCTGCCATTTTTTATCCCCCAGTTAACATTTAAGCACCTCATATCTGCCAAGCTATCTCCCTCCAAATGTGGAGATCCTTCTGCCACTCCTCAAACTTGTTTCCCGAGTGTTTCAAGTAATCTGACCTCAATAAAGCTGTGTTTGAGAGATGGGGAAAGCCCACTGTCCCCCTACTTCTGCACCATCTTAACTCCTCCTCTATTTCATTTTTGATGGTTTTATTTACTTGAGAGAGAGAAAGCGTGAGTGGGGAGGAATAGAGAGGGAGAGAGGGAGACAGAAACCCAAGCAGGTTCTGTGCTGTCAGTGTGGAGCCCAAAGTGGGGCTTGAACTCAGGAACCATGAAACCAGGACCTGAACCAAAACCAAGAGTCAGACTCTTAACTGACTGAGCCACCCAGGCGCCCCATCTCTATTTTCTATTTTAAACTTTATTTTGATAGGATATTTAGGTAGAATTTAAAAAGAGAGATAAGCATAAAAGAATAAAAACATATGCTGACATTACAAATAATGCTGATAATTCAGAAGACACAGCTGTTTTTAAAGCAAGTTTATTAACTTTAATACTAGATTTAAGTGATTAGAATCCACCACATTACATATTAAAGAGAATTAAACAAATATGATTACTAATATTACTTTGCTATTTAACACTAATATTAAACTACTAAAGTGTTAAACTAATATTGTTTACCAAAGACTTCCCAACTCATGTTCACTTGAAAAGCATTTGAGTTTCTTCTTATATTTCTTACAGTTTTAAGAATATATAAAATTCTTAATAAATTTAAGACTATTTAATTTATTTCTCATTTATCTCCACGTCAATTTAAATAAGACTCTTTTAAGGGATTTTATGGATCACGCTGGCAGTACCATGTGGAGGTAGAAAAATATAACATATAGATAACAAATACATACATACATATGCAGTCATACAGATGCAAACAGAGATCTTATAGCTTTTACTGTAAAATTTTAACCATGAATCAGGCAACAGAGTAATATAAATCTTACTGGTTTATATAAAATAGTTGACTCTCATCTTACTCCACTTTATATTTTCATCTAAATTGTGTTTCTGGCCAATATGGGACAAGATAAGGTTACCTGTTCGATATGATAGCTAGTGCTTTTTACGTATATTTGTGGAGAAGACTTAAGATTTTATTTTGTCTTGATATGTAATCTTATGAAGGCTGTAGACTACCATGAATACTGAAGAGACATCTAGTGGCTGTCTGGATGTGTCCACAGTTAGCAGGTGGATAAAATACTCAACATGCAAAAAAACAAATAATCCAGTGGAGAAATGGGCAGAAGACATGAATAGAAACTTTTCCAAAGAAGACATCCAGATGGTTAACAGACACATGAAAAGATGCTCAAGATTACTCATCATCAGATAAATACAAATCCAAACCACAATGAGATACCACCTCACATCAGTCAGAGCGGCTAAAATTAACAACTCTGGAAACAACATATGTCAGGGAGAATGTGGAGAAAGGGGAACCCTCTTGCACTGTTGGTGGGAATGAAAACTGGTGCAGCCACTCTGGAAAGCAATATGGAGGGTCCTCAAAAAATTTAAAAAAAAATTATTCCACGACCCAGCAATTGCACTACTAGGAATTTATCTTAAGGATATAGGAGTGCTGATTCAAAGGGGCACATGCACCCCAATGTTTATAGCAGCACTATCAACAATAGACAAATTATAGAAAAAGCCCAAATGTTCAACAACTGGTGAATGGATTAAGAAGATGTGGTAAAATATATTTATATACATATACAATGGAATACTACTCAGCATTGAAAAAGAATGAAATCTTGCCATTTGCAACAATGTGGATGAACTGAAGGGTATTATGCTAAGCGAAATAAGTCAGTCAGAGAAAGATAGATATCACATGATTTCTCTCATATGTGGAATTTGAGAAATGTAACAGATGATCATAAGGGAAGGGAAGGAAAAATAAGATAAAAACAGAGAGGGAGGCAAACCATGAGAGACTCTTAAATACAGAGAAAAAACTGAGGGTTGATGGGGGTGGGAGGTGGGAGGTTGGGGAAGATGGGTGATGGGTGATGAGCATTAAGGAAGACACTTGTTTGGATGAGCATTGGTGTTATATTTAAGTGATGAATCACTGGATTCTACTCTTGAAGCCAAGTCTACACTGTGTTAACTAACTTGAGAATAAAATAAATAAAGGCGCAAAGTAATATTAGTATGTTAATAGTTGAACTCTTAACACCCCATTTAACATCAGTGGACACATCATCTAAGCAAAACATCAACAAGGAAACATTGGTTCTGAATGAAACACGGGAACATATGGACTTAACAGATATATTCAAGACATTCCATCCTAGGGGCGCCTGGGTGGCGCAGTCGGTTAAGCGTCCGACTTCAGCCAGGTCACGATCTCGTGGTCCGTGAGTTCGAGCCCCGCGTCAGGCTCTGGGCTGATGGCTCGGAGCCTGGAGCCTCTTTCCGATTCTGTGTCTCCCTCTCTCTCTGCCCCTCCCCCGTTCATGCTCTGTCTCTCTCTGTCCCAAAATAAATAAAAAAACGTTGAAAAAAAAATTAAAAAAAAAAAAGACATTCCATCCTAAAACATCAGAATACACATTCTTTTCAAGTTCACAAAGAACATCCTCCAGAATAGATTACATATTAACCCAAAAAGCAAACCACAACAAATTCAAAAAGATCAAAATCATATTCATGCATATGTTCTTATCTCAATGCTTTGAAACTAGAAGTCAACCACAAGAAAAAAATGGGAAAGACCATAAATACATGGAGGTTAAAAAACATGCTACTAAACAATCAATGGGTAAACCAGGAAATCAAAGAAGAAATTTAAAAAATATAAGGAATACCATTCAGAATGACTAAAATCAACAACACAAGAAAAAACAGGTGTTGGCAAGGATATGGAGAAAAAGGAACACTCATACACACTCAGTGGGAATGCAAACTGGTGCAGCCACTATGGAAAATAGTATGGAGGTTCCTCAGAAAGTTAGAAATAGAACTACCCCATGATACAGCAATTTCACTACCAGGTACCCGTTTACCCAAAGAATACAAGAACACTAATTCAAAAAGATACATGCACCCCTATGTTGATAGCAGCAATATTTACAATAGCCAAGATATGGAAGCAGCCCAAGTGTCCATCAACTGATGAATATTATTCAGTAATAAAAAAAAACAGTGAAATCTTGTCATTTGCAACAACAAGTATGGAGCTAGAGAGTACAATGTTAAGTGAAATAATTCAGTAAGGGAAAGAAAAATACCATATGATTTCACTTATATGTGGAATTTAAGAAACAAAACAAGAAAACAAAGGGGAAATAAGAGAGGGACACACAAAGCAACAAACAGATTATTAGTTACAGAGAACAAACCGATGGTTACCAGAGGGGAAATGGGTGGGGAATGAGTCAAATAGGTGATGGGTATTAAAGAGTTCACTTGTTTTGATGAGCACAGGGTGATATGTGACATGTTGAATTACCATATTGTATACCTGAAACCAATATGACACTATATGTTAATTGAAATTAGAATGAAAAGCAACAAGAACAAAAACAAACAAACAAAAAAGAAATAAATGGAACCAAATGAACATTAAAACACAATGTTTAAAAAACTCTGGGATGAAGCAAAAGCAGTTCTAACAGGGAGTTTATAGCAATACAGGCCTAAATCAAGAAGCAAGAAAGGTCTCAAAAACACAACCTAATCTTAAACCTAAAAGAGATAGAAAAGAAACAACAAACAAAACCTGAAATCAGGGGAGCATGGGTAGCTCTGTCGGTTAAGCATTTGACTCTTGATTTTGGCTCAGGTTATGATCTCACATTTGTGAGACTGAGCGTCCATCAGGCTCCACACGGGGCATGGAACCTGCTTAATAGTCTCTGTCTCCCAAGAGACTCTTAATCATAGAGAACAAACTGAGGGGCGATGGAGGGAGGTGGGTGGGAGATGGGCTAGATGAGTAATGGGTATTAAGGAGACCATTTGTTGTGACGAGCACTGGGTGTTGTGATGAATCACTGAATTCTATTCCTGAACCAACTAACTAAACTTTATATTAAAAAATTTAAAAGAGGGAATTAAAAAAACACTGTGTAAGTTTAAGGTATACAATGTGATGATGATACACATATATATTGTGAAATTATTAGTATAGTAAGGTTAGTTAACCCATCCTTCACTTCACACTGTTACTGTTTTATTGTTGTTATGTGAGCACATGAAAGGTCTCTTCTCATAGCATCTTCCAAGTATACAATCCAGTGTGTTAACTATAGTGGCCATGCTGTACAGTAGATCCCCAGAACTCATTCACCTTATATTGATGAGGTGATTCTTGAACAATTCTTGAACAATTGGGTCTGAACTGCATGGATCCACTCTACATGGATTTTTTTCTTTCAATAAATATGATACAGAACTGTAAAAAAAAGTTTTCTCTCTCCCTCTATCTCTGTTCCTCCCCCACTCATACTCTCTGTCCCTCAAAAAAGAACCTTAAAATCATCAAAAGGAAGGAAACAATAAACATTAAAGCATAAATAAATGATATAAAAACAAACAAACAAAAAGGTAGAACAAATCAATGGAAACAGAAGGTGGTTCTTTAAAAAAAAAAAGCAAAAATCAAATTTACAAGCCTCTAGCCACACTTACTAAGAAATATAAGCAAAAGGGCCCAAATAAATAAAATCACAAATGAGAGAGGAGACATAAAAAACAACACCACAGGAATACAAACCGTTACAAGAGAATATTATGAAAAACTACATGCCAACAAATTGAACAACTTAGAAGAAATGGATACATTCCTGGAAACATATAAACTACCAAAAATGAAACAGGAAGAAATAAAAAGTTTGAACAGACTGATAACTAGCAAGAAAATTGAGACAGTAATCAAAAAACTCCCAACAAACCAAAGTACAGGAGCAGATGTCTTCACAGGCAAATTTTACCAAACTTTTAAAGAAGAGTCACTACCTATTCTTCCCAGACTATTCCAAAAATTAGGAAAAGGAAGAAATATTCCAAATTCATTCTATGAGGACAGCATTATCCTGATACCAAAAGGGGATAAAGACAATACTAAAATATAGAAAGATAGGACAATATCCCTGATGAATATAGATGCAAAACTTCTCAATAAAATAGTAGCAAATTGAATTCAACAATCATTAAAAAAATCATTCACCATGATCAGGTGTGTTTTATTACTGCGTTGCCAGAGCAGTTCAATATTCACAAATCAATCAACATGATACATTATATAAATAAGAGAAAGATAAGAACCATATGATCATCTCAATATATGCAGAAAAAGCATTTGACAAAGTAAAACATCCATTCATGATAAAAACCCCGCAACAAAGTAGGTTTAGAGAGAACATACCTCAAAATGATAAGGACCACATCTGAAAAACCCACACCTAACATCATCCTCAATGGGGAAAAACTGAGAGGTATTTCTCTAAGGTCAGAAATAGGACAAAGATGTCCACTCTCACCACTTTTATTCAAAATAGTACTGGAAGTCCTAGCCACAGTAATCAGACAACAAAAAGAAATAAAAGGCATCCGAATCAGTATGAAGTAAAACTGTCACTATTTGCAGATGACATGATACTGTATATAGAAACCCTGAAAGACTCCACCAAAAGAACTTCTGGAAATTATAAACAAATTCAGTACTGTTGCAGGTACAAAATCAAAGTACAGAAATCTGTTTCATTTCTATACGCCAATAATGAAGTCACAGAAAGAGAAATTAAGAAACATTATGTGGAATTTACAAAAAAACTAACAAAGGAAAATGAAAGAGAGACAAAGAAACATTCATAACTATAGAAAGCAAACTGATGGTTACTGGAGGGGAGGTGGGTGGGATAATGGGTGAAATAGGTGATGAAGATTAAAGAGTACACTTATCATGATAAGCACTGAGTAATGTATAGAATTGTTCCACCACTATATTGTGCACCTGAAACTAATAAAACACTATATTAACTATGTTGGAGTTAAAAACTTAATACAAAATATTCTTCAGAGATCATATTAAAAAATAATGGGTATTCTGTTTTGGGGTGAAATGTTATGAATATATCTGTTAGACCCATCTGGTACAATGTGTCATTCAAGGCCGCCATTTCTTTGTTATTTTCCTGTCTGGATGATCTATCCATTGATGTAAGTTTGGTGTCGACGTTCCATACTATTACTGTATGACTATACATTTCTTCCTTCATATGTGTTAATAGTTGCTTTATGTATTTGGCTCTCCCAACTATTTATCTATCTCCCATAACTATTTATTTATCTCCCATAAATATTTACAACTGTCATATCTTCTTGTTTGACTGTTCTGTTTATCGTTACTTGTCTTTCTTTGTTTCTTGTTACAGTATTTGTTTTAAAGTCTATTTTTCAAAAAAAAAATAATAAAGTCTATTTTTCCAATATTGCTACCCCAGCTTTCTTTTCACCTCCATTTGCATGATAAATGTTTTTCTATCATTTCAATTTCAGTCTTCATGTGTCCTTAGGTATAAAGCAAATCTGTTGAAGGCAGGATATAGACGGGTCTTGGTTTTTTATCCATTTACTCACTTTATGTCTTTTAGTGGAAGCATTTCATCCATATACATTCAAAGTAATTATTTATAGGTATGTACTTATTGCCATTTTACTTGTTTCATGGCTTTTTTTGGTTCTCTGTTCTTTTCTTCTCTTACTCTCTTCTCATGTGGTTTTACATGGTTTTTGTAGTGAATATGCTTGACATCCATTTCCTTTATTTTTTGCATATCTGTGACAAGTCTTTTATTTGTCGCTGCCATTGGGTTTATATATAGCATTCCATGCATATAGTAATCTATATTAAGTTGATGGCCACTTAAGTTTGAACTATTCTAAATGCCCTAAATTTTTAAAACTGCCCCCTACATTTTATGTATATGTTTTCACGTTCACATTTTTATATTGTAAATACTGTCACAGATTTTGAGTCTGGAGTTCTCTCTTGTCCAGCAAGAGAGTAGACGCAGAATTAAATGCAAGAGAGGCTAATGTCTGGGAGGAGACAAGAGCCTTGAGTAAGGGTTCTTGCTCCATTTTTATTAGGATCAGAAGGCTTACAAACGTGATGAACATGCAGAAAAAGACAATGAAACAGTGATGATTAACTCGTGTGTGAGAGAAAGGGGGTTTCGAAGATATGGTGTTAGGGGTTTGGGTCAATATAAAACAAAATCCTCAGGCTGAGCAGATGGCTGTTTATTGCAGGCACCGGGTGCCACGTCTGTTTATCTCAACTTGCCTAGGAGATAAGACAGAGCATGCTACATCAAGGTCAACAAGGCAGCTTTTCTTTTCTTTTTTTTTTTTTTTCCCTAATTAGCTCCACTCTGGGCAATTTCACCTTGCTGTGGCCATCTATAGCCCTATTTACCTGTTTGCCTATTCTGGATGCTCCATCTTGTGAAAGCAGCTTTCTGCTTTTGTCCTGTGTTGGAGGCACTTACACCGTTTATGTATCCTGGACGCTTTCATCCTGTGGCTTCCCATTCCTATGGATTTGTCCTAAGCCTTCTTCACCCATTGATGCAAGTTCACAGAATTCCTAAACTTATTTCCCACAGAATACCTTGACTGATTTTTATAAATATACTTAATTTTGCTGATTTTGTGCTTATTTTTTTATTCCTCCTTATCAATTTTCATTTCCACTCAGATTACCCTTTAACATTTTTGTAAGGCTGGTATGAATTCCTTTAACTTTGTTTAGGAAAAATTTAAATCTCTCCTTCTGTTCTGAATGATAACCTTGCTTGATAGAGTATTCTGGTTGCCGTTTTGTTTTGTTTTGTTTTGTTTTGTTTTGTTTTGTTTCCTTTCAGCGATTTGAATATGCCAAGTCACTCCTTTCTGGCTTGCAAAGTTTCTGCTGAGAAATCCGCTGATAGCCCTCTGGATTTCCCTTGTATTCAACTGTTTACTTTTCTCTTTCTGCTTTTAGAATTCTCTATAGCTACTTTTTGCCATTTTACATATCTGTCTTGGTGTGGAGATCCTTGGGTGATTTTCTTGGGGGGGCTCTCATTTCTTCCTGGATCTGGACGTCTGTTATCTTCCCCAGATTAGAGAAGTATTCAGCTATTATTTCTTCAAATAAATTTTATGCCCACTTTCTATTTCTTCTTCTAGGATTGGTATAATATGAATGTTACACTTTATTGTGTCACTGAGTCCCCTTAATCTATTTTATTATCCTTTATTTCTCTTTCTTCTTCAACTTGATTGCTTTTCATTATTCTGTCCTCCAAGTACCTGATCTTTTCTGCTTCCTCTTGTCTACTATTTATTCCTTCTAGTGTATTTTAAATTTCAGTTATTGAGTTCTTAATTTCTGCTTGGTTCTTTTGTTTTGCTTTCTATCTCTTTGTTGGGGATCTTACTGAGGTCCTTCCCTCCTTTCTGAAGTCCAGTGAATATCTTTATGACCATTACCTTAAGTTCTCTATCAAGCATTTTACTTGTTTTATTTAGCTCTCCTGCTTTGATTTTGCCTTGTTCTTTCATTTGGGACCTGTTCACCTATCTCCTCATTTTGTTTAACTCTCCCTCTATTTCTATATAGTAGGAAGTTCAGCTATGTCTTCTGCACTTGATAGTAATGGCCATGTGAAGAAGAGGTCCTGTAGTGCTCTGCAGTGCAATGTCCCCTGCTCATGACAACCTGGTACTTTAGGGATGTCTCCTTTGTCCACTGTTGTGTTTATGCCTCATTTGTCTTCAGTCCAGCCATCTGCAATGCCTCTTTTGGCTTGTTGTGGGAAAGGTTATTTTCTGTTGCTAATGGGACAGTGTAAGGCAGCTTTTAGCTTGTGTTAGGTTAGACTTGGTGTTTTCCAGAGCTGCAATGGCACCAAACTGAAGCGTGCTCTCCCTGTGTTGTCCCTTGAGAAGCTTTCATTGGTGGGTGGGGCCTGACGTTAGAAGACATTTTGCCCCCAACCCACTGCTGAGGCTGCAAACTATTGTGTGTGGTTTACTTCCCCTCTCCTCTGGTCAGGAGTCACTTTGGTGTGATTCTTGCCCTTTTCGGCTCGTTGCACATGGCCATGCTTGTGGTGCCACTTTGATGGACACCTGTCAAGAGCATGTTGGATAGGGTGGGTCTTCAAGAGAACATGAGGGCAGGGTGCATGATGCCATCAAGGTCCATGTAGGTGGGGACCTGCAGCCAATCTGGAAAACACCTGCTGGGGTTGGACTGCAGGGGGTAGATACACAGAAGGGCATAGGGGCATGGTATGCTGTTAGCAAGCTAGGTGGAGATTGTTCTGCCCTGGTTCACACAGGTGTCCAGGTATCTAGGCTGGGGGTGGGGAAGGGAAATGGTGCCAACTAGCTCTTTTGTTCTGACAAAGTCTCCTGAAGATCCCTGCCCTTTTCAGCACACACTCTGAGATTGGTAAACAAATCTCCCTCTCATATATCACAGGTATTTTTCAAACTGATGGTTCTATGCTGTATCTAGGGAGAATGATTATTGTGCTATCTCTTTCACCGTGGCAACTCAATCTCCCATCAACTTCTACCTCTCCCAGAGACAAGCTGGCTGATTTTTTAAAGTTCCAGGTGTTCAGCCCCACTGACTAAAAACTTGTTAAGTTATGTCACTCTGGTTTTCAAAGCCAAATGTTATGTGGATTCATCTTCCTATTGTGCATCCTCCATGCTGGGGGTGACTTGTGTGGGGTCTGCTCCTCTCCCCTCCCCATGGCTGAGACCTCCCTCCTCCTTTCAGACAATCCAATGGGACAGTTTGTCTCCCAACTACATCTCAGCCCTTACTATCCTTTTCGATGTGGCCTCTTCTCTGCATTTAGCTGTGGAGAGTCTGTTCTTCCAGTGTTTTGGTCATTTTCTACATTATTTATACTGATGTGGGTATTTAGGTGTATCATGGGATGGGATGAGCCTAGGATCTTCCTACTTCAGCATCTTCCCCGGAAGTTTTAATTTTCATAAATGCTTTTAATTGACGTAGCTTATTTCTTTAATACAGAACATATTACAAGTGGAATTTTACAAAAAACAAGCACATCAACCATCATGATCAGGAAAAAAATTATCTATACGAATAAGGCATATCATAGGATAGATAGACAGCATGGAAATATTGACAGTAAAGGGAGGAGAATGTTCTGGAACTTTAATTCTTTTTCAGATTTTACCCTTTATCTCTCCCACACACACTTCCCTGATATTTCCACACTACAAAAAATGAGTAGAAGGCCATTTGTAGGAAAAAAAAGTTATATTTTTACACCAATTTTGGTAGTATTTTGTATTTGGAGTTATTACAAAACATTTACTAAAAATTCAGTTTATTAGCTAGTAGTCATATAGAACTAAGAGAGCAATGAGACACAAAATTTATTGGGACCTTAATGGATTTATAGAAACTCAAAGTTACACAGCAGGGACTGGGTGGCACAAAAGAGCATTGATTGGCTGCTGCAGGACCATCTCACAGGGTTTATTTGCCCTGGTGAGTTCATTAGGATCCAGGCCATGGCCTTCAATCTTAGACGTCTACAGTCTGATCTTGGTTATGTCCCATAATTCATTCAAATTCAGGAGGTGAAATTATGCTGATTATCACAAGACTGAAAGATATAAACAAAGAAGGTCAATTAATTAACTCGTACTGAGAAATCCAAGTATCATATGGGTCAGATATGACTGTTGAGAAGATAACACCCCACTTTCCCTTCTAGGTGGGTTACAAGAAAATCAGAACTATTAGAGCATTTCTTTGTAAACATAAAATCAAAGTCATATGATGCTGATAACTGGCATCTTGCTTTATGTCTGAAGAGTCTGACTGCACAGTGATTTATCTGTCACATAGACCAGATGTTTCATCATCTTAGGAGTTGTTTTTTTTTTTTTTTTTCCCTAAGAAAAGTGCTGGGAAGTCTATTTCTGTGTTTCTTGTTTTTCTAGGCTTCTTTAACTGATCAACTGGCCCCATGTTGACCCCTTTAGCCTTCAACACATTTTTATGTTCTTTAGAAGATCTGTATTTATTTATTCATTCACACAAATGATAAATGGATATAATGGAACTATAAATAATCCAAACAACACAGACAAAACTCTTGCCACCAAACTTTTGCCTTTTTTCAGTCCTCCTATATCCAGAAGAAAACACAAGTATCGGTACTTTCGAGACATTTTTCTATGCATTTAAATGTACACACAGATAGTATTTACACTAATGTAAAGTTTTAGATAAGAGGATTTGATAAATTATTAGATCATACGATACATACTATTCTCCTAATTGTTTAGATCCAATTAATAATGTCTCAATGATTTTTCTTTCTTTTTTTAACGTTTATTCATTTTTGAGAGACAGAGCATGAGTGGGGAAGGGGCAGAGAAAAAGAGAGAGACACAGAAACTGAAGCAGGCTTCAGGCTCTGAGCTGTCAGCACAGAGCCTGACACAGGGCTCGAACTCACTAACTCTGAGATTATGACCTGAAGCAAAGTCCGATTCAACCAACTGAGCCACCCAGGCACCCACAAGGAATTTTCTATATCAAAACAGAACTTTCCCATTTTTTCAACTGCTTCATGACACTACATTGTATGAAAGGATAATTATTAATAATTCTTCTAGTAAAAAGCATTTAGTACCCATACAACTTTTCTTTATTAAAGTGTATTTGTTCATATGTAGGAGTATTTTCACGGTTTCCACAAAAAATATGTATCAAAGAGCATACACATTAAAGTTTTGATATTGCTAAAATAGTATTAAATATTGCAATCTCGGGGAGCCTGAGTAGCTCAGTCAGTTAAGTGTCCAACTCTTGATTTTGGCTCAGGTCATGATCTCATGGTTTGTGAGATCGAGCCCCATGCTGGGCTCTTCACTGACAGCACAGAGCCTGCTTGGGATTCTCTCTCTCCTTCTCTCTTTGCCCCTCCCCACTTGCGCTCTCTCTCTGTCTCCATCTCAAAGTAAACATTAAAAAATTACACTCTCATAAACAGTGTATATCTCACCACATCTTTCTTAAAATTGAAGATGATAGAGACTTTTAATTATTGGAAGTATGATCGGCTAAAAGTGGTATCTCATGTTGAATTATATTCCCGTGATAGTAATGAAATCAATTTATTATTATTATTGAACATTTATATTTTGTCTTTCTTTTTATTATAAGAGTTGTCTTTCTTTGACCATTCTTCTATTGAGTTATTTGTGCTTTGATATTACCATATTAGTGTTTTGTACATTCTGGAAGCTAATAATGAATCCATAACATGTCTTTAAAGTGTTATCACATTCTATATAAACTCTTTCCGCTGGGAGGAAAAGAGACTGAGTCTATCAGGGAGACACCAGAACAATCTGACATGTCATAGGTGGGTGATTGGGAACTGGGGGAGATAAAATGGGCCAAGTAGGCATGGAGCGAAGGGATCCTCTTCTGTGCAAAGACAAAGTGAAGAGAAAGAGAGGCTGGGGAAGTGTAGTACTGTCTTTGGACAAGATAAAAACCTCTTTGACTGGGACAGAGAGGGATCCCATCTCTAACTGCGGGGCTTTCTCTGGACTGGGGCCAGGTGCCCTGTTACCGCACCTGGGGAGAAGGCGAGTCACCTCGAGGCTCAGTGTCTAGGACAGGGGTGCAGTCCGCAGTAGGAGAAAGTGGTCCACTCCCTGAAGTGCTGTGGGACAGGACAAAACAAGCCAGAACCACATATCTGGCAACATGGAGAGGTGCTTCCCCAGTGCCAGGGTGCACAGAGTGGGAGTTAGAATTCCAGCCAAGCGCCAGGGCACGGGAGTCGGGGAAGGGAGACAGACTGCCATGTCTGTGCCCACAGCACAGCGAGGACAACTCCAAAGACGTGATTTGGATCACTGGGCCTGTGGAGAAGAGACTGGGAGGTCGCCATTTTGCCCTCCCCCCCCCCCAAGGCTGGGCCTCAGGAATCGGTCCATGGGGCCCAGAATGGAGGCGGGACCCACCTACACCAAAACACGGCCTTCTGCCGCCAGGTAACTACTGGAGCGGGATAGACATTGAAGAACCAGACAGCCCCCTCCTCCAGACTAGCACTACTGCATTCCCTGGATTAATTCTTGGACAATTCTTGTTATTTAGATATATTCATTCTTCTTTTCTCCTACTTATCATTTCCCTCCTCTAGGCTGGTTACTCTGGTTGTTGGTTTGTTTAAGCAGACAAATTTAATGCATTCTCTTGAAACAGGTTCTACACCTCCTTCTTTACTTTCCTTTCCTTCTCTCTGGAATAATCAAGCCGTCTAGTTTCTCTGTCTGGTTAACTTTATCTTCATTTCTTCTTCTCTGTCTCCTTCTTTATTTTCCTTTCTCTCTCTATGGATTAGGCCATTTAGTCTCTCTGCCTGGTTAATGTTTTTCTTTTTCCCCTCACCTGTCATTTATGTCTTTGTATATGCTCTTCCATCAGCACCGCCTCCACCCTGTTCTTTACCTGTAGATGGTGTTTCTGGTTTTTTTCCTTTTGGATTGTTTTTGTTTGTTTGCTTTATTTGTCTGTGTGTTTGCGTGTTTTTGTTTCCCGTTGGTTTCTCTGGTTGTTTTCCTTTCCAGGGCTACATCAAGGAACAAATCAAAGCACACCTGGTGGAGGGGCCAAGAGTAGGGGAATAAAATAACCAAAGTCACAACAACAGAGAGCAAGTAACAATCTTCAAAAAACATCTCCTGAAGGGCAAGGCCCTGGACAGTGTATGACCCCCCACCCTTTAATATAGCAGTGCTCCCAGGGGCAGAGCACATGAAAAGCTTTTAAAACTAGTAAGGGACAGAAAAATAGCTAAAATGATGAAACAGAAGAATTCTCCTCAAAGGAAATTCCAGGAAGAAGCGACAAATGAATTGATCAAAACAGATATAAGAAATCTAACTAAACAAGAATTTAGAATAATAGTCATAAAATTAATCACTGGACGTGAAAAAAGCATAGAAGACAGCAGAGAATCTACTGCTACAGAGATCAAAATAGTCATGATGAATTAAAAATTGCTATAAATTAGGTGCATAATAAAATGGAGGCAGCCACAGCATGGATGGAAGAGGCAGAGGGGAGAATAGGTGAATTAGAAGATAAAATTATGGAAAAAGAGGAAGCTGAGTAAAAGATTTAAAACATCCAGTATCACGAGGGGAAAATTGGAAAATTAAGTGATTCAGTCAAATGAAACAATATCCGTATCATAGGAATTCCAGAAGAAGAAGGAAGATAAAGGGGCTACAAGGTGTACTTGAACAAATCATAGCTGAGAACTTCCCCAAACTGGGGAAGGAAACAGGTACTGAAATCCAAGAGGCACAGAGAACTCCCTTCAGACATAACTTGAATCGATCTTCGGCATGGAATATCACAGTGAAACTGGCAAAATACAAGGACAAAGAGAGAATTCTGAAAGCAGCTAGGGATAAATGGGCCTTAAAATACAAAGGCAGACACATAAGGGTAGTAGCAGACCTATCTGCGGAAACTTGGCAGGACAGAAAAGAATGGGAGTAAATTTTCAATGTGATGAAGAGGAAAAATATGAAGCCAAGAATCCTTTATCCAGCAAATCTGTCACTCAGAATAGAAGGAGAGACAAAGGTTCCCCCACCCCCCCCCCCAAAAAAAAAAAACACTGAAGGAATTCATCACCAAAAACCAGCCCTACAAGATATCATAAGGGGGACCATGTGAGTGAAATGTTGCAAGGACCACAAAGGACCCGAGACATCACTACAAGCATGAAAACTACAGATAACACAATGACTCTAAACCGATATCTTTCAATAATAAAACTAATGTAAATGGACTAAGTGCTCCAACCAAAAGACATAGGGTATCAGAATGGAAAAAAACCCATCAAGACCCATGTATTTTCTGTCTATAAGAGACACAATGGAGACATGAGGACACCTTCAGATTGAAAGTGAGGGGGTGGAGAACTATCTATCATGCTACTGGAAGTCAAAAGAAAGCTGGAGTAGCCATACTTATATCAGACAAACTAGACTTTAAATTAAAGGCTGTAACAAGAGATGAAGAAGGGCATTATATAATAATTACAGGGTCTATCCATCAGGAAGAGCTAACAATTATAAATGTCTATGTACCGAACTCGGAGGAACCCAAATATATGAAACAATTAATCATAAGCATAAGCAACCTTATTGATGAGAATGTGGTAATTGCAGGAGACTTTAATACTCCACTTACAACACTGGACAGATCATCTAGACAGAGAAAGAGTAAAGAAACAATGGCCTTGAAAGATACATTGGACCAGATGGACATGACAGATACACTTAGAACTCCACATCCCAAAACAGCATAATATAGTTTCTTCTCGACTGCACATGGGACATTCTCCACGATAGATCACGTACTGGGTCACAAAACAGCCCTTCATAACTATACAAGAATTGAGATCATACCATGCACACTTTCAGACCACAATGCTATGAACCTTGAAATCAACCACATGGAAATGTCTGGAAAATCTCCAAAAGCAAGGAAGTTAAAGAATATCCTACTAAAGAATGAATGTGCCAAACAGGCAATTAGAGAAGAAATTTTAAAATATATGGAAACAATGAAAATGAAAATACAACAATCCAAACACTTTGGGATGCAGCGAAGGCATGCCTGAGAGGAAAATACATTGCAATCCAGGCTTATCTCAACAAACAAGAAAAATCCCAAATACAAAATCTAACAGCACACCTAAAAGAACTAGAAGCAGAACAGCCAAGACACCCCAAACCCAGCAGAAGAAGAGAAATAATAAAGATCAGAACACAAATAAACAATATAGAATCCAAAAATAGTAGAGCAGATCAATGAAACCAACAGTTGTTTGTTTTTTTTTTTTTTTTGAAAAAAATAACCAAAATTCATAAATCTCTAGCCAGGCTTCTCAAAAAGAAAAGGAAGATGACCCAAATAGATAAAATCACGAATGAAAATGGAATTATTACAACCCATCCCTCAGAAATACAAGCAATTATCAGGGAATACTACAAAAAATTATACGCCAACAAACTGGACAACCTGGAAGAAATGGACAAATTCCTAAACACCCACACACTTCCAAAACTCAAATGGGAAGAAATAGAAAATTTAAACACACAACTAGTGAAGAAATTGAATCAGGTATCAAAAATCTCCCAAAAGCAAGAGTCGTGGACCACTTGGCTTCCCTGGGGAATTCTACCTGACATTTAAGCAGAGATAATACCTGTCCTTCTCAAGCTGTTCCAAAAATAGAAAGGGAAAGAAAACTTCCAGACTGCTTCTATGAAGCCAACATTACTATGTTTCCCAAACCAGACACTGACCAGAAAAAAAGATAACTATGGGCCAATATCCCTGATGAATATGGATGCAAAAGTTCTCTATAAGATACTAGCAAATCGAATTCAACAGCATGTAAAAAGAATTATTCACCATGATCAAGGGGGATTCACTCCTGGCTTGCAGGGTTGGTTCAACATTCACAAATCCATCAATGTGATACATCACATTAATAAAAGAAAAGATAAGAACCATATGACACCGTCAATAGATGCAGAAAAAAAGGCATTTGACAAAATACAGCATCCTTTCTTAATAAAAACCCTCGAGAAAGTCGGGATAGAAGGAACATACTTAAACATCATAAAAGCCATTTATGAAAGGCCCACAGCTAATATCCTCAGTGGGGAAAAATGAGTTTTCCCCCTGAGATCAGGAACACGACAGGGATGTCCACTCTCACCTTTGTTGTTTAACATAGTGTTGGAAGTTCTAGAATCAGCAATCAGAAAACAAAATGAAATGAAAGGCATGAAAACTGGCAAAGATGAAGTCAAGCTTTCCCTTTTTGCAGATGACATGATATTATACATGGAAAACCCGATAGACTCCACCCAAAGTCTGCTAGAACTGATACATGAATTCAGCAAAGTCGCAGGACACAAAATCAATGTACAGAAATCAGTTGCATTCTTACACACTAACAATGAAGCAACAGAAAGACAAATAAAGAAACTGAACCCATTCACAACTGCACCAAGAATCATAAAATACCTAGGAATAAACCTAACCAAAGATGTAAAAAATCTGTATGCTGAAAACTATAGAAAGCTTATGAAGGAAATTGAAGAAGATAACAAAGAAATGGAAAAACATTCCATGCTTATGGATTGGAAGAATATTGTTAAAATTTCAATACTACCCAAAGCAATCTACATATTCAATGCAACCCCAATCAAAATTGCACCCGCATTCTTCACCAAGCTAGCAGAAGCAATCCTAAAATTTGTATGGAACCACAGAAGACCCTGAATCGCCAAAGTAATATTGAAGAAGAAGACCAAAGCGGGAGGCATCACAATCCCAGACTTTAGCTTCTACTACAAAGCTGTCATCATCAAGACAGCATGGTATTGGCACAAAACAGACACATAGACTAATGGGATAGAATAGCGATTCCAGAATTGGACCCACAAATGTATGGCCAACTAATCTTTGACAAAGCAGGAAAGAATATCCAAAGGAAAAAAGACAGTCTCTGTAACAAATGGTGCGGGGAGAGCTGGACAGCAACATCCAGAAGAATGAAACTAGACCACTTTCTTACACCATTCACAAAAATAAACTCAAAATGTATGAAGGACCTGAATGTGTGACACGAAACAATAAAAACCCTAGAGGAGAAAGCAGAAAAAAACCATCTCTGACCTCAGCCGCAGCAATTTCTTACTTAACACATCTCCAAAGGCAGGGGAATTAAAAGGAAAAATGAACTATTGGGACCTCATGAAGATAAAAAGCTTATGCACTGCAAAGGAAACAACCAACATAACTAAAAGGCAACCAACAGAATGGGAAAAGATATTTGCAAATGACATATCAGACAAAGGGCTAGTATCCAAAATCTATAAAGAATTCACCAAACTCCACATCTGAAAAACAAGTAATCCTGTGAAGAAATGGGCAGAAGACATGAGTAGACACTTTTCTAAAGAAGGCATCCAGATGGCCAACAGGCATACGAAAAGATGCTCAACGTCACTCCTCATCAGGGAAATACAAATCAAAACCACACTGGGATATCACCTCATGCCGGTTAGAGTGGCTGAAATGAATAAATCAGGAGACTATAGATGCTGGCGAGGATGTGGAGAAACGGAACCCTCTTGCACTGTTGTTGGTAATGCAAACTGGTGCAGCCACTCTGGAAAACAGTGTGGAGGTTCCTCACAAAATTAAAAATAGGTCTACCCTATGACCCAGCAGTAGCACTCCTAGGAATTTACCCAAGGGATACAGGAGTACTGATGCATAGGGGCACTTGTACAGCAATGTTTGTAGTAGCACTTTCAACAATAGCCCAATTATGGAAAGAGCCTAAATGTCCATCAACTGATGAATGGATAAAGAAGATGTGGTTTATACATACAATTGAATACTACGTGACAATGAGAAAGAATGAAATCTGGCCATTTGTAGCATCTTGGACAGAAATGTAGAGTATTATGCTAAGTGAAATAAGTCAGGCAGAAAGACATATACCATATGTTTTCACTCTTATGTGGATCCTGAACAACTTAACAGAAGACCATGGGGGAGGGGGTGGGAGAAAAAGTTACAGAGAGGGAAGGATGCAAACCATAAGAGTCTCTTTCATACTAAGAACAAGCTGAGGGTTGATGTCGGGTCGGTGAGAGGGGAAAGTGGGAAATGGGCATTGAGGAGGGCACCGGTTGGGATGGGCACTGTGTGTTGTATGGAAACCCAGTTGACAATAAATTATATAAAAACAAACAAACAAGAAACAAACAAACAAAAAGCCCTTCCAGACTGCAATGGTAAGACAGTGAGATTATGTAGTGCTCATTATGACTGTAATTATGTAATAACCTCTCCAAATATAGTTCAGTTATTGTAGTTATTAATCATTCCGGTTTTGTTCCAAGTACTTGCTTTATATCCTGCTGGATAGACTCCTTTATTCTACAAGCTGAATGCCGAAAGTCAAACTTGTGCATGTGAATCTGCTCTTCTAACAGTCTTTCAACATAATTTACCCTTTCAATTTGTATTTGTGAACCCCAAGAAAGTGGAGAAATAAAAAAAATGTACGCTTTATTTCCTTAAGATCTTTTTCTTTAATGTAGTTCTTTATCATTAAAAACTTTCCTATTAGGACTCCTATTGCTGCATCCCAGAGGTTTTATTTTATTTTTTTAATTAAAGTAGAGTTGGCACACAGTATGTTACATTCGTTTCAGGTGTACAACATGATGATTCAAAATCTGTACATATTTTGCTAGTTCACCACAAGTGTGGCTACCATCTTTCACCATATGTTATTACGATAGCACTGACTGTGTTCCTTATTTAACACCTTTTATGACTGTGACCCATTCATTCCAAAATTGAAAGTCTGTATCTCCCACTCTCCTTCACTCATTTTGCCTACTTTCCCAACCCCTTCTCCCCTGGAAACCACCAGTTGTTTCTCCGTATTCACAGGTTTGATTCTGCTTTTAGTTTATTCATTTTTGTATTCCACATATGAGTATAATTATAGGTATTTAACTTTCTCAGACAAGCAATTTCACTAGCATAATACCATCTAGTTCCATCCATGTAGTGGTAACTGGCAAATTCTCATCCATTTTTATGGCTGCATAATATTCCATTGTGTGTATATGGCACAGGTTCCTTATTGATTCATCTATCAATAGACACCTAGGTTGGTTTCATATCTTTGCTTTTCTAAATAATGCTACAATAGAAAATGGTGGAGCAGTAGGGGAGCCTATGCTTGCTTCATCCCTGGAACACAACTAGATAAAAATCAAATCATTCCAAACACCCAAACATCTATTTGAATGCTGAGAAAACAAACTGCAGCACTACAGAGAGAAAAGAAGTCAAACTGTGAAAAGTAGGAGGTGTGGAGATATGATTCTGGGGAAAAAAGAACCATGGGTGCTGCAGAGGGGAAGGAACTTTGATATCAGAGAGAGGAGAGAAAGAGAGAGAGAGAAAAAAAACAGAGGGAAAGCAGTATGCAGGGGATTGCACAAGAGAAACACTTCCCCAAAATAACTAACTGGGAAAATGGAAGCAGCTGATTACCACAAGTCTTCATGAGCAGCAGAGATGAAAATCTGACGTTTTAGAAGTCCATGCAATCACTGGGTGGTGCCTGGCAGGAATAGCAGTGCTGCTGTGGGAAAGGAGGGTAGATCCCCGGGAGCGGACAGGGTGCTCTGGGTACCTTCTGGGTCTCCCTGAGAGAGAAAGTTCCCTTCTTCAAATGCATTTGGAAGAGGTGGCACAGTGGCTCAGGGGACAGAAGAGCAGCAGGGTGCAAACACTCTTCCCCGTTTATTAGCATAGGAACAGACACACTGTTGAGGGCAACTAACCTTTCTGCCAGCTTTTTGCTGTGCATTACCATACACTCCAATCCCGTACATGATCAAGCGATTGCTTTTCTGGGACACACTAGAACCAGCTACAGCATGGCAAGATCCTCCTCCAGAGGATCAGCGCAGGTCCATGCTGTGCCAGATCCCTAAAACATGGGAGTTTTGAAACTCAGCTGTGCACCTGAGGTAAAATACAGAACACTGCACCGCCTGGTGGGTAGACAGCATGGACAAACACAGGGTGAATGCAGGGATCAGACAGAAGCCTAGGACACTAGAGGGGAGATTGTTTGCTCTTATGTCAGGGTTTCCTGAAGAATGGTGAGCACAAACTCCTTGTTCCGAGGACAAGAGAGTGGGGCAATGCTTTTTACCCTCACCCATCAGCAGTACCAAATTCAGTGAGCAACAAAGAGCCGCTATTGGAGGATGGAGTGACTTACATCAAGTTCTACCTTCCTGCACCCTGCAAGTGCATCTTTACTAGGGCAAGTCCACCTGAGAATCAATGCAGCATTTGCCTGTCCCTCAGAAGACCAGCACAAACCTCTCACACATGCAAAGTCTACTGATCATAGAGTGCTGCAAAGCTTCAGCTCTAGTTGTAACAGGATCAGGCTAATTTTAACAAGCAGACACTAGCACACCTAGTTAAAATGCCATACACTGGAAAAGGTCCAACAGGCCTGACTGAAGGCAAGGAGAAACTGCAGACAACTGATCTGAGGGAAACAGCAGCCAAAACAAAACATAGTGCACACTCTGAGAGACTTCCTGGAGTGCCAGACCCTGGATAATATAGGACCTGTTCTTAATATAGTCATTAGTCTCAGAAGCAAGTAATATAACAAGCTTTCCCAATACACATAAACAAAACAGTGACCTAGACAAAATGCCAAGATGGAGGCATTCACCCCAAAGTAAAGAACAAGAACAGGTCATGAGGACGGACTTAACTGAAACAGCTATAAGTAACATGCCTGAATTAGAACTTAAATCAATAATTGTAAGGATACTAGATTTGTTTGAGAAAAGTATACAAGACACTAGAGAATCCCTTACTGCAGAGGAAAAAAAACCAAAAACCAAAAAACAAAAAGTAGTCAGGCCAAAATAAAAAAAAAAAGGCTATAACTGAGATGCAAAACTGACTGAATGACAAGTAGGATGGAAGAAACAGAAAATTAATCCATGATAGAGAAGATAGAATTATGGAAAATTATGAAGCTGAAAAGAAAAGGGAAATAAAAATGTTGGATCACAAATGTAAACTTAGGGAACTCAGCGACTCCATAAAGCATAATAACATCCATATGATAGGAGTTGCAGAAGAAAAGAGGGATAAAGGAGCAGAAGGTATATCTGAGCAAATTATAACTGAAAACTTCCATAATCTGGGGAAGGACACAGATACCCAAATCCGGCAGACACAGAGAAAGCCCATCAAATTTAAAAAAGCCACAAAATACCAAGATATATTGTAGTAAAAATCGCAGAGATAAGAATCCTGAAAGCAGCAAGGGAAAAGAAATCCTTAACCTAAAAAGGAAGACAAAAAAGGTTGGCAGCAGATCTCTACACAAAAACCTGGAAGACCAAAGGAGAGTGGCATGATACATTCAATGTGCTGAAGGGTAAAAATATGCATCCAAGAACACTCTATCAAACTAGGCTTCAATTCAGAGTAAGAGAGATAAAGGTTTCCCCAAACAAAACACTAAAAGGAGTCCATGGCCAGTAAAGCAGTCATGCAAGAAATATTAAAGGGGACCCTTTGAGTGGGAAAGAAAGACAAACTGCAAAAAAGGCTACAAAAGGAACACAGAAAATCTCCAGAAACAACAACTAACAGGTAACACAACAGCACTAAATTCTTATTTATCAATCATTACTCTGAATGTAAATGGACTAAATGCTCCAATTCAAATAAATAGAGCATCAAAATGGGTAAAAGAAAAAAAAACACAAGACCCGTGTATATGCTGCCTATAAAATACTCATTGTAGACCTAAAGACGCCCAAGATTAAAGGTGAGAGAATGGAGAACAATTTATCAAACTCATGGACATCAAAAGAAAGAGTAACCATACTTACACCAGGAAAAAAAACTAGATTTTTAAACAGACTGTAACAAGAGATAAGAAGGACGCTATGCCATAGTGAAGGGGGTTATCAAATAAGATCTAAAAATTTTAAATACTTATGCTTCCAACTTGGAACACCCAACTATATAAATCCATTAATAACAAACATGAAGAAACCAGTTGAAAATAATATAATAATAGTACAGGACTTTATCACCCCACTTACAACATTGGACAGATCATCTAAGCAGAAAATCACAAGGAAACACAATGGCTTTGAATGACACACTAGACCAGATAGACTTAACAGATATATTCAGAACATTTTATCCTAAAGCAACAGAATACACATTCTTTCAGAGTACACATGGAACATTCTCCAGAACAGATAACATAATGGGTCACAAATCAGCCCTCAACAAGTACAAAAGATTGAGATCATACCATGCATATTTTAAGACACAAGGCTGTAAATACTTGAAGTCAATCACAAGAAAAAAATATTGGAAAGCCCTCAAATACATGAGGTTAAAGAACATCCTAATAAAGAATGAATGAGTTAACTAGGAAATTAAAGAAGAATTTAAAAAATACATGGAAGCAAATGAAAATGAAAGCATGACAGTCCAAAACCTCTGAGATGCAAGAAAGGTGGTCATAAGAGGGAAATAAATAGCAATACAGGCAGACCTCAAGAAGCAAGAAAATTCTCAAATACTCAACCTAACCTTACACCCAAAGCTAGAAAAGGAACATCAAAGAAGGCCTAACACAGGCAAAAGGTAAATAATAAAGATTAGAGAAGAAATAAACGATGTAGAAACAAACAAAAACCAGTAGAACTAATTAACAAATCTAAGAGCTGGTTCTTTGAAAGAATTAATAAAATTAATAAACCACTAGCCAGACTTGTTAGAAAGAAGAGAGAAAGGACCCAAATAAATAAAATCAGGAATGAAACAGGAGAGATCACAATCAACAACACAGAAATGCGAACAATTGTAAGAGAATATTATTAAATATTATATGCTAAAAAAAATGGGTGATGTGGAAGAAATGGATAAATTACTAGAAACATACAAACTCCCAAAACTAAAACAGAAAGCAATGGATAATATGAACAGACCCATAACCAGAAAAGAATTTGAATCAGCTATCAAGTCTCCCAACAAACAAAAGTCCAGGGCCAGATGGGCTCCCAGGGGAATTCTACCAGACAATTAAAGATGAGGTAATACCTATTCTTCTTAAACTGTTCCAAAAAATAGAAATGGAAGGAAATCTTTCGAACTCATTCTACATGGCCAGCATTACCTCGATCATGAAACCAGACAAAGACCCCGTTAAAATGGACAGTATCCCTGATGAACATGGATGCAAAAATTGTCAACAAGATGCAAGAAAGTTGAATCCAACAGTACATAAAAAGACTTCTACACCAAGATCAAGTGGAATTCATTCTGGGCCTACAGGGGTGGTTCGATATCCACACATTAATCAATATGATATACCACATTAATAAAAGAAAGGTAAGAGCCATATGATCCGGAGGTTTTCCAGACTTTTGCTTGTGGTTGATTTCAAGCTTCATCGCATTGTGGTCTGAAAATATACATGGTATGATCTCAATTCTTGTATACTTATGAAGGGCTGTTTTGTGACCCAGTATGTGATCTATCTTGGAGAAGGTTCCATGTTCACTCGAGAAGAACGTATTTTCTGTTGCTTTGGGATGTAGAATTCTAAATATATCTGTCAAGTCCATCTGATCCAGCGTATCATTCAGGGCCCTTGTTTCTTTATTGTTCCTGTGTCTAGATGATCTATCCATTGTTGTAAGTGGAGTATTAACGTCCCCTGCAACTACCACATTCTTATCAATAATAAGGTTGCTTATGTTTGTGATTAATTGTTATATATATTTCGGGGCTCCCGTATTCGGTGCATAGACATTTATAATTGTTAGCTCTTCCTGATGGATAGACCCTGTAATGATTATATAATGCCCTTCTTCATCTCTTCTTACAGCCTTTAATTTAAAGTCTAGTTGTCTGATATAAGTATGGCTACTGCAGCTTTCTTTTGATTTCTAGTAGCAACATAGATAATTCTCCATCCCCTCACTTTCAATGTGAAGGTGTCTTCAGGTCTAAAATGAGTCTCTTGTAGACAGCAAATGGATGGGTCTTGTGTTTTTATCCATTGTCATACCCTATGACTTTTGGTTGGAGCATTTAGTCCATTTACATTCAGTGTTATTATAGAAAGATACGGGTTTGGAGACATTGTGATGTCTATAATTTTAACGCTTGCAGTCATGTCTCTGGAACTTTGTCTCACAGGATCCCCCTTAGGATCTCTTGTAGGGCTGGTTTAGTGGTGATGAATTCCTCCAGTTTTTGTTTGTTTTGGAAGACCTTTATCTCTCCTTCTATTCTAAATGACAGACTTGCTGGATAAAGGATTCTCAGCTGCATTTTTTTCTCTGCTCATCACATTGAAGATTTCCTGCCATTCCTTTCTGGCCTGCCAAGTTTCAGTAGACAGACCCGTCACGAGTCTTATCGGTCTCCCTTTATATGTTAGAGCATGTTTATCCCTAGCTGCTCAGAATTCTCTCTTTATCCTTGTATTTTGCCAGTTTCACTATCGTATGTTGTGCAGAAGATCAATTCAAGTTATGTCTGGGGGGAGTTCTCTGTGCCTCTTGGATTTCAATGCCTTTTTCCTTTCCCAGATCAGGGAAGTTCTCAGCTATGATTTCTTCAAGTACACCTTCAGCAACTTTCCCTCTCTCTTCCTCCTCTGGAATCCCAATTATGCATATATTATTTCGTTTAATTATGTCACTTAGTTCTCTAGGTCTCCCCTCATACTCCTGGATTTTTTAATCTCTCTTTTCCTCAGCGTCTTCTTTTTCCATAATTTGATCTTCTAATTCACCTATTCTCTCCACTGTCTCTTCGATCCGAGCTGTGGTCGCCTCCATATTATTTTGCAGCTCATTTATAGCATTTTTTATCTCCTCCTGACTGTTTCTCAGTCCTTTGATCTCTGTAGCAATAGATTCTCTGCTGTCCTCTATACTTTTTCCAAGCCCAGCGATTAATTTTATGACTATTATTTTAAATTCATTTTCTCTTATATTGCTTAAATTGGTTTTGATCAATTCTTTAGCTATCGCTACTTCCTGGAGTTTCTTTTGAGGAGAATTCTTCTGTTTCATCATTTTGGATAGTCCCTGGAGTGGCGGGGAACTGCAGAGCACTTCCCCTGTGCTGTGGTGTATAACTGGAGTTGGTGGGTGGAGCCGAAGTCAGACCTGATATCTGCTCCCAGCCCACCGCTGGGGCCACAGTCAGACTAGTGTGTACCTTCTCTTCCCCTCTCCCAGGGGCAGGACTCACTGTGGAGTGGTTTGGCCTCTGTCTGGGCTGCTTGCACACTGCCAGCCTTGTGGTGCTGCTTAGATGGGAACTGGCCTATTAGCTGGGGTGGATCCACAAGGTGCACAGGGGTGGGAGGGACAGGCTCAGCTCACTTTGCCTTTGGTGGTCTGCTTTGGGAGGGGCCCTGTGGCACCAGGAGGGAGGTAGACCCATCGGGGGGATGGATCCACAGAAGCACAGTGTTGGGTGTTTGTGCGGTGCAAGCAAGTTCGTGGCAGGAACTGGTCCCTTTGGGATGTAGGCTGGGGGATGGGTGAGGGAGATGGCACTTCCCATCGCCTTTGTTCCCAGCCAAGCTGAGCTCTGCCCTCCAGGGCTCAACAGCTCTCCCTCCTGTTGTCCTTTAGCCCTCCTGCTCTCCGAGCAGAGCTGTTGACTTATAACATTTCAGATGTTAAGTCCTGCTGGCTGTCAGAACACACTCTGGCCCCTCCACTTTTGCAAGCCTGTCTCAGCGGCTCTGCCTTGCCAGGTGGGCTGGCTGCCCCTCCACCGCCCTGGCTCCCTCCTCCCAGCCCGTGTAGTGCGCACTGCCTCTCCGCCCTTCCTACCCTCCTCCGTGGTCCTCTCCTCTACGCTTGGCTCCGGAGAGTCTGTTCTGCTAGTCTTCTGGCGGTTTTCTGGGTAAATTAGGCAGATGTGGGTGGAATCTAACCAATCAGCAGGACGCGGTGAGCCCAGTGTCCTCTTACGCCGGCATCTTCCCAATAAATATCTGTATTGTGTTGTTTTTGAATGAAATATTCTGAATATATCCGTTAAGTTCATCTGTTCCAGGGTGTCATTCAAAGTCATCATTTGCTTGATTTTGTGTTTAGGTGATCTATCCATTCATGTAACTGGGGTGTTAATATCCCCTACTGTTATTGTATTATTAACAATTTCTTTATGTTTCATATTCATTGTTTTATATATTTATATGCCCCATGCTGGGTTCATAAATATTTACAATTGTTATATGTTCCTGTTCGGTGTCCCCTTCATGGTTAATAATTATTGCCTTCTTTGTCTCTTGTTACAGTCTTCATTTTAAGTCTATTTTGTCTGATATAAGTATTGCTAATCCAGCTTTCCTTTTATGTATATTTGCATGATAAATGGTTTTTCATCCCCTCACTTTCAAACTGCAGGTGTCTTGAGATCTACAATGAGTGTATTGTGGGCAGTGTATAGATGGGTCTTGTTCTTTAATCCATTCTGACAACCCTATGTCTGTTAATTTAAGCATTTAATTCATTTACATTCAGAATAATTATTGATAGATATGCATTTAGTGTCATTTTATTACTTGTTTTGCCATTGCTGGAGATTTTCTCTGTTTCTTTCTTGTCTGTGTCCTTTTTGGTCTTTCCATCCAACTCAAAGAGTCCTCTTTAATATTTCGCACAGGGCTGGTTTAATGGTCACCAACTTCTTCAGTTTTTGTTTGAGAAACTCCTTACGCCTTCTTCTTTTCTGAATGATAGCTTTGCTGGATAGATATTCTTGGATGCATAATTTTCCCCTTCAGTATGTTGAATATATCATGCTACTGCCTTCTTGCCCTGTAGCTAGCTTATGGGTCTTACCATGTATGCTAAGTATGTCTTTTTTCTTGCTGCTTTTAAGGGTTTTTCTTTATCACAATATTTTGTAAATCTAATTACAATGTATCCTGTGGTTGGCTTCCTTTTGTTGATTTAATGGGATTTTCCTGTGCCTCCTGGATCTAGATGTCTGGATCATTTCTTCAAATAAACTGTCTGTCCCTTTTTCTCTTTCCTTCTTCTGGGACTCCTAAAATATGAATATTATGTTTGATGTAGTCACTAAATTCTCTACATCTATTCTTGTTTTCCATTATTCTTCATTCTCTCTTTTGTTAAGCTTTATCATTTTCCATTATTTTGTGTTCTAGGTCACTAATCCATTCCTCTGTTTGCTGCCTGCTTTTCATTGCATCAAACCTATTTCCAATCTTTTTATTTTGTTCTTCATCTCTGATTTTTTTAAATTATTTTACCTCTGTGGTAAGAGTATCTCTGATGTCTCCTATTCTTTTCTCAAGCCCAGTGAGAATCCTTATGATTGTTGCTTTAAGTTCTCCATCAGGCAAGTTTCTTTTATCTGTTTTGCTTACATCTCTGGCAATGGCCTTATTTTGCTCTTTCATTTGGGATGAACTCCTCTGTCTTCACCTTTGTCTAAGTATATGCCTTATTCTCTGTGTTGGAAAAGCCAGTTATGTCTCCTACTCCTGAAAATAATGTCCTTAAGAAGATGAGGTCATGTAGTTCCCAGGGTTTGGTGCTTCAGGGAGTTTCTCCAGTGTATGCTGTGTGCACTCTGGTGTTGTGTTTTGGTTGCTCTATCCTTCAGGCCAGTCATCTGAAGACATTCTCCTTGCCATATGTAGGCAGTATTTGGTCCCTGGCCTGAATGTGGTGAATTTAAACTAGGTGTTTTCTGATCTGCCTCTGAAATGAGCTGATACCACCTCCACCAGAATCGGGGCTCTGCAGAGCTCTCTGGTTGGGAGATATGGTGTGGGCAATGTTTTGTTCTGGTCTTCTAGGGGAGGGGCCTGCTATGCTGCAACTGAGGCAAGAGTGACTGAGAAGGTCAGACCTGCTAGAAGGCAGGGCCTTGGGGCTTGGTATAAACAAGTTAGGCAGCCAGTGTCTGGGCTGGGCTGCTTCCAACAGGTACCTCTATGTTTATGCTGAGGGGTGGGTGTAGGAAATGGTGCCAGCATCTCCTTTGTTCCTGGAGTGGAGTCTCAGTGAATGCTATTTCTTGGTTAAGTCACAGAAGAGCCAATAATATCCCGCTTGTGTGCCCCAGGCTCTCTTCAGGTGGATGTTTCCATGCTGTCTGCCCCCAGGTTATTTGCCTACCTTCTCTTCAGCAGTAACACAGTGCCTCCTAGTCTCTATTCCAGCCAATCCCACTGACCTTTGATCCTGAGAAACTTAACAGAAGACCATGGGGGAGGGGAAGGGGGAAAAAAGTTACATAGAGGAAAGGAGGCAAACCAGAAGAGACTTTTAAAAACTGAGAATAAACTGAGGGTTGATGGGGGGCGGGAGGGAGGGGAAAGTGGGTGATGGGCATTGAGGAGGGCACCTGTTGGGATAAGCACTGGGTGTTGTATGGAAACCAATTTGACAACAAATTTTTTTTTCCAACGTTTATTTATTTTTGGGACAGAGAGAGACAGAGCATGAACGGGGGAGGGGCAGAGAGAGAGGGAGACACAGAATCGGAAACAGGCTCCAGGCTCTGAGCCATCAGCCCAGAGCCCGACGCGGGGCTCGAACTCACGGACCGCGAGATCGTGACCTGGCTGAAGTCGGACGCTTAACCGACTGCGCCACCCAGGCGCCCCGACAATAAATTTCATATTAAAAAAATAAAATAAAATTCCAGTGTTTAAGTCCCCCTCGTTTCAAGAACTCTTGAAATTCAGCCCCTGTTGTTTTCCATGGTAATAGCTTTGGGTAAATGTTCTCCTTGTGCATTCCCTATGTGCTCCTCTCTTTCTCACTTTTCTTGTCCATGGCACCCTCCCCTCCGTAGCACCCATGATCTGATTCTCCCCTAAACTGTGTCTCCTCACTTCCTAACTTTTTTGTTGTCGCCTCCTTTCTCCTTTTAGTTGTGGAGATTGTTCTGTCAGTTTTCATGCCAATTTCTGGAGTAGTTGGGATGATTTAATAGTTATCTATTTGTGTTCATGGGATGGAACAGGCCTATGGTCCTCCTACTCTGTCACCGTCTTCCCTCTCCCTAGTCCTGGACTTTTATTTTTTGGTTGGTTTTTGATTCCTTATTCAATTTCTTTACTTGTAATTTGTGTGTTCAAATTTAATAGTTCTTTTTGAATCAGTTTTGGAAGATTATAGTTGTTTAGAAGTTTATCTACTTTTTTTAGGTTGTCCAACTTGGTGACATATAATTTTTCAGAGTAGTCTCATAATCCTTTGTATTTCTGTGGTGTCAGTTGTTACTTCTGTCTCATATCTGATTTAATTTATTAATTTTTTTGGTCTTTTTTTTTTCTTGATGAGTCTGGCTAACGGTTTGCCAATTTTGTTTATCTTTTCAAAGAGCAAGCCCTTTGTTTCATTGCATTTTTCCATTTTTGAAAAAGCTTCTATGTCATTTACTTTTGCCCTGTATTATTTCCTTCCTTCTACTTATGTTGAACTTTGTTCCTTTTTCCCTTTTCTTTTAGTTCCTTTAGGTGTAAAGTCAGGTTGTTTATTTCAGCTTTTCCCTGTTTCTTGAGGTAGGCCTATCACTATGTTTCCCTCTTAGAACTATTCTGTCACAAAGATTTTGAACTGCTGTGTTTTAATTTTTATTTGTCTCCATGCATTTTTTGATTTCTTCTTTCATTGCTTCATTGACTCATTGATCGTTTAGTACCATGTTGTTTAGCCTCCATGTGTTTGTGACTTTTTCAATTATTTTGTGATTGATTACTAATTTCATATTGCTGTGATTGGATAACATGCATGGTATGATTTTAATATTTGTAAATTTATTGAGACTTGTATTGTGGCCTAACGTTATCTATTCTGGAGTATATTACATGCAGACATGAAAAGAATGTATATTCTGCTGGTTTTAGAGATAATTATTTTTATATGTCTATTATGTCCATTTGTTCTAATGTGTCATTCAAAGACATTATCCATTAATGTTTGCTTTATACATTTAGGTGCTCCAATATTGGGTGTACAGATATTTATAATTGTAATATCCTCTTGTTGGAATTGATCCCTTTATCATTATGCAATGTTCTTCTGTGTTTGTTACAGTCTTTGTTTTAAAGCCTATTTTGGGGGTGCCTGGGTGGCTCAGTCGGTTGAGCGTCCAACTTCGGCTCAGGTCATGATCTCGCAGTCTGTGAGTTCGAGCCTAGCATCGGGGTCTGTGCTGACAGCTCAGAGCCTGGAGCCTGCTTTGGATTCTGTGTCTCCCTCTCTCTCTGCCCCTCCCCCTCTCATGCTCTGTCTCTCTCTCTCTCTGTCAAAAATAAATAAACATTAATTTTTTTTTTTAAAAATGTATTTTGTCTTGGGGTGCCTGGCTGACTCAGTCAGTAGAGCATGTGACTCTTGCTCTCAGGGTTGTGAATTCAAGTCCCATGTTGAGTATAGTGATTACTTAAAAATAAATTCCCCCCCAAAAAAATCTATTTTGTCTAAGTACTTACACTCTAGCCTTTTTTTTTCACTTCCACTTGCATGGTAAATATTTTCTCCTCTCTTTGCTGTTAGTGTATATCTTTCTTTGGATCTGAGGTGAGTCTCTTGTAGGCAGCAAATAGATGGGTCTTGTTTTTTCATGCATTCTGCCAACCTATGGCTTTTGCTTAAAGTATTTAGGCCATTTACATTTAAAATAATTGTTTGTTTGTTTTTACTTAAATTCAAATTAGTTAACATACTGTGTAGTCTTGGCTTCAGTAGAACCCAGTAATTCATCTCTTACATATGATACCCAGTGCTCTTCCCAAAAAGTGCCCTTCTCAATGCCCATTACCCATTTAACCCATCCTCCCACCCACCTCCCCTCCAGCATTCCTTAGGTTGTTCTCTGTATTTAAGTCTCTTATGGCTTGCCTCCCTCTCTGTTTTTACCTTATTTTTCCTTCCCTTCCCCTATGTTCATCTGTTGAGTTTCTCAAATTCCACATATGAGTGAAATCATGTCTTTCTCTGACTGACTTATTTAATTTAGCATAATACCCTCTAGCTCCAACCACGTTGTTGCAAATGGCAAGATTTTTTTCATCATTGAGGAGTATTCCATTGTATATATATATACCACTTCCTCTTTATCCACTCATCAGTAATTATTGATATGTTCGTATTTATTGCCATTTTGTTCACTATTTTCTGGTTAGTTTTTTAGTTCTTCTCTGTTCCTTTCTTCCTCTTTTGTTCTCCTTTATGTTTAATAAATTTCTGTAGTTTTATGTTTAGTTTATTTCTGTTTACCTTTTGTGTATCTACTATAGTTTTAGGGTTTGTGGTTACCAGGAGGTTTATATATAGCATCCCAAGTATACAGCAGTCTATGTTAAGTTGATGGATTTAATTTCAAACATTCTAAAACAAACGAACAAACAAAAAACAAAAGAAAATTCTTTATTTACTTTCTACTTCACACTTTATGTATGTGCTGTCATTTTTCTACTTCTTATTCACAATTTTCATACATGTAATTATGGCCATTTATTTTCTGCTTAAAGAAATTTAACATTTGTTATAAGACTGGTTTAGTGGTGATAAACTCCTTTAACGTTTCTTTGTCTGGGAAACTCCATGTCGTTTTCAATTCTGAATGATAATCTTGCCTGGTAGAATATTTTTGGTTGTAGGTGTTTTTTGTTTTTGTTTTTTTTTTCATTTTCTTTCAGCACTTTGGATATACCCTGCTACTCTCTTCTGGCTGCAAAGTTTCTGCCGATAAATCAGTTGATAGTCTCATAGGCTTTCCCTTTTGGGTAAATTTTTGTTTCTTTCTCAATGCTTTTAAGATATTTTTATCATTAATCGTTGACATTTTAGTTACTATATGTCATGGTCTGTTCCTCCTTGGGTTTATGTTGCTTGGAGCTCTTTGTGATTCTTGAACCTGGATGTCTATTTTCTTTCTCAGGTTAGGGAACTTTTCAGCTATTTCTTCAAATTAGTTTTCTGCCTCATTCTTTCTCTTCTGAGACCCTTATAATAATTTTTTTTAGCTTTAGATCCCTTAAGCTATTTTCATTTTTAAAATTCTTTTCTCTTTGTTGTTCAGCTTGGGTGCTTTCTATTATACTGTCCTCCAGATCACTGATACATTCTCCTGCATCTGCTAATCTGTTGATTTCCTCTAGTGTATTTTTTTTTATTTCAGTTACCTTATTCTTCAACTCTAACTGGCTCTTTTTCATATTTTGTATCTCTTTATTGAAGGTCTCACTGAGGTCTTTAACTCCTCTCCTGCCCAGGGCAGCTCTCTAGTATGACTACTTTAAATTCTCATCAGGCATTTTGCTTATCCTTGTTTCATTAGTTTTTTTTCAGAGATTTTGTGTTGTTCTATCTTTTGCAGCATATTTCTCTGTTTCCTCATTTTTCCTGACTTTCTGTGTTTGTTTCTATGGACTAGGAGGAACAGCTACTTCTAAAAATTTGAAGGCATCATTTTATGTATGGTTCCCTATGTAGACTGTGCGCTTGGAGAATTTAGCTGACTAGCTGGAGCTGTGGATGTCATGGGCTGAGGGCTCCAATGCTCTCCAAAGTTTAAGAAGTGACTCCCCTGCCAGGACAGCTAAAGCCAACATGGTCACAGATGGGTGTGGCCCATGGGCTCTCCATGCAGCAGGTGCTTTGGCAAAACAGTTAAAAGGAAATTGTGGTTTATATACACAATGGAATACTACATGGCAATGAGAAAGAATGAAATATGGCCCTTTGTGGCAATGTTGATGGAACTGGAGAGTGTTATGTTAAGTGAAATAAATCATACAGAGAAAGACAGATACCATATGTTTTCACTCTTATGTGGATCCTGAGAAACTTAACAGCAGTCTATGGGGGAGGGGAAGAAAAAAAAAAGAGGTTAGAGAGGGAGAGAGCCAAAGCATAAGAGACTCTTAAAAACTGAGAACAAACTGAGGGTTGATGGGGGGTGGGAGGGGAGAGTGGGTGATGGGTATTGAGGAGGGCACCTTTTGGGATGAGCACTGAGTGTTGTATGGAAACCAATTTGACAATAAATTTCATATTAAAAAAACAAAAAACAAACAACAAAAACTAAATTTCACGCAAGCTGTGTTGTTCTGAGATCTATGCACAGAAGCTGAAATAGGTATTAGCTGGGGTATCCCAGAGCTCTCCATAGATGGTGCTCTGGCTGTGCAGCTGGAGCTCAGGGACAGAGTGTAGGCTGGAAGGTCTTGTGGTTTTCTGTACATGGGCACCCTGGCAGCTAAAGCAGATGCACACTGGGGTGTCTCATGGTTCTACTCACTGATGGCATGCTGGCAGGACAGCTAAAGCTGATGTGGATATGAGCAAGGGGGTCCCAGGGTGCTTCTCATCGGGTACACTCTGGCAGGGCAGCTGGAGCTAAAATGGGCTTAATCTGGAGGATTCTGTGGTTCTCTGTGCAGCATGTATCCTGTCAGGACACCTTAAGCTTCAGTGGATGCAAGCCGGGGATCCTAGAGTTCTACATGCTGAATGCACCCTGGCAGGATAGCTGAAGCTGAAATGGACGCAACCCAGGTTGTTCAGGTGCTATCCATGCAGGGAGTCTCTACTGGGGTGGCTGGAGTTGAGGTGGTATGTGGGCTGCGAGGTTCCTGGGCTCTCTGAGCACAGGGTTCTCTGATAGAAGTGGGTGTAAGCCAGGGAACCCAACGCACTTTGCACAGAGGACAACTTGGCAAGATAGCTGAAGTGGATACAAAGCAAGGTGTTCTGGGGCTCTCCACACTGTGGGTGACCTGGTGTGACAACTGAAGCTGAACTGGTTGCATGCTGGGATGTCCCTGGGTGCTCAATGCAGAGGATGTCTTGGCCAGACAACTGGAACTGAGACCAGTGCAGGCAGAGATATTCTGGGGCACTCTGCAGAGAGTGCCTTGCCAGGATGGCTAGAACTGGTGCAGGCACAGGGCAGGGAGGGGTTCCTGGGGTGCTCTGCACAGGGGTCACCCTGGTAGGGTAGCTGGATCCAAAGCAGTCATTTGGGAGGTTCTGGAGCATTCTGCAATAGCGGTGACCTAGGAAGCCATCTGAAGTTGAACTAGTATGGGCCTGGCTGTTCTAGGGTGCTCTGTACCTGTGTCATCTGGGAGGAAAGGATGGAGCTATAGTGGGCACTGAACAGGATTGTCTTGGTGTGCACCACCCTGTGGCCACCTTGATGGGATGGCTAGGGCTGGTGTAGACTAGGGGCCCAGGATTCACTGAGGTGGTAGGATGATTAGGGCACACAAACTGCACACTGATCTCTGCTTTCAAGGTGAAGGGTGAGCATAGACCATGTCAGGCCATCTCACCCGGAGAAAGTTCCAGCAGCTCCAGGTGGCAAGAGTTCTGGGGCTGACTCTTTTATAAACTGGTTGCTCCTTTAAACCACAGCCTTGTGCCCAAGGACAGATGAATCTTTTCCTAGTCGCTCAATACTATTCCTCCTGTCTGCAGTTGCAGCACCAGAGGTGGGGTTTCTCTCTCTCTCTCTCTCTCTCTCTTTTTTTTTTTTTTTTTTTTACTATGGATCTTGTCTCTTTTACTGTTCTTTCATTGTGCAGAAGCTGCTTAATGGATTGTCAGTTCTTTTTCAGAAAGAATTGCTCTATAAATAGGTATAACTGGGTGTGTTCCATGGAGGATGTCCTCCTAAGTAACCATCTTGGACTGGAAACCCTGCAACCCACAAGTTTTAGTATGATGTTTCCATTTGTTTTTGAAGGTTTTTTTCCCCTCAAGATATTTTCTGATTTCCTTTTTGATTTCTTCTTTCACTTATTGCCTTTGGTTTTACAGGAGTGTGTTATTTTTCACATATTGGTGAAATTTCCTGTTTTCCTCTTGCTATTGTTTTCTAAGTTCATACTATTATGTTTGGAAAAGATATCTGATATGATTTCAATATTTTGAAATGTTAAAAGTTACTTTGTAACCACTATATGATCTATCCTGGAAAATGTTTCTGTGTGCTTAAGAAAAATATGCATTGTGCTGCTGTTGGGTGGAATGTTTTCTATGTGTTTGTTAGGTCAATTTAATCTAAAGTACACTTCAAGTCCACTATTTTAATATTCATTTTCTGCCTGTGTGATCTATCCATTGTTGACAATAGGGTATTGATGTACCTATTATTGCATTGATATTTTTTTTTCCTTCGGATCTGTTAATAACTGTTTAATATATTTAGGTGCTCCAATATTGGGTGAATATATGTTTACAGTTCTTATATCTTCTTAAAATTCTCCTATTATTATATAATAACATTTGGCTCTATTCACAGCTTTTGACTTATTAAACTGTTTTATCTAAGTATAGTTACCCCTGTTTTCTGTTGGTGTCTATTTTTCATGGAATATCCTTCCCATACTTTCACTTTCAGAAACAAAGAAACAAATAACAACATCAAGAAGACTCTTGAATGCATTTCCTTAAATTTTAAGTGAGTTTGTTTTAAGCAGAATATAGCTATGTGTCACATTTTTACCCATTCGGCCACTCTATGCACTTTGATAGAGGAATTTAAACTATTTTCATTCAGACTAATTATATATTAAGAACTTCCTATTGTGATTTTAAGTTATTTTCTGATTCTGTTAAAGATCCTTTGTTCCTTTCTACCTCTTTACTGTTTCATTTGTGTATTGATTACTTTTGTAAGATTATGGATTGATTCATTTCTCTTTGTCTTTGTGTATGTACTATAGGTTTTAGCTATCTAGTTACAATAAGGCTTTCATAATATATCTTCTAAGTCTATTTTAGACCAATAATAATGTCAATTATACATAGAAATTCCCAATATTTTCTTGCCTCTACCCCACATTTTGTTTATGTCACATTTTTTTCTCATTTTTTCTTCTTTTTTATTTTTTTTCTTCATCTTAATTGAGATACAATTGAACTATATTAGTTTAATTGTACAATATGATTCAATATTTGTATGTATTGTGAAAGAACCACCACAATAGATCAAGTTAACATTTACTACCATACATAATCACAACTTTCTGTTTTCATGAGGACTTCTTAGCAACTTTCAAATATGCAGTAAAGTATTACTAACCATCATTGCCATGCTGTACATTATATCTCCATGACTTATTTCAAATTTGGAAGTTTGTACCTTTAGAGTCCCTTCACCCATCTTGCCCACTGATGGCCACACCTCTAGTAAAACACCAATCTGTTCTCTTTATCTACAAGCTTTTTTTTTGGGGGGGGGGTGATTAGATTCCACATATAAGTGAAATCATATGGTATTTGACTTTCTCTGTCTGACCTATTTCACTTAGCATAATGCCTACAATGACCATCCCCGATGTTACAACTGGCAAATTTTCATTTTTTTATTACTGAATATTATTTGTGTGTGTGTGTGTGTGTGCACATACACATATGTGCATGTGTATGTGTGGTATCTTCTTTATCCATTTATCTGACTGAGCCACCCAGGTGCCCCATATTTTAAACTTTTTTTTAAGTAAGCTTTGTGCTCAATGTGAAGTTTCACTCATGACTCAGATCAAGAGTCACATGCTCTACCAACTGAGCCAGTCAGGTGCACCTCTATTTTGAATTTTTTTAAGAAACCTCCATACTGTTTTCTATGGTGGCAGCACTAATTTACATTCCCACCAATAGTGTATAATTGCCTTGACATTCTTGCAAACATTTATTTCTTGTCTTTTTGACAAAACACACTCTAACAGGTGTAACATTATCCTCACTGTGATTCTGATTTGCATTTCCCTGGTGATTAGTGATGTTGAACATCTTTTCATGTACCTGATAGCCATCTGTATGTCTTCTTTGGGAAATATCTATTCATTTCCTAGGACTGTTTTTTTCATCAGGTATTTTTTTTTTTTTTTAGCTAATGAGTTGTTTGTGGTTTTTAATATATGTTTTGAATACTAACCCCTTATCAAATATATGACATACAAACATTTTCTCCCATTCACTAGGTTGCCTTTTCATTTGTTGATGGTTTCCTGTAAGGTACAGAAGCTTTTTGGTTTGATATAGTCCCAACTGTTTATTTTCTTTTGTTGCTTTTGCTACTGGAGTCAGTTCCAAAAATTCATCAACAAGACCTATGTCAAAGAGCTTACCTGCTAAGTTTTCTTCTAGGGAGTTGTATGGGTTTAGGTCTTATATTCAAGTCTTTAATCTATTTTGAGATAATTTTTTGGAAGGTATAAGATAGTGGTCCAGTTACATTCCTTTGCATATGGCTGTCCTGTTTGTCTGGTACCAGTTTCTGGCTTCTTTGTAGCAAATTAATTGACCATACATACATGGTTTATTTCTGGGGTCTCTATTAGGTTCCATTGATCTATGTGTCTATTTTTATACCAACATCGTACTGTTTTGATAATTATACCTTTGTATATAGTTTGAAATCAGGAAGTCTGTTGCATCCAGTTTTGTTCTTCTTTCTTAAGATTGCTTTCACAATTTAGGATGTTTTTTTTTTTACAATTCCATACAGATTTTAGGATTCTTTCTACTATTTCTGTAAGAAATGTTATTGGAATTTTGAAAGTGATTGGATACAATGTGTAGATAAACTTTGCTTAATATTTACATTTTAACAATATTAATTCCTCCAATTCATGAGCACGGAATACATTTCCATTTATTTTTTTTTCAATTTCTTGCAAGAGTCTCTTAAAGCTTTCAGGGTACAAGTCTTTCAAATCCTTGGTTAACTTATTTCTAGGTGTTTTATTAGATTTGATGCAATTATAAAATGGATTGCTTCCTTAATTTATTTTTCTTATTGTTCAGTATTAGCATGTAAAAATGCAACAGATTTTTTGCATATTAATTATGTATCCTGCAAATTTACTGAATTTGTAAAGTTGTAACAGTTATTTTGGTGGAATATTTAGGATTTTCTATATAAAATATCATGTGATCTGAAGATAGTGACAGTTTTACTTCTTATTTTCCAGTTGGCATGATTTTTTGCTTGTTTGTTTTTGTTTGCCTAACTGCTGTAGCTAGTCCTCGCACTTTTATGTTGAATTAAAGTGGAGACAGTGTGTATCCTTATCTTGCTCCTGACCTTAGAGAAAAAGCTATTAATGTTTCACCACTGAGGGTTTGTCATAAATGGCCTCATTATGTTGAGGTACATTTCCTTTACACCCACTTTGTTGAGAGGTTTTATCATAAAAGGATGATAAATTTTGTCAAATAATTTTTCTGCATATATTGAGATAATCATATGATTTATATCATTCATTTTGTCTATATGGTGCAACATAGGATTTAGTTGTGGATGTTGAAATATCCCTGCATCCCAAGAATAAATCGTACTTGATCATGGTATATGATCCTTCTAATGTATTTTTTAATTTGGTTTGCTAATATTTTGTTAAAGATAAAGGGTACAAGTTGAGTAGGATGCAGCATCTCTGATTCTGAGGAGGGTGCAGGAGTGTATTCTCCAAGCAGTTCTGTCAGCTAAGGTCAATAAAGAAAATACTATATGTATCACAGTGGCCAAGTTTGCAGGTCCCCTGCACATGTTTGTGGTGGAAGTGGTGGCTAGAGCTGTTGGATTCCTCGGAGGCAAAGGCCATTGGGCTTCTTTGGTTCTCCTTTTGCACCCATGGAGGGAAGTTCTATACAAGGTGTCCTACTTGGAGCCAAGTCTTGCATGCTGGCACTCAGTGACAACAGAGCTAGGGGTTTTGGGCTCAGAGGCATGTGGAACTACTACAGCATCTGAAGCCTAGGGCACAGGAGTATTTGCATTTACCATAGTGCTGGTTTCAGATTTCAGGGCATGTGCACAACACTTACTGAACTTGGACTGAATCACTGGGACTCAGCATGTGACTAAGGTCCTGGCAGAAAAAAAAGCAGGATGCAGCTGAATCAGGAGCTTAAGCCTGACCAATTATAGCAGTGGCCTGGGCCCAGGGAAAGGAGTGCAGTAACAGCATGCCCTGGAGGTCAAAGTGTGTTCTCAGAAAGCAGAGGGAAGTGTGCAGAAAACAAGATACATGTCTTAGTGATGGAAGTCAAAGTCTTAACTTAGGAACCAGGGATGAGGGGTGTAACAGCAGCAGATTGGTCCTAGTGTTAGTGATCATATATGCTACTTGGCATATAAGAAACTAGACACAGCAGAGCGGCAGCTTCTGATGACAAATCAAAGCAGCAACTCAGGATCTAGGGGGAAGGCCAGGAGCTAGGGATCCAATGCAGTTTCAGGACAAACCACACACATGAATGCTGTTGGCATTCATTCGTGGAGCCATACTCCCATCAAGTGGAAAATGTTTCTGTCCAAGGGAGCTGCATGGGCTCAAGTGCTGGGGAAAAGCTCAGGAGTGGGAAGGAGATGACCTTGTGTATATGTGTCAGTTGCAGGAAGCAGTGGGGGCTGGTGCGGGGTAGGTGTCTGCAGAATGGAGGGGGGGGCAGGGTGTGTGTGTGTGTGTGTGTGTGTGTGTGTGTGTGTGTGTATGGCCACAGAAGTTTAAAACCACAAATCAGGAATTCTGGGAAGGGTTCAAGGTAACAGCAGATCAGCCCCAGTGAAACCACAACTTAGGACACAAGGGGTGAGACACAATGCATCCCCAGATGACAAGTCAAAGGCAAGACTTAAAACACAGGAAATAAAGGACATCACAGAAATAACACAACTTATAGACAGTGTGATCCTGAAGAGCAGGAAGCAGCAGTGCATCAGGATCCTGGGTAACAGACAGAACATACTGAAAACGCCAGTACCAGGGAGGAGAAGAAGTGACCAGGACACAAGGGAACCGACTCAATTACAGTCAGCATCATGGAATTATGTAGGGGCCAAGGCAGCAAATATTATGCGATCAAAGAGTGGTGACTAGCATGCAAAGGTAATACTATTTTCAATTTCCCTAAGAAGTGAAATCTTTCCAAAGGAAGGACTCGTAGATATGACTGAAGGAAAAAGTGACATAGGTAACATTATTTTAATATTTTTCTACATGGATATTAGAGTTCTAAGATTTGTGGAAAATCTAGAACATCGATTTGAACCTGGGAAATAATTTGACTATCCTGTATTTTGCACACAATATTCACATTATTTTTGAAAACACAATAAAACGGGGCCTCAAAAAGCCCATAATGCTGAAGTCCCTATCTAGACAAGAACAATCCAAAGGTAATTATTTTCATGCAACGAAGGGAATTTAATGTCAGAGAAAATGATCAACCAATAAAAAAAAATAAAACTGTTTACAACTCATAGGTAAATAACGTTACAAATTCAAAGAAAAATTCCCAAGTAATATAAGATGTATAATATACAAATATAGTACAAGAGGAAGGCTAACAATGATTAATCTCACATACGATATTACAATAAAAATATAAATTTATTATATTTTATTTTATTTTTAAATCTTTATATTGCATAGAAGCAAAAGCAGGAGATGGGAACAAGTAGATGTGGATGGTGATCCGACTAGCTCCTCCTGGAAAGCAGAGAAGTACAAAGTGGGTTGGAACTAATGAACCTTAAGATAAGGACCACAAAGGAGGTCCAAGAGTTAAAACCTTGAGCAATATCGATGACTAGATATTAAGTATCTTAAATAAAACATTCGCATTATGATGAGATTTTTGAACATAGATTACAAAATAAAATGAATTAACATGGCAGTACATAATTACACTTTGCAAAATATCCCTAAGTAAAAACTTTAAGAATTCACATAAGACTGCTCCTGAAAAGCCCAGACTGCAGCAACCTGCCATCTGGGAGCCACAGGGGTCAGCAAGGATGTACTGCAGAGTTCTCTGGGCTATGCACAACCAAAGTTTCCCTCATGGGGGCAGTCAGAGGCCGAGAGGGAAAACAGGCTTCCCTACACAGGCAGGATTGCCCCAAAGTGGTCAAGATGGCCTGGAGATCAGCCAGAGGTGATATGGGTGATCCTTGGCCTGAAGGAGCAGCAGGAGGGACCAGGGGCTAGGGAGGAGGAGGAGGACCCGGAGGCTGAGGAGGAGGAGTAGGAGGAGGAGGAGGAGCAGGAAGAGGAGGAATAGGAGGAGGAGGAGGAGGAGGAGGAGGAGGAGGGAGAGGAAGACAAGAGCAGGAGGAACAGGAGGAGGATGGAAGGGGATGATGAATGATTTTTGTTGTTGTTGTTCCCTTCCCTGTGTTTGACAGCAAATGCAGGGAGAGGAAGGTTGAGTGGGGGCAGGGAAAGGGGGTGAGTGCCATATCTGGAGCCACAGTGCCATCCAGCGGAAACCGTCTCTGAAAAGCCCAGGCAGCAGCAACCTGCCTTCTGGCAGCCACAGGGGTCAGCAAGGATGTGCTGCTGGGTTGTCTGGGCTCTGCCCAAGCCAGGTTTTCCACATGAGGGGTCAGAGGCCTAGAGGGAAGTGTGACTGCCACTGGGACCCAGCGGGGATGCAGGAACTCTAAGGGCCCTGGGGACACAGCAGGCGGCCCCAAGACCAAGCAGCCCAGGGGGCGGAGCTTCCCTGTCAGCCATTTTGGGATGGGTCCAGGAGAAGCTACTCACCCCCTGAATGCAGGGACCTGGGGGCGTTTCCTCTGGTGTCCTTTGTGCTGAGTAGGTGGGTGCCACGCTGGGGCACTCAGGCATCAGGAGGCCCCTTTCCACACTGGGAGCGGGGGCCTTTGGAGATTCTGGGGCCGGGACTCTGGTGCTTGGCAGTCCTAGGCAACTCCAGGGCTCAGCCATCTCAGGCTGTCCCTGGGGTTTCTGAGTGCCTTCCTCAGCCCTGGAGCCGGGGTGGAATCTCGGATCCAGCACACAGGTGAAGGGAAGGCCAGGAGCTAAGGATCCAATGCAGTTTCAGGACAAACCACACACACACACACACACACACACACACACACACACACCCTACCCCCCCCCCCTCCATTCTGCAGGAACCTACCCCGCACCAGCCCCCACTGCTTCCTGCAACTGACACATATACACAAGGTCATCTCCTTCCCACTCCTGAGCTTTTCCCCAGCACTTGAGCCCATGCAGCTCCCTTGGACAGAAACATTTTCCACTTGATGGCAGTATGGCTCCACGAATGAATGCCAACAGAATGCCTACCCTGCCCCCTTCCCCTTCAAACCACCACCTCAGGTCTGGGTCCTCATCCTACTCAGGTAAGGGCAAACAAACAAAATGAACAACAACAACAACAACGACAACAACGACAACAATGACAACGACAACGACAACAACGACAACGACGACAACGACGACAACGACGACGACGACGAGAAAAAAACCCTACAACAACAACAACAAGAAAAACCCCCTAACAGAGAAAATGGAAAGCAAAGAAGCAAACACCAGAACCCCCTTGAAACACAAAACACGAAAACCCACACCACACTCAAAGAGACCACAAAGCATCAAACCCCGAAAACCACGGGGCAAAACACACCCCACAACACAGAATGAAGAACAAGGGAAATAGAAACAAACCAGCCACCAGGAGGGTCCAAGCTGACCACCCCAATACACAGGGCCAAATGACCACTGACCACGAGGCTGCACAACATGCAGGCCTTTCCCCTTCCTTTCATCCTACCCCATTTTTCCTGGCTCCAGCTCTTGGGAGAAGCAAAGGGCAAAAGACACATCAACCCGCCTCTGTGACCCTGCGTGAGGGTTTATGTCCAATAGGACCCCTCCTGGACAAGCCAGCAGCCACCATGCCGGCCGGTAAGTCACTGGCGCGCTTGCTCCCCAGGGCCTGGAGCTACAGGCTGAGGTCACCAGCACCTTGGGCTGGCTGGACAAAGCAGCCCGAAATGGCTGGCCCGAACCTGCAACCACAGGGCTACATCCAGGAGGCCCCCCAGAACGGGGAACCAAGCACTCACATAAGCACTGGCTCTGGGCAGGCAGCCCTCGCTCTCACACAGGGAGGGGCCTTGGCAAGGCCATCCAACATCCCCGCGTCACACGGCCCGGCCCCACACGGGGGCCCCCCATTCTGTGGAGGAAGGCCACTGACTCTCCTCCAACCGGGAGTCCCCATCTATCTGGGTAAACAAGCGAGGCTCCAGATTCACACCCCTCGCTTGGGCAGACCTGCTCACAGATGACCAACTCATGCAACGCAAGACTGCCTGGCTGCAGGTCCCTCTTTGAGAGCCCACCCGGGAATGCGTGGGTCCCTGACCCTGTGTGAGTGAGTGTGTGCCTGTGTGAGCATGCTCAGTCTGCATCTACGGTGCATGCCTGGGTGCGTGCCTGTGTGGCCCCATGTGTACCCGAGCGTGTGGCGGGAGTGGGTGCTCGCCTATGTGCTTTCCTTAGCCCCGACCCCCAGCCCCCCGCACGCCCCTCCCAGCCGCATGTGGAAATGCAGGACACAGCTTGTAGGCACACACTGAAACCCGTATCGGGCCGGGTCAGGCGACTGGACTGAGAACAAGGGGAAGGAGGGCACAACTTGAAGAGGCTCCAACCGGTTCAAGCGTTGACTTTAACAGCTTGGGTCAGAAGAAGAACTGCATGGAATGGAAAGCCACGAGGTATTTTGCAAGTCTTGGGTTCATGATGCTGTTTCGTTGCAGAGTAACCTCTGGGTCATGTGTTTCAAGGATGAGCGTGACCTCCACCAAGTGTCCAAGAAGGGACACCGTTGCACCTCTATACGGCCTTCTGCTATACCAGGGCCCCCCAACCCCCACCGCCCCACACCAAAGATCAGAGGTGATAGGAGGATCCATGGACCACTGGTTCCCCCTCACGCACCCCCCACCCCCCCACCCCCCCAAACACAAAGCCACCCGCCACCGCATCCCACCCACCCGCCGCCGCCCCCACACCGCCCAGCCCCTAGCACACCCCTCCCCACCCATCACCACCAACAGCGCCCCACAGCCTGCCCCACAGCCTGCCGCAGCACCCCTCTCCCCCACGCCACCCGCCCCCCTCCGCCCCAAGCTCCCCGCCCCCGCCCAGCAGTGGGCTCAGCATAGAAAGGGAAAGGAACAGAGAGAAGCAGAATGTCACCACCATCCACCTTGCCACGGCCAATGTTGTGGTGGATGTGGATGCAGCCTAGGCCCGCCTCACTGTGGGGGTAACAGACAGGAGGAATGACAAGGAGACACAAGCTACAAGCTGCCTGGCCAGGACAGGGCCCACCGCCAGGCAGCCTGTCGTCAAAGGGGTGCCTTCCTGTGTGCCACCGCTGGGTTCTGACCCAGAGGTCCGCCTGTAGGGCCTGCAGAGGGCAAAAGGAGACGCTGAGCCACACCTTGAGTATGGAAGGGGCCCACTCCAAAGGGCCAAAGGGCCAAAGGGCCAAAGGGCCTGGGCGTATGCACGCAGGGCAAAGAGAGGGTAGGAGGGCACCCAGGGAAAACACCACTAGGTTCACAAAAAGGGGATGTAGGGGACAAGGGACGTGAGGGATGCCTTACTCTCCCAGGGTAATAAAGGGATGGTTGTAAGGGGATGTCCCTTGCTCCCCCAATCCACGCGGCCATTTTCACTTCCACAGGACAAGTACAGTTTTTATTCTGGGGACATCCACAGAGCAAGAAGTGCCAGAAGAGGAGTGAGAGTAAGGAGACCAAAGTGGAGAGAGCAAACTGCAAGCACAGAAAGAACTGTAGCGGAAGAGAAGAATGAATGTGATCTCAAAAGGCACTGCGCCCCAACTGGACAGGTGGAACCAGCAGGGGCCTCTTAGGGGAAGAGTCATCAGCCAAGGCAAAGTCTCAGCCACTCAGGGCAGGGGTTGAGCCCTGTCCAGAGAGAGGCCTGTTTTGCTATGCTCTTGGACCCAACTGGGAAGTGGGAGGCCAAACGGAAAGGGGTAAGGAGGAAGGAAAAGGAACAAGGAAGGGCGTCAGTCGGGCCCACTGAGCCTCCTCGCACAGAGTGTCCCTCTGTGCGAGTGTGGGTGCCTGCCCAGGAGGGTCTACCCGAATAAAGCCGTGCATGCATGCGTGTGTGTGCGTGCGTGTGTGTGCCTGTGTGTGTTGGGACGTAGCTGGTGGCCCTCGGAGCCTTGGGACACTGGGCAAGACCCCGTTCCACAGGATGGGTCAACAGGTTCTGGACCCCTGTGGGACCTGGCCGCCTCTGGCCCAATCTTTGGCCCAGTAAAGCAGGAGGCTTCAGGAGAAGGGAGTTTGCTGCTGCCAAGGAGCAGGCGCAGTGCAGATAAACACGAGGCCAGGGCGGGTCTGAAGATTCAAAGAAAACAATCTGCAAGCCCACTGCTGGCATCCCTTGAGGGTCCCCTGTGTTCACGGTGAACCAATAGGATGAGCAGAGTCAAGAAAAGCCTAGCGAAAAACCAGAACACCAGACACAACAGGTGTTGGCGACGATGTGGAGGAAATGGAACGCTCACTCCTGCACTGCACTGTCAGTGGGAATGCAAATTGGTACAGCCACTGTGGAAAACAGTATGGAGGTTCCTCAAAAAGGTAAAACCAGACCTACCCTAGGATCCAGCAATCGCACTACTGGGTATTTACCCAAAGAATACAAGAAACGCTAAGTCAAAGGGATACGTGCACCCCACCCCTATGTTTCTAGCAGCATTATTTACAATAGCCAAGATACGGAAGCAGCCCTAGTGTCCCATCCACTGATGGATGGATAAAGAACGTGGGTGTACACACACACCACACACACACACACACACACACACACTATGGAGTATACACTACTCAGCCATAAAAACAGAATGAAATCTTGCCATCTGTAAGGGCATGGATGGAGCTGCAGAGTATAATGCTAAGCGAAATAAGTCAGTCAGAGAAAGACCAGTACCATGTGATTTCACTCCTCTGTAATATAGGGAAACAAAACAAAATGAAAGAGTATGGAGGCAGAGAGAGAGAGAGAGAGAGAGAGAGAGAGAGAGAGAAAGGGAGAGAGAGAGACAGGGAGAGAGTGGGAGACAGAGACAGAGAGATACAGAAATCAAGAAACAGACTCTTCATTATAGAGAAATGATGGTTACCAGAGGGGAGGGGGTGGAGGGGTTGGATGACATAGGTGATAAGGATTAAGGGAGTGCACGTGCCCTGATGAGCACAGGGTGATGTATGGAAATGCTGAATCACTATATTGTACACCTGAAACCAATGTACCACTGCATGTTAACTAACTGGAATTAAAACAAGAATACTTAAAGAAAAAGAACAAAAAAAGCCTAGCTACCTTTGCAGGTTTGCCCCCAAAGTGGTCAAGTTGGCCTGGAGATCAGCCAGAGGTGATATGGGTGATCCTTGGCCTGAAGGAGCAGCAGGAGGGACCAGGGGCTAGGGAGGAGGAGGAGGACCCGGAGGCTGAGGAGGAGGAGGAGGAGGAGGAGCAGGAAGAGGAGGAATAGGAGGACTAGGAGGAGGAGGAGGAGGAGGAAGAGGAAGACAAGAGGAGGAGGAGGAGGAAGAGGAAGACAAGAGCAGGAGGAACAGGAGGAGGATGGAAGGGGATGATGAATGATTTTTGTTGTTGTTGTTCCCTTCCCTGTGTTTGACAGCAAATGCAGGGAGAGGAAGGTTGAGTGGGGGCAGGGAAAGGGGGTGAGTGCCATATCTGGAGCCACAGTGCCATCCAGCGGAAACCGTCTCTGAAAAGCCCAGGCAGCAGCAACCTGCCTTCTGGCAGCCACAGGGGTCAGCAAGGATGTGCTGCTGGGTTGTCTGGGCTCTGCCCAAGCCAGGTTTTCCACATGAGGGGTCAGAGGCCTAGAGGGAAGTGTGACTGCCACTGGGACCCAGCGGGGATGCAGGAACTCTAAGGGCCCTGGGGACACAGCAGGCGGCCCCAAGACCAAGCAGCCCAGGGGGCGGAGCTTCCCTGTCAGCCATTTTGGGATGGGTCCAGGAGAAGCTACTCACCCCCTGAATGCAGGGACCTGGGGGCGTTTCCTCTGGTGTCCTTTGTGCTGAGTAGGTGGGTGCCACGCTGGGGCACTCAGGCATCAGGAGGCCCCTTTCCACACTGGGAGCGGGGGCCTTTGGAGATTCTGGGGCCGGGACTCTGGTGCTTGGCAGTCCTAGGCAACTCCAGGGCTCAGCCATCTCAGGCTGTCCCTGGGGTTTCTGAGTGCCTTCCTCAGCCCTGGAGCCGGGGTGGAATCTCGGATCCAGCACACAGGTGAAGGGAAGGCCAGGAGCTAGGGATCCAATGCAGTTTCAGGACAAACCACACACACACACACACACACACACACACACACACACCCTCCCCCCCCCCCTCCATTCTGCAGGAACCTACCCCGCACCAGCCCCCACTGCTTCCTGCAACTGACACATATACACAAGGTCATCTCCTTCCCACTCCTGAGCTTTTCCCCAGCACTTGAGCCCATGCAGCTCCCTTGGACAGAAACATTTTCCACTTGATGGCAGTATGGCTCCACGAATGAATGCCAACAGAATGCCTACCCTGCCCCCTTCCCCTTCAAACCACCACCTCAGGTCTGGGTCCTCATCCTACTCAGGTAAGGGCAAACAAACAAAATGAACAACAACAACAACAACGACAACAACGACAACAATGACAACAACGACAACGACAACAACGACAACGACGACAACGACGACGACGACGAGAAAAAAACCCTACAACAACAACAACAAGAAAAACCCCCTAACAGAGAAAATGGAAAGCAAAGAAGCAAACACCAGAACCCCCTTGAAACACAAAACACGAAAACCCACACCACACTCAAAGAGACCACAAAGCATCAAACCCCGAAAACCACGGGGCAAAACACACCCCACAACACAGAATGAAGAACAAGGGAAATAGAAACAAACCAGCCACCAGGAGGGTCCAAGCTGACCACCCCAATACACAGGGCCAAATGACCACTGACCACGAGGCTGCACAACATGCAGGCCTTTCCCCTTCCTTTCATCCTACCCCATTTTTCCTGGCTCCAGCTCTTGGGAGAAGCAAAGGGCAAAAGACACATCAACCCGCCTCTGTGACCCTGCGTGAGGGTTTATGTCCAATAGGACCCCTCCTGGACAAGCCAGCAGCCACCATGCCGGCCGGTAAGTCACTGGCGCGCTTGCTCCCCAGGGCCTGGAGCTACAGGCTGAGGTCACCAGCACCTTGGGCTGGCTGGACAAAGCAGCCCGAAATGGCTGGCCCGAACCTGCAACCACAGGGCTACATCCAGGAGGCCCCCCAGAACGGGGAACCAAGCACTCACATAAGCACTGGCTCTGGGCAGGCAGCCCTCGCTCTCACACAGGGAGGGGCCTTGGCAAGGCCATCCAACATCCCCGCGTCACACGGCCCGGCCCCACACGGGGGCCCCCCATTCTGTGGAGGAAGGCCACTGACTCTCCTCCAACCGGGAGTCCCCATCTATCTGGGTAAACAAGCGAGGCTCCAGATTCACACCCCTCGCTTGGGCAGACCTGCTCACAGATGACCAACTCATGCAACGCAAGACTGCCTGGCTGCAGGTCCCTCTTTGAGAGCCCACCCGGGAATGCGTGGGTCCCTGACCCTGTGTGAGTGAGTGTGTGCCTGTGTGAGCATGCTCAGTCTGCATCTACGGTGCATGCCTGGGTGCGTGCCTGTGTGGCCCCATGTGTACCCGAGCGTGTGGCGGGAGTGGGTGCTCGCCTATGTGCTTTCCTTAGCCCCGACCCCCAGCCCCCCGCACGCCCCTCCCAGCCGCATGTGGAAATGCAGGACACAGCTTGTAGGCACACACTGAAACCCGTATCGGGCCGGGTCAGGCGACTGGACTGAGAACAAGGGGAAGGAGGGCACAACTTGAAGAGGCTCCAACCGGTTCAAGCGTTGACTTTAACAGCTTGGGTCAGAAGAAGAACTGCATGGAATGGAAAGCCACGAGGTATTTTGCAAGTCTTGGGTTCATGATGCTGTTTCGTTGCAGAGTAACCTCTGGGTCATGTGTTTCAAGGATGAGCGTGACCTCCACCAAGTGTCCAAGAAGGGACACCGTTGCACCTCTATACGGCCTTCTGCTATACCAGGGCCCCCCAACCCCCACCGCCCCACACCAAAGATCAGAGGTGATAGGAGGATCCATGGACCACTGGTTCCCCCTCACGCACCCCCCACCCCCCCACCCCCCCAAACACAAAGCCACCCGCCACCGCATCCCACCCACCCGCCGCCGCCCCCACACCGCCCAGCCCCTAGCACACCCCTCCCCACCCATCACCACCAACAGCGCCCCACAGCCTGCCCCACAGCCTGCCGCAGCACCCCTCTCCCCCACGCCACCCGCCCCCCCTCCGCCCCAAGCTCCCCGCCCCCGCCCAGCAGTGGGCTCAGCATAGAAAGGGAAAGGAACAGAGAGAAGCAGAATGTCACCACCATCCACCTTGCCACGGCCAATGTTGTGGTGGATGTGGATGCAGCCTAGGCCCGCCTCACTGTGGGGGTAACAGACAGGAGGAATGACAAGGAGACACAAGCTACAAGCTGCCTGGCCAGGACAGGGCCCACCGCCAGGCAGCCTGTCGTCAAAGGGGTGCCTTCCTGTGTGCCACCGCTGGGTTCTGACCCAGAGGTCCGCCTGTAGGGCCTGCAGAGGGCAAAAGGAGACGCTGAGCCACACCTTGAGTATGGAAGGGGCCCACTCCAAAGGGCCAAAGGGCCAAAGGGCCAAAGGGCCTGGGCGTATGCACGCAGGGCAAAGAGAGGGTAGGAGGGCACCCAGGGAAAACACCACTAGGTTCACAAAAAGGGGATGTAGGGGACAAGGGACGTGAGGGATGCCTTACTCTCCCAGGGTAATAAAGGGATGGTTGTAAGGGGATGTCCCTTGCTCCCCCAATCCACGCGGCCATTTTCACTTCCACAGGACAAGTACAGTTTTTATTCTGGGGACATCCACAGAGCAAGAAGTGCCAGAAGAGGAGTGAGAGTAAGGAGACCAAAGTGGAGAGAGCAAACTGCAAGCACAGAAAGAACTGTAGCGGAAGAGAAGAATGAATGTGATCTCAAAAGGCACTGCGCCCCAACTGGACAGGTGGAACCAGCAGGGGCCTCTTAGGGGAAGAGTCATCAGCCAAGGCAAAGTCTCAGCCACTCAGGGCAGGGGTTGAGCCCTGTCCAGAGAGAGGCCTGTTTTGCTATGCTCTTGGACCCAACTGGGAAGTGGGAGGCCAAACGGAAAGGGGTAAGGAGGAAGGAAAAGGAACAAGGAAGGGCGTCAGTCGGGCCCACTGAGCCTCCTCGCACAGAGTGTCCCTCTGTGCGAGTGTGGGTGCCTGCCCAGGAGGGTCTACCCGAATAAAGCCGTGCATGCATGCGTGTGTGTGCGTGCGTGTGTGTGCCTGTGTGTGTTGGGACGTAGCTGGTGGCCCTCGGAGCCTTGGGACACTGGGCAAGACCCCGTTCCACAGGATGGGTCAACAGGTTCTGGACCCCTGTGGGACCTGGCCGCCTCTGGCCCAATCTTTGGCCCAGTAAAGCAGGAGGCTTCAGGAGAAGGGAGTTTGCTGCTGCCAAGGAGCAGGCGCAGTGCAGATAAACACGAGGCCAGGGCGGGTCTGAAGATTCAAAGAAAACAATCTGCAAGCCCACTGCTGGCATCCCTTGAGGGTCCCCTGTGTTCACGGTGAACCAATAGGATGAGCAGAGTCAAGAAAAGCCTAGCGAAAAACCAGAACACCAGACACAACAGGTGTTGGCGACGATGTGGAGGAAATGGAACGCTCACTCCTGCACTGCACTGTCAGTGGGAATGCAAATTGGTACAGCCACTGTGGAAAACAGTATGGAGGTTCCTCAAAAAGGTAAAACCAGACCTACCCTAGGATCCAGCAATCGCACTACTGGGTATTTACCCAAAGAATACAAGAAACGCTAAGTCAAAGGGATACGTGCACCCCACCCCTATGTTTCTAGCAGCATTATTTACAATAGCCAAGATACGGAAGCAGCCCTAGTGTCCCATCCACTGATGGATGGATAAAGAACGTGGGTGTACACACACACCACACACACACACACACACACACACACACACTATGGAGTATACACTACTCAGCCATAAAAACAGAATGAAATCTTGCCATCTGTAAGGGCATGGATGGAGCTGCAGAGTATAATGCTAAGCGAAATAAGTCAGTCAGAGAAAGACCAGTACCATGTGATTTCACTCCTCTGTAATATAGGGAAACAAAACAAAATGAAAGAGTATGGAGGGAGAGAGAGAGAGAGAGAGAGAGAGAGAGAGAGAGAGAAAGGGAGAGAGAGAGACAGGGAGAGAGTGGGAGACAGAGACAGAGAGATACAGAAATCAAGAAACAGACTCTTCATTATAGAGAAATGATGGTTACCAGAGGGGAGGGGGTGGAGGGGTTGGATGACATAGGTGATAAGGATTAAGGGAGTGCACGTGCCCTGATGAGCACAGGGTGATGTATGGAAATGCTGAATCACTATATTGTACACCTGAAACCAATGTACCACTGCATGTTAACTAACTGGAATTAAAACAAGAATACTTAAAGAAAAAGAACAAAAAAAGCCTAGCTACCTTTGCAGGTTTGCCCCCAAAGTGGTCAAGTTGGCCTGGAGATCAGCCAGAGGTGATATGGGTGATCCTTGGCCTGAAGGAGCAGCAGGAGGGACCAGGGGCTAGGGAGGAGGAGGAGGACCCGGAGGCTGAGGAGGAGGAGGAGGAGGAGGAGCAGGAAGAGGAGGAATAGGAGGACTAGGAGGAGGAGGAGGAGGAGGAAGAGGAAGACAGAGGAGGAGGAGGAGGAAGAGGAAGACAAGAGCAGGAGGAACAGGAGGAGGATGGAAGGGGATGATGAATGATTTTTGTTGTTGTTGTTCCCTTCCCTGTGTTTGACAGCAAATGCAGGGAGAGGAAGGTTGAGTGGGGGCAGGGAAAGGGGGTGAGTGCCATATCTGGAGCCACAGTGCCATCCAGCGGAAACCGTCTCTGAAAAGCCCAGGCAGCAGCAACCTGCCTTCTGGCAGCCACAGGGGTCAGCAAGGATGTGCTGCTGGGTTGTCTGGGCTCTGCCCAAGCCAGGTTTTCCACATGAGGGGTCAGAGGCCTAGAGGGAAGTGTGACTGCCACTGGGACCCAGCGGGGATGCAGGAACTCTAAGGGCCCTGGGGACACAGCAGGCGGCCCCAAGACCAAGCAGCCCAGGGGGCGGAGCTTCCCTGTCAGCCATTTTGGGATGGGTCCAGGAGAAGCTACTCACCCCCTGAATGCAGGGACCTGGGGGCGTTTCCTCTGGTGTCCTTTGTGCTGAGTAGGTGGGTGCCACGCTGGGGCACTCAGGCATCAGGAGGCCCCTTTCCACACTGGGAGCGGGGGCCTTTGGAGATTCTGGGGCCGGGACTCTGGTGCTTGGCAGTCCTAGGCAACTCCAGGGCTCAGCCATCTCAGGCTGTCCCTGGGGTTTCTGAGTGCCTTCCTCAGCCCTGGAGCCGGGGTGGAATCTCGGATCCAGCACACAGGTGAAGGGAAGGCCAGGAGCTAGGGATCCAATGCAGTTTCAGGACAAACCACACACACACACACACACACACACACACACACACACACACACCCTGCCCCCCCCCTCCATTCTGCAGGAACCTACCCCGCACCAGCCCCCACTGCTTCCTGCAACTGACACATATACACAAGGTCATCTCCTTCCCACTCCTGAGCTTTTCCCCAGCACTTGAGCCCATGCAGCTCCCTTGGACAGAAACATTTTCCACTTGATGGCAGTATGGCTCCACGAATGAATGCCAACAGAATGCCTACCCTGCCCCCTTCCCCTTCAAACCACCACCTCAGGTCTGGGTCCTCATCCTACTCAGGTAAGGGCAAACAAACAAAATGAACAACGACAACAACGACAACAATGACAACAACGACAACGACAACGACAACGACGACAACGACGACGACGACGAGAAAAAAACCCTACAACAACAACAACAAGAAAAACCCCCTAACAGAGAAAATGGAAAGCAAAGAAGCAAACACCAGAACCCCCTTGAAACACAAAACACGAAAACCCACACCACACTCAAAGAGACCACAAAGCATCAAACCCCGAAAACCACGGGGCAAAACACACCCCACAACACAGAATGAAGAACAAGGGAAATAGAAACAAACCAGCCACCAGGAGGGTCCAAGCTGACCACCCCAATACACAGGGCCAAATGACCACTGACCACGAGGCTGCACAACATGCAGGCCTTTCCCCTTCCTTTCATCCTACCCCATTTTTCCTGGCTCCAGCTCTTGGGAGAAGCAAAGGGCAAAAGACACATCAACCCGCCTCTGTGACCCTGCGTGAGGGTTTATGTCCAATAGGACCCCTCCTGGACAAGCCAGCAGCCACCATGCCGGCCGGTAAGTCACTGGCGCGCTTGCTCCCCAGGGCCTGGAGCTACAGGCTGAGGTCACCAGCACCTTGGGCTGGCTGGACAAAGCAGCCCGAAATGGCTGGCCCGAACCTGCAACCACAGGGCTACATCCAGGAGGCCCCCCAGAACGGGGAACCAAGCACTCACATAAGCACTGGCTCTGGGCAGGCAGCCCTCGCTCTCACACAGGGAGGGGCCTTGGCAAGGCCATCCAACATCCCCGCGTCACACGGCCCGGCCCCACACGGGGGCCCCCCATTCTGTGGAGGAAGGCCACTGACTCTCCTCCAACCGGGAGTCCCCATCTATCTGGGTAAACAAGCGAGGCTCCAGATTCACACCCCTCGCTTGGGCAGACCTGCTCACAGATGACCAACTCATGCAACGCAAGACTGCCTGGCTGCAGGTCCCTCTTTGAGAGCCCACCCGGGAATGCGTGGGTCCCTGACCCTGTGTGAGTGAGTGTGTGCCTGTGTGAGCATGCTCAGTCTGCATCTACGGTGCATGCCTGGGTGCGTGCCTGTGTGGCCCCATGTGTACCCGAGCGTGTGGCGGGAGTGGGTGCTCGCCTATGTGCTTTCCTTAGCCCCGACCCCCAGCCCCCCGCACGCCCCTCCCAGCCGCATGTGGAAATGCAGGACACAGCTTGTAGGCACACACTGAAACCCGTATCGGGCCGGGTCAGGCGACTGGACTGAGAACAAGGGGAAGGAGGGCACAACTTGAAGAGGCTCCAACCGGTTCAAGCGTTGACTTTAACAGCTTGGGTCAGAAGAAGAACTGCATGGAATGGAAAGCCACGAGGTATTTTGCAAGTCTTGGGTTCATGATGCTGTTTCGTTGCAGAGTAACCTCTGGGTCATGTGTTTCAAGGATGAGCGTGACCTCCACCAAGTGTCCAAGAAGGGACACCGTTGCACCTCTATACGGCCTTCTGCTATACCAGGGCCCCCCAACCCCCACCGCCCCACACCAAAGATCAGAGGTGATAGGAGGATCCATGGACCACTGGTTCCCCCTCACGCACCCCCCACCCCCCCCCCCCCCCAAACACAAAGCCACCCGCCACCGCATCCCACCCACCCGCCGCCGCCCCCACACCGCCCAGCCCCTAGCACACCCCTCCCCACCCATCACCACCAACAGCGCCCCACAGCCTGCCCCACAGCCTGCCGCAGCACCCCTCTCCCCCACGCCACCCGCCCCCCCTCCGCCCCAAGCTCCCCGCCCCCGCCCAGCAGTGGGCTCAGCATAGAAAGGGAAAGGAACAGAGAGAAGCAGAATGTCACCACCATCCACCTTGCCACGGCCAATGTTGTGGTGGATGTGGATGCAGCCTAGGCCCGCCTCACTGTGGGGGTAACAGACAGGAGGAATGACAAGGAGACACAAGCTACAAGCTGCCTGGCCAGGACAGGGCCCACCGCCAGGCAGCCTGTCGTCAAAGGGGTGCCTTCCTGTGTGCCACCGCTGGGTTCTGACCCAGAGGTCCGCCTGTAGGGCCTGCAGAGGGCAAAAGGAGACGCTGAGCCACACCTTGAGTATGGAAGGGGCCCACTCCAAAGGGCCAAAGGGCCAAAGGGCCAAAGGGCCTGGGCGTATGCACGCAGGGCAAAGAGAGGGTAGGAGGGCACCCAGGGAAAACACCACTAGGTTCACAAAAAGGGGATGTAGGGGACAAGGGACGTGAGGGATGCCTTACTCTCCCAGGGTAATAAAGGGATGGTTGTAAGGGGATGTCCCTTGCTCCCCCAATCCACGCGGCCATTTTCACTTCCACAGGACAAGTACAGTTTTTATTCTGGGGACATCCACAGAGCAAGAAGTGCCAGAAGAGGAGTGAGAGTAAGGAGACCAAAGTGGAGAGAGCAAACTGCAAGCACAGAAAGAACTGTAGCGGAAGAGAAGAATGAATGTGATCTCAAAAGGCACTGCGCCCCAACTGGACAGGTGGAACCAGCAGGGGCCTCTTAGGGGAAGAGTCATCAGCCAAGGCAAAGTCTCAGCCACTCAGGGCAGGGGTTGAGCCCTGTCCAGAGAGAGGCCTGTTTTGCTATGCTCTTGGACCCAACTGGGAAGTGGGAGGCCAAACGGAAAGGGGTAAGGAGGAAGGAAAAGGAACAAGGAAGGGCGTCAGTCGGGCCCACTGAGCCTCCTCGCACAGAGTGTCCCTCTGTGCGAGTGTGGGTGCCTGCCCAGGAGGGTCTACCCGAATAAAGCCGTGCATGCATGCGTGTGTGTGCGTGCGTGTGTGTGCCTGTGTGTGTTGGGACGTAGCTGGTGGCCCTCGGAGCCTTGGGACACTGGGCAAGACCCCGTTCCACAGGATGGGTCAACAGGTTCTGGACCCCTGTGGGACCTGGCCGCCTCTGGCCCAATCTTTGGCCCAGTAAAGCAGGAGGCTTCAGGAGAAGGGAGTTTGCTGCTGCCAAGGAGCAGGCGCAGTGCAGATAAACACGAGGCCAGGGCGGGTCTGAAGATTCAAAGAAAACAATCTGCAAGCCCACTGCTGGCATCCCTTGAGGGTCCCCTGTGTTCACGGTGAACCAATAGGATGAGCAGAGTCAAGAAAAGCCTAGCGAAAAACCAGAACACCAGACACAACAGGTGTTGGCGACGATGTGGAGGAAATGGAACGCTCACTCCTGCACTGCACTGTCAGTGGGAATGCAAATTGGTACAGCCACTGTGGAAAACAGTATGGAGGTTCCTCAAAAAGGTAAAACCAGACCTACCCTAGGATCCAGCAATCGCACTACTGGGTATTTACCCAAAGAATACAAGAAACGCTAAGTCAAAGGGATACGTGCACCCCACCCCTATGTTTCTAGCAGCATTATTTACAATAGCCAAGATACGGAAGCAGCCCTAGTGTCCCATCCACTGATGGATGGATAAAGAACGTGGGTGTACACACACACCACACACACACACACACACACACACACACTATGGAGTATACACTACTCAGCCATAAAAACAGAATGAAATCTTGCCATCTGTAAGGGCATGGATGGAGCTGCAGAGTATAATGCTAAGCGAAATAAGTCAGTCAGAGAAAGACCAGTACCATGTGATTTCACTCCTCTGTAATATAGGGAAACAAAACAAAATGAAAGAGTATGGAGGCAGAGAGAGAGAGAGAGAGAGAGAGAGAGAGAGAAAGGGAGAGAGAGAGACAGGGAGAGAGTGGGAGACAGAGACAGAGAGATACAGAAATCAAGAAACAGACTCTTCATTATAGAGAAATGATGGTTACCAGAGGGGAGGGGGTGGAGGGGTTGGATGACATAGGTGATAAGGATTAAGGGAGTGCACGTGCCCTGATGAGCACAGGGTGATGTATGGAAATGCTGAATCACTATATTGTACACCTGAAACCAATGTACCACTGCATGTTAACTAACTGGAATTAAAACAAGAATACTTAAAGAAAAAGAACAAAAAAAGCCTAGCTACCTTTGCAGGTTTGCCCCCAAAGTGGTCAAGTTGGCCTGGAGATCAGCCAGAGGTGATATGGGTGATCCTTGGCCTGAAGGAGCAGCAGGAGGGACCAGGGGCTAGGGAGGAGGAGGAGGACCCGGAGGCTGAGGAGGAGGAGGAGGAGGAGGAGGAGGAGGAGCAGGAAGAGGAGGAATAGGAGGACTAGGAGGAGGAGGAGGAGGAGGAGGAGGAAGAGGAAGACAAGAGCAGGAGGAACAGGAGGAGGATGGAAGGGGATGATGAATGATTTTTGTTGTTGTTGTTCCCTTCCCTGTGTTTGACAGCAAATGCAGGGAGAGGAAGGTTGAGTGGGGGCAGGGAAAGGGGGTGAGTGCCATATCTGGAGCCACAGTGCCATCCAGCGGAAACCGTCTCTGAAAAGCCCAGGCAGCAGCAACCTGCCTTCTGGCAGCCACAGGGGTCAGCAAGGATGTGCTGCTGGGTTGTCTGGGCTCTGCCCAAGCCAGGTTTTCCACATGAGGGGTCAGAGGCCTAGAGGGAAGTGTGACTGCCACTGGGACCCAGCGGGGATGCAGGAACTCTAAGGGCCCTGGGGACACAGCAGGCGGCCCCAAGACCAAGCAGCCCAGGGGGCGGAGCTTCCCTGTCAGCCATTTTGGGATGGGTCCAGGAGAAGCTACTCACCCCCTGAATGCAGGGACCTGGGGGCGTTTCCTCTGGTGTCCTTTGTGCTGAGTAGGTGGGTGCCACGCTGGGGCACTCAGGCATCAGGAGGCCCCTTTCCACACTGGGAGCGGGGGCCTTTGGAGATTCTGGGGCCGGGACTCTGGTGCTTGGCAGTCCTAGGCAACTCCAGGGCTCAGCCATCTCAGGCTGTCCCTGGGGTTTCTGAGTGCCTTCCTCAGCCCTGGAGCCGGGGTGGAATCTCGGATCCAGCACACAGGTGAAGGGAAGGCCAGGAGCTAGGGATCCAATGCAGTTTCAGGACAAACCACACACACACACACACACACACACACACACACACACACACCCTGCCCCCCCCCCTCCATTCTGCAGGAACCTACCCCGCACCAGCCCCCACTGCTTCCTGCAACTGACACATATACACAAGGTCATCTCCTTCCCACTCCTGAGCTTTTCCCCAGCACTTGAGCCCATGCAGCTCCCTTGGACAGAAACATTTTCCACTTGATGGCAGTATGGCTCCACGAATGAATGCCAACAGAATGCCTACCCTGCCCCCTTCCCCTTCAAACCACCACCTCAGGTCTGGGTCCTCATCCTACTCAGGTAAGGGCAAACAAACAAAATGAACAACGACAACAACGACAACAATGACAACAACGACAACGACAACGACGACAACGACGACGACGACGAGAAAAAACCCTACAACAACAACAACAAGAAAAACCCCCTAACAAAGAAAATGGAAAACAAAGAAGCAAAAACCAAAACCCCCTTGAAACACACAACAGGAAAACCCACACCACACTCAGACTACAAAGCATCAAACCCAGAAAACCACAGGGCAAAATATACCCTACAACATGGAATGAAGAACAAGAGAAATAGAAACAAACCAGCTAACAAGGTCCAAGCTGAGCACCCAATACACAGGGCCAAATGACCACTGACCACGAGGCTGCACACTATGATGGCCTTTTCCCTTCCTCTCATGCTACCCCATTTTTCCTGACTCAAGCTCTTGGGAGAAGCAAAAAGAAATGGACATACAAACCTACATTCTTCACATTGGGTGGGACTCTAGTTTTTTTTTTTTTTCCGACTCCTTATCATTCTCAATGGATCTACATCTCTGTTTCTCATTCCAGCATCATACAATTTGATTACAATTACTTTTTGTTTATATTGTAATCTCGGTTTTGATAACTTACAGATTTTTTTCTTCATCAAGATTGTTTTGGGTGTTCAATGTCTTTGTTGCTCCACATAAAATACAGTATCATTTGCTGCAGTTTTGTAAAAAAGACCACTGTTACATTTTTCATTGAATCGCTAGTGTTCTTTTAATAATATAAAATTTTTAACAATTTAATCTCCTAATCTATGAACATAGTATGTCTTTCCATTTAATTTAATTTTTAAATCAATATCTTACATTTTTTATAGTATAGATTTTTGTCTCTGTGGTTAAATATATTCCTAGGTAATTTGATTCTTTTTAGTCCAACTGTAATTGGGATTGTTTTCTTCATCTGTCTTTCTGCTTGTTCATTGTTAGTGTATAAAAACAACTGATTTCCATATATTAACATTATAGTTACCAAATTTACTGAACTTATTGGTTTTAATACTTTTTTGGTGAAGTTTTTAGGGTTTTCTTTTTAAAAATAATATTCATTAAATGCGGTCCCCCGGGTGGCTCAATTGGTTAAAGGTGTGACTTTAGGTCAGGTCATGATTTCACATTTCATGGGTTCAAGTCCTATGTCAGGCTCTGTGCTCTGTGCTGACCACTTGGAGCCAGGAGCCTGCTTCAGATTCTGCGTCTCCCTCTCTCTCTTTGCCCCTCCCCTGCTTGTGTTCTCTCTGTCTCAAAAATAAATATCTAAACATATTTTTAATATTTATTCAACTTGAGCAAGAAAGTAAGTGTGAGTGGGGGAGGGGCAGAGAGGGAAAGGGGAATCCTATGCAGCCTCCTTGCTCACCATGGCACCTTATGTGGGGCTCCATATCATGACAGTGAGAGATCATGACCTGAGCTGAAATCAAGAGTCAGACACTTAACAGATGCCCCTTTAGGGTTTTCTTTACGTATTATCAAGTCATCTCCAAAAATGACAGTTTGATTTCTTACTTACAAATTTGTATGCCTATCTTGTTTTGCCACTTCATTTATTATTATTTTTAAATGATAAGTGTGTTTAATACGCATCACCTATTTCACTCACCCTCCCACTCACCTCTAGTAGCCGTCCGTTTGTGTTCCATAATTAAGAGTTTGTTTCTTGGTTTACCTTTCTTTTTCCTTTGCTCATTTGTTTTTTTCTTACATTGTATATATGAGTGAAATGATATGTTGTCTTTCTCTGACTTATTTTGATAAGCATTATATTGTCTAGCTCTATTCATGTCCTTATAAATGGTAAAATTACATTCTTTTTTATGGTTGAATAATATTTCCCTATATATTATATAATTTCTTTATGCATGCATCAATTGACAGACACTTGGGTAGCTTCCATATCCTGGCTATTGTAAATAATGCTGCTATAAACATTGGGGTGCATGTATCCCTTTGAGTTAGTGTACTTGTATTAATTGGGTAAATTCTCAGTAGTTCAACTTCTGGATCATAAAGTAGTTGTATTTTTAACTTTTTGAGGAACCTCCACATTGTTTTCTAAAGTGGCTCCACCAGTTTGCATTTCTACCAATAGTGCACAAGTGTTTCCTTTTCAGCACATTCTTTCCAAATCTATTGTTTCTTGTGTTGTTGATTTTAGCCATTACGACAGGTGTGTGGTGATATTTCATTGTACTTCTAATTTGTACTTCCCTGATAAGTGGTGATAAGCATTTTTTTTTTCATGTTTTTGTTGGCCATCTGGATGTCTTCTTTGAAGACATTTCTGTTCATGTCTTGTTACCATTTTTAATTGCATTATTTGTTTTTTTGGTGTTGGGTTGTATATTCTGTTTATGTCTTTTGGATACTAACCATTTATCAGATATGTCATTTGCAAATATCTTTCCCCATTCAATGGGTTGATTCTTAGTGGTTTTTTTTTATTGTTTCCCTCACTCTGCAGAAGCTATTTATTTTGATATATTCCCAATAGTTTCTTTGCTTCCCCCACCTTGCCTCAGGAGACATACACAGAAACATGTTGCTATGACTAATGTCAGAGTAATTATTGTGTGTATCCTCTATGATTGTTATGGTTTCAGGTTTCATATTTAGGTTGTTAATCCGTTTTGAGTTCATTTTTGTTTATGGTGTAAGAAGGTGGTCCATTTTCATTCTTTTACATGCAGCTGTCCAGTATTCCCAACACCACTGGTTAGAGACTATCATTTTCCCATTGCATATATTCGACTACTTTATTGGAATTTAATCAGCCATTTAATTGTGGATGCATTTCTGGCCTTTCTATTCTTTTCCATTGATATATGTCTCTATTTTTGTGCCACTGCCATACTGCTTTGATTTCACAGCTTTGTAATGTAACTAGGAATCTGGAATTCTGATACCTCTATCTTTGTTTTTCTTTTTCACAACTGCTTTGGCTATTTCAGATTTTTGTGGTTCTATACAAATTTTACGATTGATGTGGTTCTGTTAAAAACATTGTTGTTATTTTTATAGGGAGTGAATTATATGTGTATATTACTTTGGGTAGTGTAGACATTTTAACAGAATTTGTTCTTCCAATCCATAAACATGGAATATCTGTCCATTTCTTTGTGTCATGTTCAATCTCTTTCATTAGTGTTTTATAGTTTTCAGAGTACATGTCTTCCACATCTTTGGCTAATTATATTCTTAGGAATTTTATTATTTTTGGTACAAACATAAATGAGATTGTTTTCTTAACTTCTCTGTCTGCTGCTTCAGTATAAGTGCAGAGAAATGGACCAGATTTCTGCACATTGATTTTGTATCCTGTAACTTTACTTAATTCATTTATCAGTTCCAGGAGTTTTTTGTTTTTGTTTTTTTCCTGGAGTCTTTGGGGTTTTTTATACAGGGTATCATATCATCTGCAAATAAAGTTTTAGTATATCCTTACCAATATGTTTGCCTTTTATTTCTTTTTGTTGTCAGATTGTTAAGACTTCCAGTACTATGTTGAATAAAAGTGGTGAAACTGAACATCCTTGTCCTGTTCCTTACCTTAGGGGGGAAGCTCTCATTTCTTCCCCATTTAGCATGATGTTAGCTATGTGTTTTTCATATACAAACCTGATTATGTTGAGGTATCTTCCCTCAAAACCTACTTTCCTGAGGTATTTATCATGAGTGGATGTTGTACTTTCTCAAATGCTTTTTCTGCGGCTATTGAAATGATTCTATTGTTTTCATCCTTTCTTTTTCTGATGGGATAGATAACATTGATTGATTTGCAAATATTGAACCACCTCCCAGGAATAAATCCCACTTGATCATCTTGAATGATTTTTAAAAAAATTTTTTGTTACATTTGGTTTGTTAGTATTTTATTGAGAATTTCTGCATCTATATTCATCAGGGACATTAGCCAGTAGTTCTCCTTTTTTGTGATAGCTTCATCTGGTATTGGTATCACGGTAATGCTGACCTCATAAAATGAATTTGGAAGTTTTCCCTCCTCTTCTATTTTTTTTTTTTTTTTTGAAAAGCATGCTAAGAATAGGTATCAACTCTTCCGTACATGTTTGGTTGAATTTCCCTTTGAAGCCATCTGGTCCTGATTTTGTTTCTTGTTAGTTTCTTGATTACTGATTCAATTTCATTGTTGGTAATTGTCCTGTTGAAATTTTCTATTTGTTCTTACTTCAGTTTGGTTGGTTGTATGTTTCTAGGAATTTATGCATTTCTTCCAGATTGTCCAATTTGTTGGCATATAATTTTCATATTCTCTTACAACCTTTTGTATTTCTGTGGTGTCAGTTGTTATTTTTCCTCTCTCGCTATTGATTTTATTTGAATGCTTTTTTTTTTTCATGAGTCTGGCTAAAGGTTTATCACCTTTGTCAATCTTTTCAAGATACCAGCTCTTGTTCGAGAGAAAGCCAAAGCATAAAAGACTCTTAAAAACTGAGAACAAACTGAGGGTTGATGGGGGGGGGTGAGAAGGAGGGGAGGGTGGGTGATGGGTATTGAGGAGGGCACCTTTTGGGATGAGCACTGGGTGTTGTATGGAAACCAATTTGACAATAAATTTCATATTAAAATAATAAATAAATAAATAAATAAATAAATAAATAAATAAATAAATAAGGATTGCATTGGGGGAAAAAAAGATACCAGCTCTTAGTTCATTGATATTTAATATTATCTTTTTCTTTCTATATCATTTATTTCTGTTCTAATCTTTATTATTTTCATCCTTCTCCTGGTATGGGGTTTGTTTGTTGTTCTTTTTGTACCTCCTTCAGATGTAACGTTAAGTTGTTTGATATTTTTTCCTGCTTCTTGAAATAGGCCTATATTGCTGTTATTTGGCTATGAACCTCCCACTTAGAACCACTTTTATTGTTTTATTGCATCCCAAAGACTTTGGATCATTGTTTTTGTTTTGTTTTGTTTTGTTTTTGGATTGTTGTATTTTTATTTTCACTTCTATGTAATTTTTAACTTTATCTTTGATTTCTTGGTGTTCTCATTCACTGTTTAGTAGCATGTTATTTAACCTCCATGTATTTGTGATCTTTTTAGCATTTTTCTCATGGTTGATTCCTAGTTTTAAAGCCTTGTGGTCTAAACTGACTTCAATATTTTTCATTTTTTTGAAACTTGTTTTGTGGCCTAATATGTGATATAGTCTGAAGAATATTCCATGTGTACTTGAAAATAATGTGTATTCTGTATTACAATGGAATGTTCTGAATTTGGGTCCATCTGGTCCAGTGTGTCATTCAAACCCACTGTTTCCCTTTTGATTTTCTGTTCAGATGATCAATTGATGTAAGTGAAGTATTAAAGTCCCCTACTACGATTTTATTACTATCAATTAGTTCCTTTATGTTTGTTATGAACCATTTTATGTATTTTGTTATTCCCGTGTTTGGTAAATGTACATTTGTAATTTTTGTATGTTCTTGTTGGATTGCCCCCTTTGTAACTATAGAGCATCTTTCTTTGTTTCTACCTAGAGTCTTTGTTTTAAAGTCTATTTTGTCCAATATAAGTATTGCTACCCTGGCTTTCTTTTGGCATCCATGTATTGTAAGTGTTTCTCCATACCCTCATTTTCGATCTGCATGTGTACTTACATCAGAAATGTATCTACTGGGGACGCCTGGGTAGCCAGTTGGTTAAGCATCTGACTCTTGATTTCAGCTAATGTCATGATCTCACAGTTTGTGAGTTTGAGCCCCATATCAGGTTCTGCACTGTCAGTGGGATTCTCTCTCCCTGTCTCTCTGCCCCTCCTCTGCACATGCTTGCTCTCTCTCAAAACAAATAAACATTAAATATATAAAGAAAGGTGTCTCTCCTAGGCAGCATATAAATGGATATCACTTTTTTATCCATTTGGCAACAATATGCCTTATGATTGAAGTACTGTCCATTTACATTCAAAGTAATTTTTTTTTATTTTGCTGTAGTATCTTTAAGTATAAAGACATCCAATCATATCACCTAGAAACCGTTTTTCCCACTGATCTATTTGGCTGCCAGTTTCCTGTCTCTCTTCAGCAATAGTGAGGCAGGTACCCTTTCCACAGGGAAGAGATCCATGGCTTGTTGCCTTTGCAAACAACAAAAATGTTGGAGAGCTGGGTGGCAAAGCTGTTGCTATTGGCATATTTCATATGAAGTACATAAAAAGAACCAGGGTGTCTCTCTGTGTTGACGATCACACCAATTCTTCCCAGGTTAGCACCTCCAGTCACAAATAGAAATTCACCCCAGTCTGGTCAATGCTGATCACATCCATAAAACCAGCAAAGCAGTGGTGGGGTTTGGAGTGTTGTGTTTTCATTTTCATTTGTTCCCATATATTTTTTAATTTCTTCTTTAATTGCCTGGTTGACCCATTCATTCCTTAGTAGGACGTTCTTTAACCTCCTTGCTTTTGGAGATTTTCCATCCTTTTTCCTGGGGTTGATTTCAAGTTTCATAGCATTGTGATCTGAAAGTGTGCATGGTATGATCTCAAGTCTTTTATACTTATGAAGGGCTGTTTTGTGACTCAGTACGTGATCTATCTTGGAGAATGTCCCATGTGCACTCGAGAAGAAACTATATTATGCTGCTTTGGGATGTAGAGTTCTAAGTGCATCCGTCAAGTCCATTTTGTCCAATGTATCGTTCAAGGCCACTGTTTCTTTACTATTTCTCTGTCTAGATGATCTGTCCATTGTTGTAAGTGGAGTATTAAAGTCCCCTGCAGTTACCACATTCTTATCCATAAGGTTGCTTATGTTTGTGATTGTTTTATATATTTGGGGGCCCCCAAATTCGGTGCCCAGACATTTATAATTGTTAGCTCTTTCTGATGGATAGACCCTGTAATTATTATATAATGCCCTTCTTCATCTCTTGTTACAGCCTTTAATTGAAAGTCTAGTTTGTCTGATATAAGTATGGCTACTCCAGCTTTCTTTTGTCTTCCAGGATAGTTCTCCATCCCCTCACTTTCAACCTGAAAGTATCCTCAGGTCTAAAATGAGTCTCTTATAGACAGCAAAGAGATGGGTCTTGTTTTTTTATCCATTTTGATACCCTATGTCTTTTGGTTGGAGCGTTTAGTCCACTTACATTCAGTGTTTTCATTGAAAGATACGCGTTTAGAGTCATTGTGATATCTGTAGGTTTCATGCTTGTAGTGGTGTCTCTGGTACTTTGTGGTCCTTGCAACATTTCACTCACAGAGTCCCCCTTAGGAACTCTTGTAGGGCTGGTTTAGTGGTGATGAATTCCTCCAGTTTTATTTGTTTGGGAAAACCTTTATCTCTCCTTCTATTCTGAATGGCAGTGTTGCTGGGTAGAGGATTTTTGGCTGCATATTGAAGATTTCCTGCCATTCCTTTCTGGCCTGCCAAGTTTCTGTAGATAGGTCTGCTACTACCCTCATGTGTCTACCTTTGTATGTTAAGGCCCATTTATCCCTAGCTGCTTTCAGAATTCTCTCTTTATCCTCGTATTTTGCCAGTTTCACTATGATATGTCGTGCAGAATATCGATTCAAGTTACGTCTGGAGGGAGTTCTCTGTGCCTCTTGGATTTCCGTGCCTGTTTCCTTCCCCAGATCGGGGAAGTTCTCAGCTATGATTTGTTCAAGTACACCTTCAGCCCCTTTCTCTTCTTCTTCTTCTGGAATTCCTATGATACAGATATTGTTCCATTTGATTGCACCACTTAGTTCTCTAATTCTCCCCTTGTACTCCTGGATTTTTTTTATCTCTCTTTTTCTCAGCTTCCTCTTTTTCATAATTTCATCTTCTAATTCACCTATTCTCCCCTCTGCCTCTTCAGTCCACACTGTGGCCGCCTCCATTTTATTTTGCATCTCATTTATAGCATTTTTAATTCAGCATGACTATTTTTTAGTCCCTTGATCTCTGTAGAATAGATTCTCTGCTGTCTTCTATGCTTTTTTCAAGCCCAGCGATTAATTTTATGACTATTATTCTAAACTCTTGTTCAGTTGTGTTGCTTACATCTGTTTTGATCAATTCTTTAGCTGTCACTTCTTCCTGGAATTTCTTTTGAGGAGAATTCTTCTGTCTCGTCATTTTGGCTAGTTTTCTGTCCCTTATGAGTTTTAAAAGTTTGTTACACGCTCTGCACATGCAAGCACTGCTATATATACTGAAGGGCCTTACCCTTCAGGAGGTTGTTTTTGGAGAGTGTTTCTTGCTCTCTGTTGTTGTGACTTTGGTTATTTTATTTCCCTACTCGTAGTGATGTTTTGGACCCTCCACCTGGTGTGCTGATTTGTTCCTTGAAGTAGTCCTGGAAAGGAAAACCAACAAACAGACAAACAGGACAGACAATCAGGAAACAAAAACACGCAAACACACAAACAAATAATACAAACAAACAAAGAAAAACAAAAAACAGAAAACTAAAAACAATCAAAAAGCAAAAAACCAGAAACCCCAGCTACAAGTAAACACATGGTAGAGGCGGTGCTGATGCAAGAGCACATACAAAATGATAGATGACAGGGGCGTAGAAAAAGAAAAAATAAACATTGACCAGGAAGCGAGACTATTCGGCCTCATCCATAGAGAGAGAAAAGAAAAGAAAGAAGGAGGCGGGGGAAAAGAAACAAAGATAAAGTTACCCATAGAGAGAAACTATATAGCTTGATTATTCCAGAGAGAGAGAAAGAAGGGGTGTAGAACATGTGTCAAGAGAATCGATTAAATATGCCTGTTTAAACAAACCAATAACCAGAGTAACCAGCCTAGAGGAGGGAAGAGATAAGGAGGAGAAATGGTGGGGGGGGGGCATGGGGGGAGAATATATCTTTATATCCAGAAATGACCTAGAGTTAATCTAGTCAATGCTGCAACCCTTGTCTGGAGGAGCTGTCCCCAGGGTCTGTCCTGGTCTGGTAGATACACAGTTACCCAGTGCAAAGGGGTGTGGTATGGTGTAATCTGGACCCACCTCTGCTATGGGCCCCTGGAGTGATCCTGAGGCCCCGCCTTGGTGGTGGGGGTGGGGGAAATGGTGATTCCCCCAGTCTCTTCTCCAAGGAATAATACCCAGTAGACTCCGTTTGAGTCATCCTCACTGTGCCATGGGTGCAGTTTGAGTTGTCCTCACTATACCGTGGGTGCAGATGGGGCAGTCCTTCTCACTCCGACAACTCCCCTGACTCTGTGCTGGATGTGATTCAAGTCCCACTCCATGTGCTCTGGCACTGGGGAAGCACCTCTCAGTGCAGTCCCGAAATGTGGTTCCGGCTGGCTTTGTCTGTGCCACTGCACTTCAGGGAGGACCGTCTTCTACTGCAGACTGTGCCACCACCCTCACTGCCGCACCCCGGGGTTGGCGGTGGCGGTCACAGGCAGACACCGGCAGGCTTTGTCTTTTCCCACAGCACTCCAGGGAGAGGGATGCCTTCTCCTACTGCATACTGCACCCTTGGGGCAGCCACTGAAGGGGGGGCTGAGGGGGGCAGCATTGGGGGGGGTGGATGCAGGCAGGCTTTGCGTGCAGCCCTCCAGGGAGGGAATCACTTTCTCCAACTGCGGACTGTGCCCCTGATCTACCACCGCACCCAAGGCTGGCTCCCCTCTTCCCCAGGTGCACAAACAGGGAGCCAGCCCCAGTCTGAAGAAAGCCCTGTAGTTAGAGATAGGATCTCTCTCAGTCTCAGTCCGAGGTCTTTCTCCTGTCCAGATACGGTCCTACCCTTCACTAGCAACTCTTTCTCTTCCCTTTGTCTCTTCACAGAAGGAAGGGGGTCCCTCCCCTCCATGCCCATGCGGCCTTTTTTATCTTCCCCAGTTCGCAAACACCCACCTATCTTTTCTCCCGTTTTCCCATTTTCTTCCTGGTAGAGTGAGTCTCTTTTCCTCCCATGCCCTGGGGTTCAATGTGCTTTGGCTTCTGCCCTTCTTTGTATGAAAGACACGGGAAGTATGGATCCCCCTACTTCTCCACCTTGTTGGCCCCCTTTGCCCTTATTTTATTTTCTTAGAGACAGAGAGTGAGACGAGGGGCAGAGGGAGGGAGAAAGAATCTTGAGTAGGCTCCATGTTTAGTGTGGATTCGGACACAGGGTTCAATACCATGACCCTGGGGGTCATGACCTGAACTGAAACCAAGAGTTGAATGCTCCTCCTACCGAGCCACCCAGTAGCTCCAGAAGCAGTTTATTTTGATGGTGTTGCAGCAGTTTACTTTTGCTTTTGTTTCCCTTGCCTCAGTAGACATATCTAGAAAGAAGTTGCTACAGCCAATGTCAAAGAGGTCACTACTTGTGATCTCTAGGATATTTATGGCTTCATGTCTCACATTTAGGTTTTTAATACATTTTGAATGTATGTTTATGCATGGTGTAAGAAAGTGATCCGGTTTCATTCTTTTGCATGTTGTGGTCCAATTTTCCCAACACCATTTGTTGAAGAGACTTTTCCCCACTGGATATCCTTTCCTGCTTTCTCCAAGATTAGTGGACCATGTGCTTCTGGGTTTATTTCTGACTATTCTATTTTGTTCGATCAATCTATGTGTCTGTTTTTGTACCACTTCCATACTGTTTGTGATCACTACAGCATTGAAATCTGGGATTGTGATGCCTCCACTTTTGTTTTTCCATTTCAAAGATTGCTTTACCTGTTCAGGGTCTTTTGTGTTTCCATACAAAGTTTAGGATGGTTTGTTCTAACACTGTTTTTTTTTTTTTTTATGAAATTTATTGACAAATTGGTTTCCATACAACACCCAGTGCTCATCCCAAAAGGTGCCCTCCTCAATACCCATCACCCACCCTCCCCTCCCTCCCACCCCCCATCAACCCTCAGTTTGTTCTCAGTTTTTAACAGTCTCTTATGCTTTGGCTCTCTCCCACTCTAACCTCTTTTTTTTTTTTTTTCCTTCCCCTCCCCCATGGGTTCCTGTTAAGTTTCTCAGGATCCACATAAGAGTGAAACCATATGGTATCTGTCTTTCTCTGTATGGCTTATTTCACTTAGCATTACACTCTCCAGTTCCATCCACGTTGCTACAAAGGGCCATATTTCATTTTTTCTCATTGCCACATAGTACTCCATTGTGTATATATACCACAATTTCTTTATCCATTCATCAGTTGATGGACATTTAGGCTCTTTCCATAATTTGGCTATTGTTGAGAGTGCTGCTATGAACATTGGGGTACAAGTGCCCCTATGCATCAGTACTCCTGTATCCCTTGGATAAATTCCTAGCAGTGCTATTGCTGGGTCATAGGGTAGGTCTATTTTTAATTTTCTGAGGAACCTCCACACTGCTTTCCAGAGCGGCTGCACCAATTTGCATTCCCACCAACAGTGCAAGAGGGTTCCCGTTTCTCCACATCCTCTCCAGCATCTATAGTCTCCTGATTTGTTCATTTTGGCCACTCTGACTGGCGTGAGGTGATACCTGAGTGTGGTTTTGATTTGTATTTCCCTGATAAGGAGCGACGCTGAACATCTTTTCATGTGCCTGTTGGCCATCTGGATGTCTTCTTTAGAGAAGTGTCTATTCATGTTTTCTGCCCATTTCTTCACTAGGTTATTTGTTTTTCGGGTGTGGAGTTTGGTGAGCTCTTTATAGATTTTAGATACTAGCCCTTTGTCCGATATGTCATTTGCAAATATCTTTTCCCATTCCGTTGGTTGCCTTTTAGTTTTGTTGGTTGTTTCCTTTGCTGTGCAGAAGCTTTTTATCTTCATAAGGTCCCAGTAATTCGCTTTTGCTTTTAATTCCCTTGCCTTTGGGGATGTGTCGAGTAAGAGATTGCTACGGCTGAGGTCAGAGAGATCTTTTCCTGCTTTCTCCTCTAAGGTTTTGATGGTTTCCTGTCTCACATTTAGGTCCTTTATCCATTTTGAGTTTATTTTTGTAAATGGTGTGAGAAAGTGGTCTAGTTTCAACCTTCTGCATGTTGCTGTCCAGTTCTCCCAGCACCATTTGTTAAAGAGGCTGTCTTTTTTCCATTGGATGCTCTTTCCTGCTTTGTCAAAGATGAGTTGGCCATACGTTTGTGGGTCTAGTTCTGGGGTTTCTATTCTATTCCATTGGTCTGTGTGTCTGTTTTTGTGCCAATACCATGCTGTCTTGATGATTACAGCTTTGTAGTAGAGGCTAAAGTCTGGGATTGTGATGCCTCCTGCTTTGGTCTTCTTCTTCAAAATTCCTTTGGCTATTCGGGGCCTTTTGTGGTTCCATATGAATTTTAGGATTGCTTGTTCTAATTTCGAGAAGAATGCTGGTGCAATTTTGATTGGGATTGCATTGAATGTGTAGATAGCTTTGGGTAGTATTGACATTTTGACAATATTTATTTTTCCAATCCATGAGCAGGGAATGTCTTTCCATTTCTTTAAGTCTTCTTCAATTACCTTCATAAGCTTTCTATAGTTTTCAGCATACAGATCCTTTACATCTTTGGTTAGATTTATTCCTAGGTATTTTATGCTTCTTGGTGCAATTGTGAATGGGATCATTTTCTTTATTTGTCTTTCTGTTGCTTCATTGTTAGTGTATAAGAATGCAACTGATTTCTGGACATTGATTTTGTATCCTGCAACTTTGCTGAATTCATGTATCAGTTCTAGCAGACTTTTGGTGGAGTCTATCGGATTTTCCATGTATAATATCATGTCATCTGCAAAAAGCGAAAGCTTGACTTCATCTTTGCCAATTTTGATGCCTTTGATTTCCTTTTGTTGTCTGATTGCTGATGCTAGAACTTCCAGCACTATGTTAAACAACAGCGGTGAGAGTGGGCATCCCTGTCGTGTTCCTGATCTCAGGGAAAAAGCTCTCAGTTTTTCCCCGTTGAGGATGATGTTAGCTGTGGGCTTTTCATAAATGGCTTTTATGATCTTTAAGTATGTTCCTTCTATCCCGACTTTCTCAAGGGTTTTTATTAAGAAAGGGTGCTGGATTTTGTCAAAGGCCTTTTCTGCATCGATTGACAGGATCATATGGTTCTTCTCTTTTTTTTGTTAATGTGATGTATCAGGTTGATTGATTTGCGAATGTTGAACCAGCCCTGCATCCCAGGAATGAATCCCACTTGATCATGGTGAATAATTCTTTTTATATGCTGTTGAATTCGATTTGCTAGTATCTTATTGAGAATTTTTGCATCCATATTCATCAGGGATATTGGCCTGTAGTTCTCTTTTTTTACTGGGTCTCTGTCTGGTTTAGGAATCAAAGTAATACTGGCTTCATAGAAGGAGTCTGGAAGTTTTCCTTCCCTTTCTATTTCTTGGAATAGCTTGAGAAGGATAGGTATTATCTCTGCTTTAAATGTCTGGTAGAACTCCCCTGGGAAGCCATCTGGTCCTGGACTCTTATTCTTGGGAGATTTTTGATAACCGATTCAATTTCTTCGCTGGTTATGGGTCTGTTCAAGCTTTCTATTTCCTCCTGATTGAGTTTTGGAAGAGTGTGGGTGTTCAGGAATGTGTCCATTTCTTCCAGGTTGTCCAATTTGTTGGCATATAATTTTTCATAGTATTCCCTGATAATTGTTTGTATCTCTGAGGGATTGGTTGTAATAATTCCATTTTCATTCATGATTTTATCTATTTGGGTCATCTCCCTTTTCTTTTTGAGAAGCCTGGCTAGAGGTTTGTCAATTTTGTTTATTTTTTCAAAAAACCAACTCTTGGTTTCGTTGATCTGCTCTACAGTTTTTTTAGATTCTATATTGTTTATTTCTGCTCTGATCTTTATTATTTCTCTTCTTCTGCTGGGTTTAGGCTGCCTTTGCTGTTCTGCTTCTATTTCCTTTAGGTGTGCTGTTAGATTTTGTATTTGGGATTTTTCTTGTTTCTTGAGATAGGCCTGGATTGCAATGTATTTTCCTCTCAGGACTGCCTTCGCTGCGTCCCAAAGCGTTTGGATTGTTGTATTTTCATTTTCGTTTGTTTCCATATATTTTTTGATTTCTTCTCTAATTGCCTGGTTGACCCACTCATTCGTTAGTAGGGTGTTCTTTAACCTCCACGCTTTTGGAGGTTTTCCAGACTTTTTCCTGTGGTTGATTTCAAGCTTCATAGCATTGTGGTCTGAAAGTATGCATGGTATAATTTCAATTCTTGTAAACTTATGAAGGGCTGTTTTGTGACCCAGTATATGATCTCTCTTGGAGAATGTTCCATGTGCACTCGAGAAGAAAGTATATTCTGTTGCTTTGGGATGCAGAGTTCTAAATAGATCTGTCAAGTCCATCTGATCCAATGTCTCATTCAGGGCCCTTGTTTCTTTATTGACTGTGTGTCTAGATGATCTATCCATTTCTGTAAGTGGGGTGTTAAAGTCCCCTGCAATTACCACATTCTTATCAATAAGGTTGCTTCTGTTTATGAGTAATTGTTTTATATATTTGGGGGCTCCGGTATTCGGCGCGTAGACATTTATAATTGTTAGCTCTTCCTGATGGATAGACCCTGTAACTATCATATAATGTCCTTCTTCATCTCTTGTTACAGCCTTTAATTTAAAGTCTAGTTTGTCTGATATAAGTATGGCTACTCCAGCTTTCTTTTGGCTTCCAGTAGCATGATAAATAGTTCTCCATCCCCTCACTCTGAATCTAAAGGTGTCCTCAGGTCTAAAATGAGTCTCTTGTAGACAGCAAATAGATGGGTCTTGTTTTTTTATCCATTCTGATACCCTATGTCTTTTGGTTTGCGCATTTAATCCGTTTACATTCAGTGTTATTATAGAAAGATACGGGTTTAGAGTCATTGTGATGTCTGTATGTTTTATGCTTGTAGTGATGTCTCTGGTACTTTGTCTCACAGGGTCCCCCTTAGGATCTCTTGTAGGGCTGGTTTAGTGGTGACAAATTCCTTCAGTTTTTGTTTGTTTGGGAAGACCTTTATCTCTCCTTCTATTCTAAATGACAGACTTGCTGGATACAGGATTCTCGGCTGCATATTTTTGCTGTCTAGCACCCTGAAAATCTCGTGCCAATTCTTTCTGGCCTGCCAAGTTTCAAAAGAGAGATCAGTCACGAGTCTTATAGGTCTCCCTTTATATGTGAGGGCACGTTTACCCCTTGCTGCTTTCAGAATTTTCTCTTTATCCTTGTATTTTGCCAGTTTCACTATGATATGTCGTGCAGAAGATCGATTCAAGTTACGTCTGAAGGGAGTTCTCTGTGCCTCTTGGATTTCAATGCCTTTTTCCTTCCCCAGTTCAGGGAAGTTCTCAGCTATGATTTCTTCAAGTACCCCTTCAGCACCTTTCCCTCTCTCTTCCTCCTCTGGGATACCAATTATGCGTATATTATTTCTTTTTAGTGTATCACTTAGTTCTCTAATTTTCCCCTCATACTCCTGGATTTTTTTATCTCTCTTTTTCTCAGCTTCCTCTTTTTCCATAACTTTATCTTCTAGTTCACCTATTCTCTCCTCTGCCTCTTCCATCCGAGCCGTGGTGGTTTGCATTTTGTTTTGCATTTCCTTTAAAGCGTTTTTCAGCTCCTCGTGACTGTTCCTTAGTCCCTTGATCTCTGTAGCAAGAGATTCTCTGCTGTCCTGTATACTGTTTTCCAGCCCAGCGATTAATTTTATGACTATTATTCTAAATTCACTTCTTGTTATATTATTTAAATCCTTTTTGATCAGCTCATTAGCTGTTGTTATTTCCTGGAGATTCTTCTGAGGGGAATTCTTCCGCTTGGTCATTTTGGATAGTCCCTGGTGTGGTGAGGACCTGCAGGGCACTTCCCCTGTGCTGTGGTGTATAACTGGAGTTGGTGGGCGGGGCCGCAGTCAGTCCTGATGTCTGCCCCCAGCCCACCGCTGGGGCCACAGTCAGACTGGTGTGTGCCTTCTCTTCCCCTCTCCTAGGGGCGGGATTCACTGTGGGGTGGCGTGGCCCGTCTGGGCTACTTGCACACTGCCAGGCTTGTGATGCTGGGGATCTGGCGTATTAGCTGGGGTGGGAAGGCAAGGTGCACGGCGGGAGGGGGGGCAGGCTTAGCTCGCTTCTCCTTAGGTGATCCACTTCAGGAGGGGCCCTGTGGCAGCCGGAGGGAGTCAGATCCGCTGCCGGAGGTTTGGCTCCGCAGAAGCACAGAGTTGGGTGTTTGCGCGGAGCGAGCAATTTCCCTGGCCGGAACCGGTTCCCTTTGGGATTTTGGCTGGGGGATGGGCGGGGGAGATGGCGCTGGCGAGCACATTTGTTCCCCGCCAAACTGAGCTCTGTCGTCCGGGGGTCCGCAGCTCACCCTCCCTTTGTCCTCCAGCCTTCCCGCTTTCGGAGCAGAGGTGTTAACTTATGACCTCCCAGACGCTAAGTCGCGCTTGCTGTGGGAACACAGTCCGTCAGGCCCCTCCGCTTTTGCAAGCCGGACTCGGGGGCTCTGCTTGGCTGGCGAGCCGCCCCTCCGCCCCGGCTCCCTCCCGCCAGTCCGTGGAGCGCGCACCGCCTCGCCGCCCTTCCTACCCTCTTCCGTGGGCCTCTCGTCTGCACTTGGGTCCGGTGACTCCGTTCTGCTAATCCTCTGGCGGTTTTCTGGGTTATTTAGGCAGGTGTAGGTGGAATCTAAGTGATCAGCAGGACGCGCGGTGATCCCAGCGTCCTCCTACGCCGCCATCTTCCTGCGCCTCTCTGTTCTAACACTGTTAAAAATGCTGTTGTTATTTTCATAGGGATTGCATTAATGTATAGATTGCCTTGGGGAATATAAACATTTTAACAATATTTGTTCTTCTAATCTATGAGCATGAGATATCTTTCCTTTTTGTTGTGTTATCTTCAATTTCTTTCATCAGTGTTTTATAGTTTTCAGAGTAGAGATCTTTGGTTAGGTTTCTTACTATGCATCTTACTGTTTTCAGTGCAACTGTGAATAGGACTGATTCCTTGATACCTTTCTATTGCTTCATTATTGGTGTATAGAAATACCATAAATTTCTGCACGTTGATTTTGTATTCTGCAATTTTACTGAGTTTGTATATCAGTTCTAGCAGTTTTTGATGAAATCTGTTGGGTTTTCTACATACAGCATCATGTCATCTGCAAATAGTGAAAGTTTGACTTCTTCGTTGCCAATTTGGATGCCTTTTATTGCTTTGTGTTATCTGAGTCCTGAGACTAAGTCTTCCCGTACTATATTAAATAACCATAGTGACAGTGGATTTTCTTTCTTGTTCCTGACCATAGAGGCAAAGCTCTCAGTTTTTGCACAGTGAGGATGATACTAGCTGTGGGTTTTTCATATATGGCCTCCTAATGTTAAGGTATGTTCCTTCTATCCATACTTTGTTGTGGGTTCTTATCATGAATGGATGCTATACTTTGTCAATTGCTTTTTCTGCTTATATTGAGAGGATCATATGGTCCTTTCCATTCTTTTTTAATATGGTATATTGTATTGATTGATTTGTGAATATTGAACCACCCTTGCAACCCAGGAATAAATCCCAGTTGGTCATGGTGAATAATTTTTCTAATGTATTGCTAGATTTGCTTTCCTGGTATTGAGAATTTTTGCCTGTATGTTCATCAAGGATATTGGCCTGTAGTTCTAATTTTTAGTGGAGTCTTTATCTGGTGTTGGTATCGGGGTAATGTTGGACTCATAGAATGAATTTGGAAGTTTGTCCTTCCTTTTATATTTTTTTGAAATAGTTTGAGAAGTGTAAGTATTAACTCTTGTTTAAATGTTTGCTTGAATTCACTTGTGAAGCCATAAGGCCTGAACTGTTGATCGTTTAGGAGATTTTTTTTGATTTCTGATTTAATTTCTTTGCTGGTTAGCTAGAGATGCCAACATGGCAGAGAAGTAGGGGGATCAGAACTTTCTGAGGCTCTCAAAGAAAGAAGGGCTGAACCCAAAGGACTTTGAACCCCAAGAGTCTGGGAGGAAAAGAGACTGAGTCTACCAGGAAGAAACCGGGACAAGTCCCGGGCCATAGGTGGGTGATTGTGAGTAGGGGGAGATAAAACGGTCCACTTTGGCGCCCGTTAGGGGAGGGACCCTCTTCAGCGGAGAGACAAAGGGAAGAGAAAGAGCGGCTGGGGAAACGTAGGACTGTATCTGGACAAGAGAAAAAAACCTCAGACCAGGACTGAGAGGGATCCCATCTCTAACTGCAGTGCTTCCTTCAGACTGGGGCCAGCTGCCCTGTTCATGCACCTGGAGAGCAGGGGCGCCACATCCATGTTCCCTGTTATGTCAGTGGCTCAGTCAGCAGCAGGAGAAACCGGTCACTTCCCTGGAAGGGCTATGGCACAGGACAAAACCAGCAAGGATCACATATTGGGAGGCGCTTCCCCAGTACTGGGGCCCACAGAGTGGGAGTTTAAATCCCAGCCAAGCACCAGGGCATAGGAGTTGATGGACTGAGACAGACAGCCTCGTCTGAACCCCCAGCACAGTCAGGATGTCTACAAAGGAGAGATTTGGGACACCGGGTTGTGAAGAAGAGACTAGGGGTCGCCATTTTTCTCCCCGCTACCACCAAGGCAGGGCCTCAGGGATTGGTCTGTGGGGCCCACAGGGGAGGCAGAACCAGCCTACAACAAACCACGCCCCTGTAAGCCAGGTAACTGAGTATCTACTGGAGTGGGATAGATGCTGTGGAAACAGAGGGACCCCTCCTCCAGACCAGTCCTGCTGCATTGCCTGGATTAATTCTAGGACAATCTTGTTATATGGATATATTGTCCCTTTCATTTCTCCTCCTTATCTCTTCCCTCCTCTAGGCTGGTTACTCTGGTTATTGGTTTGTTTAAACAGGCATAATTAATCGATTCTCTTGACACATGTTCTACACCCCTTCTTTCTCTCTCTCTGGAATAATCAAGCTATATAGTTTCTCTCTATGGGTAACTTTATCTTTGTTTCTTTTCCCCCGCCTCCTTCTTTCTTTTCTTTTCTCTCTCTATGGATGAGGCCGAATAGTCTCGCTTCCTGGTCAATGTTTATTTTTTCTTTTTCTACGCCCCTGTCATCTATCATTTTGTATGTGCTCTTGCATCAGCACCGCCTCTACCATGTGTTTACTTGTAGCTGGGGTTTCTGGTTTTTTGCTTTTTGATTGTTTTTAGTTTTCTGTTTTTTGTTTTTCTTTGTTTGTTTGTATTATTTGTTTGTGTGTTTGCGTGTTTTTGTTTCCTGATTGTCTGTCCTGTTTGTCTGTTTGTTGGTTTTCCTTTCCAGGACTACTTCAAGGAACAAATCAGCACACCAGGTGGAGGGTCCAAAACATCACTACGAGTAGGGAAATAAAATAACCAAAGTCACAACAACAGAGAGCAAGAAACACTCTCCAAAAACAACCTCCTGAAGGGTAAGGCCCTTCAGTATATATAGCAGTGCTTGCATGTGCAGAGCGTGTAACAAACTTTTAAAACTCATAAGGGACAGAAAACTAGCCAAAATGACGAGACAGAAGAATTCTCCTCAAAAGAAATTCCAGGAAGAAGTGACAGCTAAAGAATTGATCAAAACAGATGTAAGCAACACAACTGAACAAGAGTTTAGAATAATAGTCATAAAATTAATCGCTGGGCTTGAAAAAAGCATAGAAGACAGCAGAGAATCTATTCTACAGAGATCAAGGGACTAAAAAATAGTCATGCTGAATTAAAAATGCTATAAATGAGATGCAAAATAAAATGGAGGCGGCCACAGTGTGGACTGAAGAGGCAGAGGGGAGAATAGGTGAATTAGAAGATGAAATTATGAAAAAAGAGGAAGCTGAGAAAAAGAGAGATAAAAAAAATCCAGGAGTACAAGGGGAGAATTAGAGAACTAAGTGGTGCAATCAAATGGAACAATATCTGTATCATAGGAATTCCAGAAGAAGAAGAAGAGAAAGGGGCTGAAGGTGTACTTGAACAAATCATAGCTGAGAACTTCCCCGATCTGGGGAAGGAAACAGGCACGGAAATCCAAGAGGCACAGAGAACTCCCTCCAGACGTAACTTGAATCGATATTCTGCACGACATATCATAGTGAAACTGGCAAAATACGAGGATAAAGAGAGAATTCTGAAAGCAGCTAGGGATAAATGGGCCTTAACATACAAAGGTAGACACATGAGGGTAGTAGCAGACCTATCTACAGAAACTTGGCAGGCCAGAAAGGAATGGCAGGAAATCTTCAATATGCAGCCAAAAATCCTCTACCCAGCAACACTGCCATTCAGAATAGAAGGAGAGATAAAGGTTTTCCCAAACAAATAAAAACTGGAGGAATTCATCACCACTAAACCAGCCCTACAAGAGTTCCTAAGGGGGACTCTGTGAGTGAAATGTTGCAAGGACCACAAAGTACCAGAGACACCACTACAAGCATGAAACCTACAGATATCACAATGACTCTAAACGCGTATCTTTCAATGAAAACACTGAATGTAAGTGGACTAAACGCTCCAACCAAAAGACATAGGGTATCAAAATGGATAAAAAAACAAGACCCATCTCTTTGCTGTCTATAAGAGACTCATTTTAGACCTGAGGATACTTTCAGGTTGAAAGTGAGGGGATGGAGAACTATCCTGGAAGACAAAAGAAAGCTGGAGTAGCCATACTTATATCAGACAAACTAGACTTTCAATTAAAGGCTGTAACAAGAGATGAAGAAGGGCATTATATAATAATTACAGGGTCTATCCATCAGAAAGAGCTAACAATTATAAATGTCTGGGCACCGAATTTGGGGGCCCCCAAATATATAAAACAATCACAAACATAAGCAACCTTATGGATAAGAATGTGGTAACTGCAGGGGACTTTAATACTCCACTTACAACAATGGACAGATCATCTAGACAGAGAAATAGTAAAGAAACAGTGGCCTTGAACGATACATTGGACAAAATGGACTTGACGGATGCACTTAGAACTCTACATCCCAAAGCAGCATAATATAGTTTCTTCTCGAGTGCACATGGGACATTCTCCAAGATAGATCACGTACTGAGTCACAAAACAGCCCTTCATAAGTATAAAAGACTTGAGATCATACCATGCACACTTTCAGATCACAATGCTATGAAACTTGAAATCAACCCCAGGAAAAAGGATGGAAAATCTCCAAAAGCAAGGAGGTTAAAGAACGTCCTACTAAGGAATGAATGGGTCAACCAGGCAATTAAAGAAGAAATTAAAAAATATATGGGAACAAATGAAAATGAAAACACAACACTCCAAACCCTTGGGGGATGCAGCGAAGGCACACCTGAGAGGAAACTACATTGCAATCTAGGCCTATCTCAAGAAACATGAAAAACCCCAAGAAGAAAATCTAACAGCACACGTAAAGGAACTAGAAGCCGAACAGCTAAGACACCCCAAACCCAGCAGAAGAAGAGAAATAATAAAGATCAGAACAGAAATAAAGCATATAGAATACAGAAAAACAGTAGAGCAGATCAATGAAACCAACAGTTGGTTTTTTGAAAAAAATAAGCAAAATTCATAAATTTCTAGCCAGGCTTCTCAAAAAGAAAAGAGAGAGGACCCAAATAGATAAAATCATGAATGAAAATGGAATTATTACAACCCATCCCACAGAAATACAAAAAATTATCAGGGAATACTATGAAAAATTATATGCCAACAAACTGGACAACCTGGAAGAAATGGACAAATTCCTAAACACCCACACCCTTTCAAAACTCAAACAGGAAGAAATAGAAAATTTCAACAGACCAATAACTAGTGAAGAAATTGAATCAGTTATCAAGAATCTGCCAAAAAACAAGAGGTGTGGACCACGTGGCTTCCCCGGGGAATTCTACCAGATGTTTAAAGCAGAGATTATACCTATCCTTCTCAAGCTGTTTCACAAAATAGAAAGGGAAGGAAAACTTCCAGACTCATTCTAGGAAGCCAGCATTTCTTTGATTCCCAAACCAGACAGTGACCTGGGAAGAAAAGAGAACTATAGGTCAATATCCCTGATGAATATGGATGCAAAAATTCTCAACAAGATACTAGGACATCGAATTAAACAGCATGTAAAAAGAATAATTCACCATGATCAAGTGGGATTCATTCCTGGGCTGCAGGGCTGGTTCAACATTTGCAAATCCATCAATGTGATACGCCACATTAATGAATGAAAACTTAAGAACCATATGATCCTGTCAATCGATGCAGAAAAAGCATCTGAAAAAATTCAGCATCCTTTCTTTTTTTTATTTTTTTTTTAAATTTTTTTTCAACATTTTTATTTATTTTTGGGACAGAGAGAGACAGAGCATGAACAGGGGAGGGGCAGAGAGAGAGGGAGACACAGAATCGGAAACAGGCTCCAGGCTCCGAGCCATCAGCCCAGAGCCTGACGCGGGGCTCGAACTCACGGACCGCGAGATCGTGACCTGGTTGAAGTCGGACGCTTAACCGACTGCCCCACCCAGGCGCCCCTCAGCATCCTTTCTTAATAAAAGCCCTTGAGAAGGTTGGCATAGAAGGAACATACTTAAACATCATAAAAGCCATTTATGAAAAGCCCACAGTTAATATCATCCTCAATGGGGAAAACTGAGAGATTTCCCCCTGAGATCAGGAACACGACAGGGATGTCCACTCTCACCACTATTGTTTAACATAGTGTTGGAAATCGTAGCATCAGCAATCAGACAACAAAGGGAAATCAAAGGCATCAAAATTGGCAAAGATGATGTCAAACTTTCACTTTTTGCAGACAACATGAAACGCTATATAGAATACCTGACAGAGCCCACCAAAAGGCTGCTAGAACTGATACATGAATTCAGCAAAGTTGCAGGATACAAAATTAATGTATAGAAATTGGTTGAATTTTTATACACCAATAATGAAGCAACAGAAAGACAAATAAAGAATCTGATCCCATTCACAATTGCACCAAGAAGCATAAAATACCTAGGAATACACCTAGCCAAAGATGTAAAAGATCTGTATGCTGAAAATTATAGAAAGGTTATGAAGGAACTTGAGGAAGATACAAATAAATGGAAAAATATTCCATGCTCAAGGATTGGAAGAATAAATATTGTTAAAATGTCAATACTACCCAAAGCAATCTACAAATTTAAAGCAATCCCAATAAAATTTACACCAGCAATCTTATCAAAGCTAGAACAAGCAATCCTAAAATTTGTAAGGAACCACAAAAGACCCTGAATAGCCAAAATAATATTGATGAAGAAAACCAAAGAGGGAGGCATCACAATCCCAGACTTTAGCCTCTACTACAAAGCTCTAATCATCAAGACAGTATGGTTTTGGCACAAAAACAGACACATAGACCAATAGAATAGAACAGAGACTCCAGAATTGGACCCACAAGTATATGGCCAACTAATCTTTGACAAACCAGGAAAGAATATCCAATGGAAAAAAGACAGTCTCTTTAACAAATGGTGCTGGGAGAACTGTACAGCAACATGCAGAAAAATGACACTAGACCACTTTCTTACACCATTCACAAAAATAAACCAAAACAGATGAAGGACCTGAATGTGTGACAGGAAACCATCAAAACCCTAGAGGAGAAAGCAGGAAAAACCTCTCTGACATCAGCTGCAGCAATTTCTTACTTAACACATCTCCAAAGGCAGGGGAATTAAAAGCAAAATGAACTATTGGGACCTCATGAAGATAAAAAGCTTCTGCACTGCAAAGGAAACAATCAGCAAAACTAAAAGGCTGCCGAGGGAATGGGAAAAGATATTAGCAAATGACATACCGGATAAAGGGCTAGTATCCAAAATCTATAAAGAACTCACCAAACTCCACACCCGAAAAACAAATGGGCAGAAAACATGAATAGACACGTTTCTAAAGAAGACATCCAAATGGCCAACAGGCACATGAAAAGATCTCAACGTCACTCTTCATCAGGGAAATACATATCAAAACCACACTCAGATACCACCTCACACCAGAGTGGCTAAAATGAACAAATCAGGAGACTATAGATTCTGGCGAGGATGAGGAGAAACGGGAACCCTCTTGCACTGTTGGTGGGAATGCAAACTGATGCAGCTGCTCTGGCAAACAGTGTGGAGGTTCCTCAAAAAATTAAAAATTGATCTACCCTATGGCCCAGCCATAGGACTGCTAGGAATTTACCCAAGGGATACAGGAATGCTGATGCATAGGGGCACTTGTACCCCAATGTTTATAGCAACGCTTTCAACAATAGCCAAATTATGGAAATAGCCTAAATGTCCACCAACTGACGAATGGATAAAGAAGATGTGGTTTAGATATACAATGGAATACTAGTTGGCAATGAGAAAGATTGAAATCTGGCCATTTGTAGCAACATGGATGGAACTGGAGAGTATTATGGTAAATGAAGTAAAGCAGGCAGAGAAAGACAGATACCCTATGTCTTCACTCATAATTGGATCCTGAGAAACTTTACAGAAGACCTTGGGAGAGGGGAAGGGGGAAGAAAAACGTTACAGAGAGGGAAGGAGACAAACCATAATAGACTCTTAAATACTGATAACAAACTGAGGATTGATGGGGGTTGGGGGAGAGGGGAAAGTGGGTGATGGGCATCGAGGAGGGCACCTGTGAGGATGAACACTGGGTGTTGTATGGAAACCAATTTGACCATAAATTACATTTATATAATAAAATAAAAATAAAAATAAAATAAAAAGTGCTCATGCACAGTGAAGGAAACAATCACAAAATTAAAATGACATATATGATAAATGATTAGTATCCAAAATATATAAAGAACTTAGAAAACCAACACCCAAACAATAAATAACCTAATTAAAACATGGACAGAAGAAATGTAAAGACATTTCAACAAAAAAGACATGTTGATGGCCAGCAGACACATGAAGAGATGCTCAACATCACTCATCGTCAAGGAAATGCAAATCAAAGCCACAAAGCGCTATTACCTTACACCTGTCAGAATGGCAAAAACAAAAACACAAGAAAGAAGTGTTAGCAAGAATATGCAGAAAAAGGAATACTTATGTGCTCTGTGTGAATGCAAATTGGGATAGCCACTGTGGAAAGAGTATGGAGGCTCCTCAAAAAATTAAAAATAGAATTATCATGAGATCCAGTAATTTCTCTATTGAGTATTTACTGAAAGAATATGAAAACACTGTCTTGAAAAAGACATATGCACTCATAGGTTTACTGCACCATTATTTACAACAGCCAATATGGAAGCAACCCAAGCATGTATCAATTGATGAATGGATAAAGAAGATGTGGTGTATTTACACAATGGATTATTGCTCAGCTGTAAAAAGGAATGAATTCTTGCCATTTGCAAGGACATGGATGAAGCTAGAGTGTAAGGTTAAGTGAAATAAGTCAGTGAGAGAAAGGCAAGTACCATATAATTTCACTCATATGTGTATGTTAAGAAACAAAATGAACAAACAAGGGAAAAAACAGACGAACAACAAACCAGACTATTAACTATAGAAAACAAACAGAGGGTAGGTTGATGGGGGAATAGATGAAACAGTTGAAGGTGATTAAGAACCCACTCATCTTGATGATCACTGAATAATGTATAGAATTTTTCAATCACTATATTATACACCTGGACTACATTAACATTGTATGTGAATTATATTGGAATTAGAAAAATAATAAGATTAAAAAACATTATGAATTAGCTTCATAGAATAAAGTATTTGAAATAATTATAAAATAATAAAGTAGTACAGGAAGGTCCTTATGTAATGAAATGGAAAAAACTGGCTAACCTTACAGAAAAATGTACCTAAAGGAGACTGTGCATGTGAAGGTGCTGAAAAAACCTTTCTGAGAGAGACAAATAGGCAGACTAATAAATACTCTGAGGCAAAAAAAAAAAAATATATATATATATATAATGGTAGAATTACGGTAGAATAGACATGAGAACTCCATTTAATGATGAACATATCTATAAATAGTTAAAGTAGACAAAAAATATGCTACCAGTCATAAAATATAATTCCACCCATGTCCAAAAAAAGTGTTCCCTAAAGGAAAAGGGAAAAGTACCCACCTAGTTATCCATATTACAAAACGGTATCAAAGCCTTGCATTCTGCAATCTCCTGAACAGCATTTTGTAACAAGAAATTAAGAGGTAAAGTTATAGAACAAATCGACACCATGTGCCTCCTGATATAATACACTGAGAACAAAACATCATTCCAGTGATGTTCCTTGACAAAAGCACATAAGCTGAATGTAATCATGAGGAAACACCACACAAACTGAACTTGAAGGACATTCTATAAAATAACCATGTTACCATCTTCAAAACTAATTTTTTTTTCTACACAAAGAAAATCTAAGAAACGACTGCAGATTAAAGGAAACTAAAATAAGCCAGGCAGAGAAAGACAGATATCATGTCTGAGAACAAACTAAGGGTAGATGGGGCGTGGGGGAGAGGGGAAAATGAGTGATGGGCAGGCAGGGAGGAGGGCACTTGTTGGGATGAGCACTGGGTGTTGTATGGAAACCAATTTGACAAATTATATTTTAAAAATAAAATAAATTAAAATACATACTTCAAAAAGTTAAAAAAAACAAACATGACAGCTCAATGCAACATGATTATGAATTGGACCCTGGACCAGATTCTTTATGATTTTTTAATAAATGGCATTTACTGGCATAATTGGTGAAAAATGAGTATGGTCTTAGGAAACACAGACTGAAGTACATAGGATTCATAAGGCAACTTACCATCAAATGGTTCAGAAAAAATATATTTATGTATTTGTTATGATGCATATGTATATAAATATGTAAATAGAACTATAAATATAAGCAATCATGTTTCTGGGTTTTTTTTTTAGTAATTATTTATTTTTAGAGAGAGAGAGTGTTAAGCAGGGGAGAGGCAGAGAGGGGGGCAGTGGATCCGACTTGGGCTTTTTGCTGACAGCAGAGAGCCTGATGTGGGGCTCGAACTCACAAACTATGTGATCATGACCTGAGCTGAAGTCAAACACTCAACCAACTGAGCCACCCAGGTGCCCCATTTCTTGATACTTACTCAAAGGAGGTGAAAAATTATGTCCACACAAAAATCTTCACATAGGTATTTATAGCCGCTTTATTCATAATTGCCAAATCTTAGATGCAACCAAGGTGTCATTCAGTAGGTGAATGGATAAACTGGTACATTCAAACAATGGAATGTTATTCTAAAAAGAAATGAGCTACCAAGCCCTGAAAAGACATGGAAGAACCTTATGTGCATATTACTAATGGAAAGAAACCAACTTGAAAGGCTATATACTGTATGATTCCAACTGCTAACATTCTGAAAAAGTAAAACTATGAAACAGTAAAAAGATCAGTGGTTGCCAGAGGTTTAGAGGGAGGGATGAATAGGCAGAATAAAGAGGCCTTTCAAGGCAGTGTAAATACTCTGTATGATACCATAATGAGAGTACATACCATTATTCATTTTTCCAAGCCCACAGAATGTTCAATGCCAAGATTGAACAATAATGTAACTATGGACTTTGGGTGATTATTGTATGCCAATGTAGTTTCATTAATTGTGACAACTATACCATTCTTGTAGGGAATGTTGATAATAGGGAAGTCTATGTACTATGGGGCAGTAGATATATGAGAAATCTCTCTGTGTTTTTCTCAATTTTGCTGTGAACTTAAAACTACTCTTAAAATAATCTGTAAAAAACATCAGCAAACTTAGCACCATCAATAATGAATGTGACAAACTGGTATTTTGTGCCTCCTGATGTGATGCAAACACACAGCATCACCTATGTAGTCTTCTTGCTAAAAGTGCTTAATCATGGGGAAACACATGGCACAATGCAGGACAATTGCCTGGACTCATCAGAAATGTCCATATTTTGAAAATTTTAAAAATTTTGTGGCACATATGCAGGACAATTGCCTGGACTCATCAGAAATGTCAATATTTGGGAAATTTAAAAAATTTTAATTTTCTAATCCTCATTAAGAAAGGATGAGGAAGTGCTATTCTAGATTTAAAAAGATTAAAAGGGCATGACAACTAAATACAGTATAGGATCCTTGACTGGATCCTGTATCAAAAAAAAATAAAAAGCTTTAAAGGGTATTGTTAGGGTAATTGGGAAATTTGGGGACAATATGTTTGATAACAGAATTATATCAGTGTTAAGTTTCTCTGAGTGTAATAAAAGCAATGCTCTTGTTCTTAAGACATACTGAAGTGTTTAGGGCTTAAGTGCCATAATATCTGCAAGTTGCTTCCAAATGTTTCAGCAAATATATATAAATTTATATATAAAATTATATAAAATATATATTAATACACAAGGACATAAAGCAAATCTCAACAAATACTAAATAAACAGTATCATATAAACCGTGTTCTGCCCTTCCCAGACTCTCCCTCTCTTAAAATAAACATTGAAAAAAGATTATATGTAGCAAAATAAACAATGGATAGATCTACCTGAAGGATGTCTTTTGACTTTTCTGAAGAGTTGAAATTTTACAATAAAAAAAAACTGGTGAAGAAAATGTCTGTACTAAGTACAATTAAATGGAAAGAATAACATGTTATTTTTCTTGTTTCTTGAGATAGGCCTGGATTGCGATGTATTTTCCTCTCAGGACTGCCTTCGCTGCATCCCAAAGCATTTGGATTGTTGTATTTTCATTTTCGTTTCTTTGCATATATTTTTTAATTTCTTCTCTAATTGCCTGGTTGACCCACTCATTCGTTAGTAGGGTGTTCTTTAACCTCCATGCTTTTGGAGGTTTTCCAGACTTTTTCCTGTGGTTGATTTCAAGCTTCATCGCATTGTGGTCTGAAAGTATGCATGGTATAATTTCAATTATTGTATACTTATGAAGGGCTGTTTTGTGACCCAGTATGTGATCTATCTTGGAGAAGGCTCCATGTGCACTCGAAAAGAAAGTGTATTCTGTTGCTTTGGGATGCAGAGTTCTAAATAGATCTGTCAAGTCCATCTGATCCAATGTATCTTTCAGGGCCCTTGTTTCTTTATTGACTGTGTGTCTAGATGATCTATCCATTTCTGTAAGTGGAGTGTTAAAGTCCCCTGCAATTACCACCTTCTTATCAATAAGGTTGCTTAAGTTTCTGGTTAATTGTTTTATATATTTGGGGGCTCCTGTATTCGGCGCATAGACATTTATAATTGTTAGCTCTTCCTGATGGATAGACCCTGTAATTATTATATAATGCCCTTCTTCATCTCGTTACAGCTTTAATTTAAAGTCTAGTTTGTCTGATATAAGTATGGCTACTCCAGCTTTCTTTTGGCTTCCAGTAGCATGATAAATAGTTCTCCATCCCCTCACTCTCAATCTAAAGGTGTCCTCAGATCTAAAATGAGTCTCTTGTAGACAGCAAACAGATGGGTCTTGTTTTTTTATCCATTCTGATACCCTATGTCTTTTGGTTGGCGCATTTAATCCATTTACATTCAGTGTTATTATAGAAAGATATGGGTTTAGAGTCATTGTGATGTCTGTATGATTTATGCTTGCAGTGATGTCTCTGGTACTTTGTCTCACAGGATCCCCCTTAGGATCTCTTGTAGGGCTGGTTTAGTGGTGACAAATTCCTTCAATTTTTGTTTGTTTGGGAAGACCTTTATCTCTCCTTCTATTCTAAATGACAGACTTGCTGGATAAAGGATTCTCGGCTGCATATTTTTTTTCTGTTCAGCACATTAAAGATCTCGTGCCAATCCTTTCTGGCCTGCCAAGTTTCAAAAGAGAGATCAGTCAAGAGTCTTATAGGTCTCCCTTTATATGTGAGGGCACGTTTATCCCTTGCTGCTTTCAGAATTTTCTCTTTATCCTTGTATTTTGCCAGTTTCACTATGATATGTTGTGCAGAAGATCGATTCAAGTTACATCTGAAGGGAGTTCTCTGTGCCTCTTGGATTTCAATGCCTTTTTCCTTCCCCAGTTCAGGGAAGTTCTCAGCTATTATTTCTTCAAGTACCCCTTCAGCACCTTTCCTTCTCTCTTCCTCCTCTGGGATACCAATTATGCATATATCATTTCTTTTTAGTGTATCACTTAGTTCTCTAATTTTCCCCTCATACTCCTGGATTTTTTTCTCTCTCTTTTTCTCAGCTTCCTCTTTTTCCATAACTTTATCTTCTAGTTCACCTATTCTCTCCTCTGCCTCTTCAATCCGAGCCATCGTCATTTCCATTTTGTTTTGCATTTCGTTTAAAGCGTTTTTCAGCTCCTCGTGACTGTTCCTTAGTCCCTTGATCTCTGTAGCAAGAGATTCTCTGCTGTCCTCTACACTGTTTTCAAGCCCAGCGATTACTTTTATGACTATTATTCTAAATTCACTTTCTGTTATATTATTTAAATCCTTTTTGATCAGTTCATTAGCTGTTGTTATTTCCTGGAGATTCTTCTGAGGGGAATTCTTCCGTTTGGTCGTTTTGGATAGTCCCTGGAGTGGTGAGGACCTGCAGGGCACTTCCCCTGTGCTGTGGTGTATAACTGGAGTTGGTGGGCGGAGCTGCAGTCCAACCTGATGTCTGCCCCCAGCCCACCGCTGGGGCCACTGTCAGACTAGTGTGTGCCTTCTCTTCCCCTCTCCTAGGGGCGGGATTCACTGTGGGGTGGCATGGCCCGTCTGGGCTACTTGCACACTGCCAGTCTTGTGGTGCTGGGGATCTGGCGTATTAGCTGGGGTGGGTAGGCAAGGTGCACGGGAGCAGGAGGGGCAGGCTTAGCTCGCTTCTCCTTAGGTGATCCACTTCAGGAGGGGCCCTGTGGCAGCCAGAGGGAGCCAGACCCGCTGCCGGAGGGGTGGCTCCGCAGAAGCACAGAGTTGGGTTTTTGCGTGGAGCAAGCAAGTTCCCTGGCAGGAACTGGTTCCCTTTGGGATTTTGGCTGGGGGATGGGCGAGGGAGATGGCGCTGGCGAGCGCCCTTGTTCCCCGCCAAACTGAGCTCTGTCATCCCGGGGCTCAGCAACTCTCCCTCCCTTTGTCCTCCAGCCTTCCAGCTTTCTGAGCAGAGCTGTTAACCTATGACCTCCCAGATGCTAAGTCGCGCTTGCTGTGGGAACAGACTCCGTCTGGCCCCTCCGCTTTTGCAAGCCAGACTCTGGGGCTCTGCTTGGCCGGCAGGCTGCCCCTCCACCCCAGCTCCCTCCCGCCAGTCCGTGCAGCAAGCACCACCTCTCCGCCCTTCCTACCCTCTTCCGTGGGCCTCTCGTCTGCGCTTGGCTCCAGAAACTCCGTTCTGCTAGTCTTTTAGTGGTTTTCTGGGTTAGTTAGGCAGGTGTAGGTGGAATCTAAGTCATCAGCAGGACACACAGTGAGCCCAGCGTCCTCCTACGCTGCCATCTTCCCCAAGAGTAACATGTTAAACAACAACAAAAAAAAACACGTACCGATGTTTTGGTTCCTAAATACCATCTCCCTCTCAATGAGACAGGGAATAAAAGACAAGCCTAAAAGTAAGGAAGTAAGAAAATGCTGATGTCAAAGTATGTATCAGAATGATGGGAGCACATCAAATGGACAGAGGAGCCAGCTTGAATGGGCTGTCATTGGTTAAGTCTGGGATAATTTGAACATTAAAATAAATAATGGTAGCAATAAGATATTCATGAAATAAAGTAAAAATGAAGGTGTCCAAAAGAAGGTCAATAAGTAAACAGAGAATAAAACTCTTCCTTAAAATAGAATACAAATTTATAAACATAGTAAAAATGATGTAGTTTAAAAAATTCCCATCTTGGGGCGCCTGGGTGGCGCAGTCGGTTAAGCGTCCGACTTCAGCCAGGTCACGATCTCGCGGTCCGTGGGTTCGAGCCCCGCATCAGGCTCTGGGCTGATGGCTCAGAGCCTGGAGCCTGTTTCCGATTCTGTGTCTCCCTCTCTCTCTGCCCCTTCCCCGTTCATGCTCTGTCTCTCTCTGTCCCAAAATAAATAAAAAACGTTGAAAAAAAAATTAAAAATTCCCATCTTGCAGCCATCATACTAATTCAGTCAAGAATTATCAATGGATATTAAAGCCAGTGGACTTTAGTTTGATGAGGAACAAAATGTTTACACAGTTTCAAAGTATTCCCAGCAAAATTATTAACTACAAACAGGAAAATGCTGGGGCACCTGTGTGGTTCAGTTGTTTGAGCATCCGAATCTTGATTTCCACTCAGGTCATGATCCCTGGATCGTGGGATTGAGCTCCGCTTAAGATCCTCTCTCTTTCTCCTTTTGCCTCTCTCCCCCACTCATGTGCTCATGTTCTCTCTCTCAAATTTTTTTAAAAAAGAGGAAAATGGTAACTTTAGAGTGGATTTATCTAGCAAACATCATTTTGACCAAGTAATCAAGATTAACATCACTTTTAAGGGGTCAAATCAGCATCATGTGCCACTGATCTGATGCCCTGAGAATAATACAACATTACTTCTCTGGTATTCCTGCCAAAATGCATAATCCAAATATAATAGTGAAGAAAAGGCACACAAACTTAAACAGAAGGACAATATACAAACTAGTTGTCCTATATTTTTAAAAATTGTCAATAGTTACGAAAGGAAAAAAAAAAGGACTGAACTGTTCCAGATTAAAGAAAACTGAAGAGACACAACAACTAAATGCAATGCATCATCTTGGATTGAAACTTCAACCAAGAAATGAAAATAAATATAAGAAACAATATTGGGACAATTGGTCAAATTTGAATATGGCCTAGATAATATGGGAACACCATTTTAAACTATACTACAAAGCTATAGTAATCAAAATAGTATTTTTCTGGCATAAAAACAGACACATAGACCAACAGAACAGAATGGAGAGCCCAGAAATAAGCCCCCACTTATATGGTCAATACATATATTTGACAAGGGAGCCAAGAGTACTCAATGGAGAAAAGATAGTCTGTTCAATAAATGATGCTGGGAAAACTGGGTATTAATATAAAAAAATGAAACTGAAACCCTATCTTACTTATACCACTCACAGAAATTAATTCAAAACTGACTAAAGACTTGAAGGTAAGACCTGAAACCATAAAACCCTTGGGAAAAAAAAACAGGGAAAAAAGCTCTTTGACATTGGAATTTGCAATGATTTTATGGATTTGGCACTCAAAGCACAAGCAACAAAAACAAGAAGTAAACAAGTTGTGACTACATCAAACTAAAAAGCTTCTGCACAGCAAAAGAATAAAAAGGCAAACTATGGAATGGGGAAAAAACATCTGCAAACCATGTATTCGATAAGGAATTAATATCCAAAATATGTAAGAAACTTATACAGCTCAATAGAAGAAAAATAAATAATCCAACTTACTAAGATGCAAATGACCTGAATTGAATTTTTTCCCAACAAAATATGCAAATGGCTAATAGGCACATTAAAAGGTGTTCAACATCACTAGTCATCAGGATATGCAAATCAAAACCATAGTTTGAAAAACAAAATGAACAAAAAAAACCCCAAAACCACAGCAATATATCTCCCACACTTGTTAGAATGGGTATTATAAAAAAGACAAGAGATAACAAATGCTGGTGAAGATGTGGAGAAAAGGGAACCCTCGTACATTGTTGATGGGAATGTACACTGGTACATCTATTATGTAAAATAGCATGGAGGTTCTTCAAAAAATTAAAATTGGGACTACTAGATGATCCAGAAATTCCACTTCAAGTATATATCTAAAGGAAATAAAATCACTAATCTTGAAGAAACATCTGCACCCCTATGTTCACTGCATCATTATTTATAACTAAGACATGGCAACAACCTAAGTCTCCACTGACAGATGAACAGGTAAAGGAAATGAAATGAAATTTCATTTCCAACACATTTCATTTCCAACACATTTCATTTCCAACACATTGGATAAAACTTGAGGGCATTATACTAACTGAAATAAGTCAAAGAAAAACACTGAGTGATCTCATTTATACATAGAATCTAAACAAACAAACAAACTCATAAATACAGAGTAGATTGGTAGTTTCCAGAGGTGGGAGGGTGGGAAAAATGGATGACAGTGGTCAAAGGGTATAGATTCTCAGTTATAACATGAATAATAGCTCTGGGTATCTAATATACAGCATGATGTACATTATACTATAGTTAATAGTATAGTTATATATACTTATGCAATTGTATAGTATAGTTATTGTAGTTAATACTACAATATTGTAGTTAATACTATATTTAGTATTGTAGTTAATACTATATTGTATTAATACAATATACAAATACAAAATACAATTAATACAAAATACAATATAATATTGTAGTTAATACTATAGTCTAGTGACTAAAATTAACAAAATTGTATACTTAAAAGTCGTGGAGAATAGATATTAAAAGTTTTCATCATACACTCACAAAATGGTTACTGTGTGAGATGACTGTGTGAAATCTTATTGTGGCAATTATTTTGTAATATATAGATACAGCAAATCATATTATATACCTGAAACCTACCACAACATTGTATGTCAAACATATTTCAATAAAGCAAGACAAAAAAGAACTATAATACAGCTTGCATTGTCCACTTGAAATATGTGTTCTCCCAAATTCATCCCTTTTCCATTGTTTATAAGTGGATAATCTTGACAATAAAGGTATATGAAACACATAAAAATTAGAACATTGTCAATTTCTATTTTGACACATGTAGTGAGGTTATGTAAGGTTATGTATAACCTTATGTAAGGTTATCTTTCTGAAGAAATATGCACTGACGTATTTACAGGTACTGAAGTATTTACCAGTCAAGAAGCATGATATCTACAAGTTATTCTTAAATAGTTCAGAGGAAGAGGAAGAGGGAGAAAGGCAGAAAAGGAGAGGTAGGGGAGAGGAGAAGGGGGGGAGGAAAAAAGGAAGGGAGAAGGAGAAGAGGTATGAGAGGGAGAAATAGAGAATGAAAAAGCAAGTATGGGAAAATGTTAATTGGTGAATCTGGGTTAAGGGTATATGGGAGTTCTTTGTAATATTCTCAAAATTTTTTAAAGTGTAAAATGAGATCAAAATGAAAAGTTTTAAAAAACAAAAATATAGTAGGTTAAGCGTCTGACTTCAGCTCAGATTTGAGCCCCTCATCGGGCTCCATGCTGACAGCTCAGAACCTGGAGCCTGCTTTGGAATCCTTGTCTCCCTCTCTCTCTGCCCTCCCCCACTCACACTCTGTCTCTCTCTCTCAAAAATAAACAAACATTAAAACAAATTTTTTAAAACATAAATATATGTATCAGGAATAACTCCATCATTGAATAGCATGCACATGCATTTCTATGTATGTAATGAAAGAAAAAGTTTTATATGGCCAAATGTGTTGAAATGAAAAGCTGGTATATTTTGCTTTTTCTTATAAGAAAGACAAAAAAAAACTTTAAAGAAGAAAATCAGATGAAGTTAACTGTAATTGGACTAATGATTTCACAATATGATTTTTAAAAAATAGACTCATGTTTGTAAATTAAACAACTCATGAGTCAAAAAAGAAATAAGGGAAATTATAATTGAATGATAGTAAAATACATATATAAATCTGTGAAATTATGAAGTTGTACAGAGTGGAAGATTTATAATCATAAATTCTTATTTTAAAAATTTTTTTTTTTTCAACGTTTTATTTATTTTTGGGACAGAGAGAGACAGAGCATGAACGGGGGAGGGGCAGAGAGAGAGGGAGACACAGAATCGGAAACAGGCTCCAGGCTCCGAGCCATCAGCCCAGAGCCTGACGCGGGGCTCGAACTCACGGACCGCGAGATCGTGACCTGGCTGAAGTCGGACGTTTAACCGACTGCGCCACCCAGGCGCCCCATAAATTCTTATTTTAGAAAAGAAGATTGAAAATTACTGGGTAAAGGTCCAAATAAATAAATTAGAAAATGAGCAAGTAAAAAAGGTAATAATAAAGATAAAAGCAAAAATTATTAAAGTAGGAAACAAAGTATTCAATGGTGAGGCCTGATGAAACCAAAAGCAGGAAACAGATTAGAAAACTAATTATTGTAATTTGTCACATGGTCACACTGTCATATTAATGGAGAAAAAACTCCATATTCATTCAGAATTAAAGCTCTCAGCATACTAAGAATAGAAACAAACTGCCTTATCCTGAAGAAGCAAATCTACTAAAAATGGTGAAACATTTATAGAATTCCCCTGTAAATTCAAAAGCAAGGTAAGAAAATCTCCTATCGCTACTATTTCTCATTGTACTGAAAGTCCTAACCAGCACAGTAAGACAAGCTAAAAAACAAATATTGAAAGAAAGAAACTGCCATTATTCACAACATAGCTAATAGACAATCCAAGAGAATCTATAAATTATCAGAACAAAACTCAGAGAATCTGTAGCATATAAAATCACTATGTAAAAATATCAATCATGTTCCCATTTACCAACAAAAATCAGAAAATCTGGTTTTAAAAATACATTTCAGGGATGCCTGGGTGGCTCAGTCAGTTAAGCATCCGACCTCAGCTCAGATCTGATCTCACCAGTCCTGAGTTCAAGCTCCACAACGGGCTCTGTGCTGACAGCTCAGAGCCTGAAGCCTGCTTCAGATTCTGTGTCTCCTGCTCTCTTTGACCCTGCCCCCACTTGTACTCTGTGTCTCTCTCTCTCAAAAATAAATAAACATTAAAAAAAATTTAAATACATTTCACACTAACAACAAAAACTATAAGGTAAATTAGGAGTGAATTTAACAAAGCAGCTTATAAATTACATTATTATTATATGGTATGTATGGTTTTATAAAATGTAGAAAATAGTTTCAATTTTACCATTTTGTGCTAGCTTTGTTTTTTGTTTGGCTATTTATTTTTACAACTTTTATTCCTCTTCCTCCCTTAATAAGTTTTTGGTAAAGAAAGTACCTTAAAAAACACAATTACCTGGTGTAGGACATCAGAAAAATCAGGGCAGCATTGTCAATAGTCTTCATCATCTTCACAGGGTGAACCATTTTATGAATGCACCAAGGAAATGGAGTCATTCTGCAATCCCTCAGAGACTAAAAGATAGTAAAATAAGGTAAAATTATTTCCTCTGTTTTTGGACGTTTCTTTCCCCTGGCCTCCTCAAGTCCTTATGTTCCACCGTGCTCCCATTTCTATTATATATTCCTGTAAAACAATTATATAGATCATATTAGAAGGGGTCTATTGCAAATTAAGAGTGTGGATTCTAGAAGCCCCTTAGAACAGTGTCTGGCACATAAAAAATGTTCAGTAAATATATGCTATATTACAATTTTCAATGATTTGAATCACTAGATGAAATTATGTAGCTCTTGCAGTTTTTGCCCTGCACAACATCCTTGGTTTTCTACATGAGCACTGCTATCCCTATGCCCTAACCTCTACCAGCACTACCCTTTTGTACATTGAGGTAAAAATGATGGAAATCAGAGTGTAAAGGAATGACTGGATGATGCTTTCAAGCAAAAAAGCTCATTCTTTTTCTATGCACTGTCACCAAGTCCCAAGTCCAGAGCCTCCTTGGTTGCCACTGTTATCCTAGCATTTATTGACTTATTTATTCAAGTATCTGTTTCACTCCAACTATGTACCAGGCACTATGCCTTGCTCATCCATTCCCTACAGCTCCCAGCACAATGCCTTGTCCATTGCAAGAGTTCCATAAGGGTTTACTGTATGAATGAAAAAAGGATGCCCTGCTTCCTTTGGATTACAAGGACCTGTGAGCCTTGGGTCAGATTTGGTTTTATTTTTTGCATTCCATAAAGTCTTCTAAATAGAAGGCTGTTTCTCTGATGGTAAAAACTGGATTCCTAAAATATATCACTTGATTGAAAATCTTCAATGGTTACCACTGCTTTTAGATTAAACTGCATACTCCTTAGCGTAACATTCAAGGCCTTGCAACACTCTATTGCACTTCCAAGTCCTTCTTTCTCAAAGATTCAGAATTACACCCAAGCTTTTCCCATAAGCCCACTTTGGGACTTTTGTCCTGAAAACACCAGGCCTGAAAAGCATTCTCTCCCCTTCCACATGCCAGATGTCACTCACCCTTTAAAGAACCACCCAAATTTCCCCTTTCCTTTTTGATGGGTCATGATTATTACCAAGCAGAATGACTTTGTCCATCCTGGGTGATCCCTGCATACCTTGAACAAGCAAACATTATGGCCCTTGGGTTTAACTTACCATACTGTTTTTTTGTTTGTTTGTTTTTAACTTATTAAATTTTCCTGCTACATACAGAGAAACCCACTCCTGAAGACACTTCAAAATACCCTCCGTTAGCACAGGAATTGAGCCTGTTAGCATAGGAATGAGGCCTTCCATATGTTGTTACTGATCTTGAACCAAGGATTTTCTTTTCAATGGAAAAGTTTCAAATATACACAAAAGTAGTAGAACAGTATAATGAATTTCCATGTATACATCACCCAGTTATCATCAACTCATGAACATTTTGTTTGTAACTCCCACTTCCGCCCCACTGAATTACTTTTAAACATATCAAGAGATTTAAATCTATTTCTTAAAAAAATATAACAATTATCACAGCTAAAATATCAAAAATAATTTACTTAATGTCATTCAATATCCATAATTTTGCCCAAGCATATTTTGTGAAAGAGCTACTCAATGCCAGTATGGTTTTTGTTTGTTTACTGTGTTTTTCGATTATGAAATCATGGGAATAGAGAAAAGGGGAAGGAGATCTGGGAAAGTGCGTAATTAAGTTGCAAAGAGCCTGGATGTCCCAGATGAGAAGGAAAGAATCTGACCTGGTTTGGGTGGGAGAAGTACATTCTACTACTTCTCCGGAGGAGGAGGGTGCGATTTCAGGCCGGGTGATGAAGGAGAAGGTGCAGAGGGAAGAGTGGTACTACCTCCGTTGGGGGTTCCCTCTGGATAATCCCACCGTGGAGCTAGGAGGCAGCGCTTTTTTGGAGGCCTGGTTTCCCGCGTGTTTCCAGGTGGGAGCGTGGATCTCCCGGAGAAACAAGGTTGGTCACCCATAAGGATTCTTAGGACAGGGCGTCAGCTCTCTGTGGTGGGCCCCGCGAGGCTGAGACCTGAGATGGCGGCGGGTCCCCTCCAGGCACAGAGCTTCCTCCGGGTTTCGCGCTGACCGTATTTCCTGTATCCTGAAACGCATATCCCTTCTCCGCCTCCGCCCTCCCCTCCTTACTCCACCCTATTTTAACGTTCTATAAGGGTGGGTCTTAAAAAGACATGTATATTTAACATATAATGTTTTACCACCGTCCGTCCCCCTAAATGTAACTAAATCTATGTTCTGTGTTACACAATCTATGCAATTTTAAGATTAGAAGAAATCCAGGTTTATTTCTAATTGGTAAACTCTGCATAGATTGTGGAAAGGCGCGGAGGGGTAGAGTGGGGGGTAAGGGGCGCAGGTGGCGGGAGGGGGAGAACAAAGACATTATTGAAAAGCTAAGGGCTTTACTACCGAGTTGCAGCTATGTAACACAGAGCCATTAAACTAACTAGGACAATTTGAAAAGCAATTGAAAACATGGTAGTTGACTAAAGTGCAAAATAGCACACTAGCATTAAACATAGTAATTGAATGTGGAAAATAAATTCGCCGTATGTCTTAGAATGTAGGGTTACATTTTTCTTCATATTTTAACAAATTAGAAATCTCTGAAGGCTTACTTTTTAAAATGTCTAATGATTTTTAATGTTTCAACATCTATAAAATCTCAGTTAATAAATCTAAATCTCGATGGAATGCCATACTTTAATTGGCAAAGTTTTTGTTTTCTTAGAGTTATGGAAAATAATAATTCATCTTACTACTGGTGTATTATATTCAATGATATATGGTAATAAGATATATGATATATATATGATATATGGTAAGAAATGGGTGTGATATGGCTTAGAAGAAAAGGCTACTGGAACTTCTTAGACCTTCAGCATTCACATCCATTCCCCTTTGGCTATGTACAAAATAGACCACGGTTTTACAGCACTGTCCTCAGTGTTTTTTAATGGAAAGAGTTCAATCCTTAATGTCAAAATAGAACTGACTTTTAAAATACTCTGTTACTTACAAGCCCTGTGATATTTAAGTAGCCGATTAAACATTTAGAGCTATGGTTTCCAGGAAATAGTAATTTCTTCCTTGTAGAACTATTGCCATAATTAGGGATCATGCATTTAAAGTACTTATTAACCATGATTGCCTCTCATTTCCACCATCACTACCTTCCTCTAAGTACCAGTGCAGCCCTTTACACAAACTAGATACTCAGTAAATGTTTAGGAAATAAGTGACCCTGTGGTTTTCTACCAGATGCCACTAATAAAAATATTGTAGCAGTGGGTTAGTGAAAACATGTGAAGGGAAATTAAGAGAAACAATGCTCTAGATTTAGAAAAGTAGTTGGGACTAGACTTAACAGATGTGGGAGTCACTAACATAGACCTGTTGGTTGATGTCATGGGAATAGATGGTATCCTCAAGAGAAAATATAGAGGAAAAAGGAAGTGAGCTAAAGACAGACTACTGTGTAATTATAGACAGAAGAAGAATAAACTGCTGCAAAGCCTGAGAAACAGTGGCTAAAGTCAGAGGAAAGGATTCTAATTTAGGGTTACTCACTCTTGGCACTATTGACATTTGAGGCCAGATCACTCTTTGTGGTGGGGGACTGCCCTGTGCATTGTAGGATGTTTAGCAGTATATCAACATACATCAGTAGCACCTCCATACCACTCCCAACTGTGAAAAACAAAAATGTTTCCAGACGCTCCCAAATGTCCCTCAGAAGGCAAAATCATCCCCTCTTAGAACCATTGGTTTATCCCAACCCTCCAAACTTGCTCCTTCCCTAGTCTTTTTTATTTCAGTGAATGTTATCCCTTCTACCCATTTGAATAAGTCAAACCTTACTGTTATTTTTTTGTACTGCAGAATATTTTATTATCTGCAAGATGAAAGACTTTAAGAGTAAAAGTTGAAATTAAGTTGTTTTATAGCTATAGTTTTAGTAAATTAAGATAAACATTGCCCATTTTAGTAAAATGACAGGAATTAAAAATTATATCAAATCCAGGCGTGTTTGATTTATGGTAAACATTTGACTTGTGAAAACAGTTCCAACTTAAGCTGCTGCCATCAACCTGGACTATTTATACCTCAACTGGATTTATTTATTTTTATTTTTAATTGTGGTAAAAAATCACAAAGTTTATCATTTTTATCATTTTTAAATGTATAGTTTAGTTGTGTTAAGTATATTCACAGTGTTGTACAACCAATCTCCAGAATTTTTTCATACTCATTAAACAGTGCCTTCCCGTTTTCCCCTTTCCCCAGTCCTTGGTAACCACCATTGTACTCCCAACTGGATTTTTGTTTGTTTTTGTTATGCTAAAATGGAAAACCAAAGCCTTTTACAGCTAGGTTTCAAAATGACCTTTACCCATCATTTTTTCCAAGTTAAGCTTTTGTTTTGTTTTGTTTTGTTTTGTTTTGTTTTGTTTGTAACACAGATGAAATAGGTGAATGTGAATCATAAAACCAGAAGAGGGCACTGTTAGGATAAAGGGCTATCAAACCAGAGTTGAGAAGTGTTATAGATCTGAATTTGTTTCATAATTTTAAGTGCTCAAAAGACAACAACAGAGGAGAAATGACAGTCTCTTCTATAAATGGTGCTCAGAAAACAGGGCAGACAGCCAAGTGAAAAAGAATGAAATTGGATCACTGTTTTCCAGCATACACAAAAATTCACTCAAAATGGATTAAAGATTTGAATGTAAGACCATAAGCCATAATAATCCTAGAAGAAAATATAGACAGTAAGCCCCTTGACATCACTCTTGGCAATATTTTTTTAAATCTGGCTCCAAAGACAATGGCAGCAAAAGCAAAAATAAGCAAATGGGACTACATCAAACTAAGAAGCTTCTGCATAGTAAAGGAAACTGTCAACAAAATAAAAAAGGCAATATACTTAATGGAAGAAAATATTTATAAACTGTATACCTGGTAAGGGGCCAATATCCAAAATATATACAGAACACATACAATTCAATAACAAAAAAAATCTGATTAAAAATAGACATAAGATAGGAATAGATTTTTTTCCCAAAGAAGACATGCAGAAGGTCAATAGGCTCATGAAAAGATTGTCAATAGCAGTCATTACCAGGGAAATGCAAATCAAAACCACAATGAGATGTCCCCTCACACTTGTTAGAATGGCTGTGATCAAAAAGATCATAGTGTTGGTGAGAATGTGGAGAAAAGAGAATCCTTGTGCACTGTTGGTGGGAATGTAAATTGGTGCAATCACTATGGAAAACAGTATGGAGGTTCCTGAAAAAATTGAAAATAGAACTATCATATGATCCAGTAATTCCACTTATGGGTATTTATGCAAAGGAAATAAAAATAATAACTCAAAAAGATATATGCACCCCATGTTCATTGCAACATTATTCACATAATAGCCAATGTATAGAAACAACCTAAGTGTCCAAAACAATGGATAAGTGGATAAAGAAGATGTGGTACATTCACACACACACACACACACACACACACACACACACACACACAGGCATATGACTCAACCATGAAAAAACATGAAATATTGCTATTTGTGACAATACAGATGGACCTAGAGGGTATTATGCTAACTGAAGTAAGACAGAGAAAGACAAATACCATATTATTTCATTTACATGTGGAGTAAACAAAAAAATGAACAAAGCAAAGCAAAACAAAACTCACAGATACAGAGAATAGATTGGTGGTTGCCAAAAGGCAGGAATTTGGGCAGTGAGTAAAATGAGTGAAGAGGATCAAGAGGTACAAATGTTTAATTATAAAATAAATTGGTCATGGGGATGTGATATACAGCATAGTGAATATAGTGAATAATATTGTATTGCAAATTTGAAATATGCTAAGAAAGTAAATCATAAAGTTTCCTATTATAAGAAAAAAACTTGGAATTTTATATGGTGACACACAGTAACTAGACTTACTGTGGTGATCATTTTTCAATGCATACAAATGTTGAAATATTGTGTTGTACAGCTGAAAATAATAGAATGTTGTATATCTAGTATACTTCGGTCAAAAAATAACAATAGAGAACAAAACTGAACCACCTCTGCATGATCGCGGTCTGTTTTCATTTAGGGTTTTTTAAATTGGAGAGTTGGTTGATTAATAGTGATTTCTTTTGGAAATTGACTTTCAGATCAAGGCCAAGAAATTTCCCCTTACATGTACAAATATAAAGGACTTCTCTAAGCTTCACTTTTTGCAGATGACATGATATTATACATGGAAAACCCGATAGACTCCACCCAAAGTCTGCTAGAACTGATACACGAATTCAGCAAAGTCGCAGGATACAAAATCAATGTACAGAAATCAGTTGCATTCTTATACGCTAATAATGAAGCAACAGAAAGACAAAGAAACTGATCCCATTCACAATTGCACCAAGAAGCATAAAATACCTAGGAATAAACCTAACCAAAGGTGTAAAAGATCTGCGTGCTGAAAACTATAGAAAGCTTATGAAGGAAATTGAAGAAGATACAAAGAAATGGAAAAATATTCTGTGCTCATGGATTGGAACAATAAATATTGTTAAAATGTCAATACTACCCAAAGCTATCTGCACATTCAGTGCAATCCCAATCAAAATTGCACCAGCATTCTTCTCGAAGCTAGAACAAGCAATCCTAAAATTTGTATGGAACTACAAAATACCCCGAATAACCAAAGTAATGATGAAGAAGAGAACCAAAGAGGGAGGCATCACAATCCCAGACTTTAGCCTCAACTACAAAGTTGTAATCATCAAGACAGCGTAGTATTGGCACAAAAACAGACACATAGATGAATGGAATAGAATAGAGACTACAGAATTGGACCCACAAAAGTATGGCCAACTAATCTTTGACAAAGCAGGAAAGAATATCCAATGGAAAAAAAGACAGTCTCTTTAACAAATGGTGGTGGGAGAACTGGACAGCAACATGCAGAAGAATGAAACTAGACCACTTTCTTACACCATTCACAAAGATAAACGCAAAATGGATGAAGGGCCTGAATGTGAGATAGGAAACGATCAAAACCCTAGAGGAAAAAGCAAGAAAAAACCTCTCTGACCTCAGCCACAGCAATTTCTTACTTGACACATCTCCAAAGACAAGGGAACTAAAAGCAAAAATGAACAATTGGGACCTCATGAAGATAAAAAGCTTCTGCACTGCAAAGGAAACAATCAACAAATCTAAAAGGCCACCAATGGAATGTGATAAGATATTTGCAAATGACATATCAGACAAAGGGCTAGTGTCCAAAATCTATAAAGAACTCACCAAACTCCACACCCGAAAAGCAAATAATCCATTGACGAAATGGGCAGAAAACATGAATAGACACTTCTCTAAAGAAGACATCCAGATGGCCAACAGGCACATGAAAAGATGCTCACCATCGCTCCTCATCAGGGAACTACAAATCAAAACCACACTGAGAGGGGTGCCTGGATGGCTCAGTCGGTTAAGCGTCCAACTTCAGCTCAGGTCATGATCTCATGGTCCCTGAGTTGGAGCCCTGCTTCGGGCTCTGTGCTGACAGCTCAGAGCCTGGAGCCTGCTTCAGATTCTGTGTCTCCCTCTCTGTCTGCCCCTTCCCTGCTCATGCTCTGTCTCTCAAAAATGAAATAAAAACATTAAAAAAAGACACACTGAGATATCACCTCACGCCAGTCAGAGTGGCTAAAATGAACAAATCAAGAGAGTATAGATGCTGGAGAGGATGTGGAGAGACGGGAACCCTCTTGCACTGTTGGTGGGAATGCAAACTGGTGCAGCCACTCTGGAAAACAGTGTGGAGGTTCCTCAAAAAATTAAAAATAGATCTACCCTATGACCCAGCCATAACACTGCTAGGAATTTACCCAAGGGATACAGGCGTGCTGATGCATAGGGGCACGTGTACCCTGATGTTTATAGCAGCACTTTCAACAATAGCCAAATTATGGAAAGAGCCTAAATGTCCATCAACTGATGAATGGATAAAGAAATTGTGGTTTATATACACAATGGAATACTACGTGGCAATGAGAAAGAATGAAATATGGCCTTTTGTAGCAACGTGGATGGAACTGGAGAGTGTTATGCTAAGTGAAATAAGCCATACAGAGAAAGACAGATACCATATGTTTTCACTCTTATATGGATCCTGAGAAACTTAACAGAAGACCATGGGGAGGGCAAGGAAAAAAAATTTACAGAGGGAGGGAGCCAAACCATAAAAGACTCTTAAAAACTGAGAATAAACTGAGGGTTGATGGGGGAGGGAGGGGTAAGTGGGTGATGGGCATTGAGGAGGGCACCTGTTGGGATGAGCACTGGGTGTTGTATGGAAACCAATTTGACAATAAATTTCATATAAATAAAAAAATAAAGTATCATGTTAAATTAAAAATATATATATAAAGGACTTCTCTGTTAATTGTTTTTCAGTACCAATGTAAGGACAAGAGCCATGGAGTTTTTCTAGCATTTTCATAAATTGAGAAATAAGAATGATTTGGAGAGAGACTTACAAGTATAATTTGTTTTATTTTAGGGGTTTTGGAGGGCTTAATTTTTTCTGTTTTTATTTACTTTTTTTAGTTAACATACAGTGCAATATTGGTTTTAGGAATAGAACTCAGTTATTCATCACTTACATTCAACACTCAGTGCTCATCACAAATGCCTTCCTTAATATCCATCACCCATCTAACCCATCTCCCATCCACCTTGTTCCATCAGCACTCAGTTTGTTCTCCATCATTAAGAGTCCTTGTGGTTTGTTTCCCTCTCTTTTTTTCCCCCTTCCCATTGTTCATCTGTTTTGTTTCTTAAATTCCACATATGAGTGAAATCATACGATATTTGTCTTTCTCTGGTTGACTTATTTTGCTTAGCATAATACATTTTAGATCTATCCATGTCGTTGTATAGGGCAAGGTTTTATTTTCTTGATGGTTGAGTAATATTAAATCATATATATATATATATATATATATATATATATATATATATACTGCATCTTCTTTATCCATTCATCAGTGGGTGGACATTTGAGCTGTGTCCATAGTTTGGCTATGTTAATAATACTGCCATAAACACTGAGGTGTTTTGAATCTGTATTTTTGTATCCTTTGGGTAAATACCTAAATAGTGCAATTTCTGGATCATAGAGTAGTTCTATTTTTAGTTTTTTTCTTTCTATTTAAACATTAGTTAGCATACAGTGCAATTTTGGTTTCAGGAGAATTCACTAATTCATCACTTAACATACAACACACAGTGTTAATGACAACAAGTGTGCTCTTTAATAGCCATCACCCATATAGACCATCTTCCACTGTCCTCCTTTCATCAATCCTGTTTGTTCTCTATCATTAAGAGTCTCTTATGGCTTTTTTCCTTCTCTTCTCTTTTTCTGCTCCTTCCTATAGGTTCATCTGTTTTGTTTCTTATGGTTGACATATGAGTGAAATCCTTTGCTATCTTTCTCTGATTGATTTATTTCATTTAGCTTAATACATTCTAGCTCCATCCATGTCATTGCAAATGGCAAGATTTCATTCTTTTTGATGGCCAAGTAATATTCCATTATACATATATATATTCCATTATACATATATAATATTCCATTATATATAATCATATATATATATAAACACCACATGTTCTTTATCCATTTCTCAATCCATGTACATTTGGGTTCTCTCCATAGTTTGGGTATTTTTGATAATGCTGCTGTACATGCTATACACACTCAGGTGCATGTACCCCTTCAAATCTGTATTTTTGTATCCTTTGGATAAAGGCCTAATAGTGCATTTGCTGGATTTTGGAGTAATTCTATTTTCAGTTTTCTAAGGAACCTACATTCTGTTCTCCAAATTGGCTGCACCAGTTTGCATTCCCACAGGTAGTGAAAAAGAGTTCTCCTTTCTCTGCATCCTCAGCAGCACCTGTTGGTTCTTGTGTTGTTAGCTTCAGCCATTCTGACAGGTGTGAGGTGGTATCTTGTTGTGGTTTTGATTTACATTTCCCTGATGATGAGTGGTGTTGAGCATCTTTTCATGTGTCTGTTAGCTATCTAGATGTCTTCTTTGAAAAATGTCTATTCATGTCTTCTGCCCGTTTCTTAACTGGGTTGTTTGCTCTTTGGTGTTTAATTGGATAAGTTCTTTCTAGATTTTGGATACTAACCCTTTATCAGATATATCATTTGCAAGTGTCTTTTCCCCATTTTGTAGACTGCTTTCTAATTTTGTTGATTGTTTCTTTCACTGTGCAGAAGCTTTTTATCTTGATGAAGTTCCCAATACTTCATGTTTGCTTTTGTTTTCCTTCCTGCCAGAGATGTGTCTAGTAAGAAATTGCTCCATCCAAAGTCAAAGAGGTTGCTTCCTGTGTCTTCCTCCAGGATTTTAATGGTTTCGTGTCTCACATTTAGGTCTTTCATCCATTTTGAATTTATTTTTCTGTATGGTGTAAGAAAGTGATCCAGGTTCTTTCTTCTGCATGTCACCAGTTTTCTGAACACCATTTATTGAAGAGACTGTCTTTTTTCCATTGGCTATTCTTTGCTGCTTTGTCAAGCATTAGTTGACCATATAGTTGTGGGTCCATTTCTGGGTTTTCTATTCTGCTCCATTGATCTATGTGTCTGTTTTGTGCCAGTGTCATACTGTTTTCTTGACTACAGCTTTGTAATATGGCTTGAAATCCGAAATCATGATGCATACAGTTTTGCTTATGGCTTTCAGCATTGCTTTGGCTTTTTGGGGTATTTTGTGGTTCCATACAAGTTTTAGGATTGTTTGTTCTAGCTCTGAGAAAAAGGCTGGTGGTATTTTGATAGGAATTGCATTAAACGTGTAGATTGCTTTGGGTAGTATAGGCATTTTAACAATGTTTGTTCTTCCAGTCCATGAGCATGGAACGTTTTTCCATTTATTTGTGTTCTCTTGTTATAAGTATTCTATAGTTTTCAGAGTACAGATCTTTACCTCTTTAGTTAGATTTATTCCTAAATATCTTATTGGTTTTAGTACAATTACAAATTAAATCCATTCCTTGATTTATTTTTCTATTGCTTGGTTATTGGTATATAGAAATTCAACAGATTTTTGCCTATTGATTATATAATGTGCAACTTTCCTGAATTCATGTATTAGTTCTGGCAACTTTTTGGTGGTGTCTTTTGGTTTTTCTACATAGAGTATCATATCATCTACAGCTAGTGAAAGTTTGAATTCTCCCTTGCTGATTTGTATGCATCTTAGTCTTTTTGTTGTCTGATTGCTGAGGCTAAGACTTTCAATACTATGTTAAATAATAATGGTGAGAGTGGACATCCTTGTCTTGTTCTTGACTGTAGGTGAAAGACTCAGTTTTCCCCATTGAGGATGATATTAGCTGTGGAACTTTCAGATATGGCCTTTATGATATTGAGGTATTTTCCATCTATGCCTACTTTTTTGAGTGTTTTTTTTTAAATCAAGAATGGATATGGAATTTATGAAAGCAAACAGATGAACTTATGGAAATAGAAGTAAAAATAAAATAACATAAAAACAAAAGAGAAGGAGGCAAACCATAAGATACTCTTAAATATAGAGAACTAAATGAGAGTTGGTGGAGAGTCAGTGTGTGGAGGGATGGGCTAAGTGGGTGAACAGCATTAAAGATGATAGTTGTTGGAATCAACACTGGGTGTTATATGTAAGTGATGAATCACTAAATTCTATTCCTGGAACAAATACTACACTACATGGTAACTAACTTGTATTCAAATTAAAAAACAAAACAAACAAACAAAAAAACTCGGGGCGCCTGGGTGGCTCAGTCGGTTGAGCATCCAAGTTTGGCTCGGGTCATGATATCGTGGTCTGTGAGTTCAAGCCCTTCGTCGGGCTCTGTGCTGACAGCTCAGAGCCTAGAGCCTGCTTCAGATTCTGTGTCTCCCTCTCTCTGCCCCTCCCCTGCTCATGCTCTGTCTCTCTCTCTGTCAAAAATAAGCATTAAAAAAACCCTAAAATGGATGCTATATTTTGTCAAATGCTTTTTCTGTAACTATTGACAGGATCATACGGTCATTATCATTTCTTTTATTAATGTGTTGTATCACATTGATTGTTTTGTGCATATTAAACTAGCCCTGAAGCCCAGGAATAAATCCCACTTGATCATGCTGAATGTTTTTTTAATGTACGTTTGAATATGATTTGGTATTAACATGCTGAGAATTTTTACATCCATGTTCATCAGGAATACTGATGGGGTCTTTGGTTTTGGAATCAACATAATGCTGGCTTCATAGGATAAGTTTGGAAGTTTAATTTCCGTTTCTATTTTTTAGAGCAGTTTGAGAATAGGTATTAACTCTTCTTTAAATGTCTGGTAAAATTCTCCTGGAAAGCCATCTGGTCCAGGACTCTTGTTTGTTGGGAGATTTTTGATTACTGAATCCGTTACTTTGCTGGTTATGGATGTGTTCAAATTTTCTATTTCTTCCTGTTTCAGTTTTGGTAGTTTGAGTTTCTAGGAATTTCTCCATTTTTTCTAGATCGCCCATTTTATTGGTATATAATTTTTCATAGTATTCTCTTATAATTGTTTATATTTCTGTGGTGTTGTTTGTGATCTCTCCTCTTTATTTGTGATTTTATCTATTTGGGTTATGTCTTTTTTCTTTTTGATAAGTCTGACTAGGGGTTTATCAATTTTCTTTATTCTTTCAAAGAACCAGCTGTTAGTTTCAATGATCTGTTCTACTGGGGTTTTTTTCCCCCCTATATTGTTTATTTCTGCTCTACTCTATGATTTCCCTTCTTCTGCTGGCTTTAGGCTTTATTTGCTGTTCATTCTCTAGCTTCTGTAGTTGTAAGGTTAGGTTGTATATTTCAGTCTTTTGTTGCTTCTTGAGATAGGCCTGAATTGTAATATGCTTTCCTCTTAGAACTGCCTTTACTGCATCGCAAAGGTTTTAGACTGTCGTGATTTGATTTTAATTTGCTTCCATGTATTTTTTCTTTCTTCTTTAATTTCCTGGTTAACCTATTCATTCTTTGGTGGGATGTACTTTTACCTCCATGTATTTGTGGGGTTTTTTTTAAATTTATTCCTGTGGCTGACTTCAAGATTCATAGCATTGTGGTATGGATATTTGCATGGTATAATCTCGATATTTTTGTACTGGTTGAGGGCTGATTTGTGCCCCAGTATGCGATCTAATCTGGAGAATGTCCCATGTTCACTCGAAAAACATGTGTATTCTGCTGCTTTCAGGTGAAATGTTCTGAATGTATCTGTTAACTCCATTCAGTCCAGTGCGTCATTCAAAGCCATTCATTGTTTCCTTGTTGATTTTCTGCTTAGGTAATCTGTCCGTTGCTGTAAATTGGTGTGTTAAATCCCCTACTATTATGATATTATAATCAATGAGGCTTTTATGTTTGTTATTAATGGATTTATATATTTGGGTGCTCTCAATTGGGGGGAATAAACATTTACAATTTTTAGATCTTAATGGATGGACCCCTTAATTATTTTATATTGCCCTCTTAATCTCTTGAGACAGTCTTTGTTAAACCAAATCTGGTTTGTCTGAAATAAGTATGGCTACTCAGGCTTTCTTTTGACATTCATTGGCATGATAGATGGTTCTCCATCCCCTCACTTTCAATCTGCAGGTGTCTTTAAGCCTAAAATGAGTCTCTTGTAGGCCACATATAGATGGATCTTGTTTTTTTTTTTTATTATCCATTCTGATACCATATGTCTTTTGATTGGATCATTTAGTCCATTTAAATTCGGAGTGATTATTGAAAGATGAATTTAGTGCCATTGTGTTACCTGTAGAGGTTTCTGTTTCTGGGAATGCTCTCTGGTCCTTTCTAGTCTTTGTTGCTTTTAGTCTTTTTTTTTTCTTCCTCCTCTTAAGAGTCCTCCTTAAAATTTCTTACGGGGCTGGTTTAGTGGTCACAAACTCCTTTAGTTTTTGTTTTCTGGGAAACTCTTTATCTCTGCTTCTATTCTGAATGACAGCCTTACTAGATAATGCATTCTTGACTGCATTTTTTTTCCCATTCAGCATGCTGAATAATTTCCTGCCTCTACTTTCTGGCCTACCAAGTTTCTGCAAATACATCTGCTGGAAACTAATCTGTCTTCGCTTGTAAGTTAAGGAGGTTTCCTGCCTCCCCCCCCCTACCTTGATGCTTTCAGGATTCTTTTCTTCTCTGTGTATTTTTCTGTGTATTTTTTAATATGAAATTTATTGTCAAATTGGTTTCTATACAACACCCAGTGCTCATCCCAACAGGTGCCCTCCTCAGTGCCCATCACCCACTTTCCCCTCCCACCCCCCCATCAACCCTCAGTTTATTCTCAGTTTTTAAGAGTCTCTTATGGTTTGCCTCCTTCCCTCTCTGTAAATTTTCCCCCCATCCCCTCCCCCATGGTCTTCTGTTAAGTTTCTCAGGAGCCACATAAGAGTGAAAACATATGGTATCTGTCTTTCTCTGTATGACTTATTTCACCTTAGCATAACACTCTCCTGTTCCATCCACGTTGCTACAAAAGTCTGTGTATTTTTTTTTTTAAATCCTTTCAACGTTTATTTATTTTTGGGACAGAGAGAGACAGAGCATGAACGGGGGAGGGGCAGAGAGAGAGGGAGACACAGAATCGGAAACAGGCTCCAGGCTCCGAGCTATCAGCCCAGAGCCCGACGTGGGGCTCGAACTCACGGACCGCGAGATCGTGACCTGGCTGAAGTCGGACGCTTAACCGACTGCGCCACCCAGGCGCCCCTGTGTATTTTTTTTTTTAATTTGGCTATGATATCCCTTGGTAATGGTTGGCTTTTGTTGGATTTAATGGAAGCTCTCTGTGCTCCTTAGATTTTGATGTCTGTGTCCTTCCCCAGATTGGGGAAGTTTGCAGCTAAAATTTATTCAAATAAAACTTTTGCCCCCTTTTTTTGCTGTTAATCTACTGGGACAGTTGGTACATATCAATATATCACTGAATTCCATAATATGCCTTTGCAAGCCATGATTTTTGTTTTCCACTTCTTTTCAGCTTCATTATTTTCCATAATCTTGTCTTCTATATCGCTAATTACTCCTATGCCTCGTCCATCCTCACTGTCATGGCATCCATATTTTGCATATGTGTTCTTTTTTTTATTTCACAAAGATGATCATATAGTTACAGTTTTTGTACTTAGTTGTTTTTTTTTTTAACTGAATCATATAGCTTGGTGATTTTTCCATATAATATGTTCTTCTCATTGTTAATTTTTTTTTAATGACTGCACACAATCCCATTATATGGACTTTGCATATTTTATTTAGCTAATTTTCTATGGATGAATGTTTGTGGACACTTTGGTTGTTCTCAGTTTTTTTTATTGACAATTAATACATATACCATAAATTCACCTTTTTTAGCATGCAATTTGGCATGTTTAAGTATTTTCACACAATTGTGCATGTATCACCACTATTCAATTTCAGAACATTTTCATTACTCCAAAAAGAAACCCACGTACCCATTAGTAGTCATTCCCAATCCTTTGCTACCCCAGCCCCTGGAAATGAGTAATTTATTTTCTATCTCAATGGATTTGTCTATTCTGGAATTTCATATAAATGGAATCATAGAATATACGGTCTTTATGCATCAGGATTCTTTCACATATGTTTCAGATTCATGATGTACCATATATCAGTGCTTCATTTTTAATATTTAAAAAATTATTGTGATAAAATACACATAATGTAAAGTTTTTTATTTAAAAATCTTAATCATCTTTATCATTTTAAAGTGTAAATCTCGGAGTGTTAGGTATTATGCAACCGATCTCCACAAGTCTTCATCTTGCCAAACTGAGAACTATAACATTTAAGCAACAACTCCCCATTCACCACTGCTCCCATCCCCTGGCAACCACCATTCTACTTCCTGTTTGCATGTGTTTGACTACTCTACTACTTCATATATATATATATATATATATATATATATATATATATAATTATACAATATTATTCTTTTTGTGAATTACTTTATTCATGTTGTAACATGTGTCAGAATTTTCTTCCCTTTAAAAACTGAATATGTGTCAGAATTTCCTTCCTTTGAAAAGCTGAATAATATTCTATTATATGTATATACTACAATTTTTTCATCCATTCACCTGTTATTGGACATTAGAGTTCCTTCCACGTTTTGGCTATTGTCAATAATGTTGCCATGAACATGAGTGTAAAAATATCTCTTGAAGATCCTGCTTTCAAGTTTTTTGGTAAGACCCAGAAGTGGAATTGCTAGATCACATAGTAATTCTGTTTAATTTTTTGAAGAAACACCAAAATGTTAGTCACCGTACCATTTGGCATTTTCACTGACAGTGCACAAGGGTTTGGCTACCACCTCCTTCCCAACAGTTATTATTATTATTAGTAGTAGTAGTAGTATTGTTGTTGTTGTTATTTATCTCTTTTTTTGCTGTTTGTTCACAGTCATTTTTAAAAAATGTTTATTCATCTATTTTTGAGAGGGAGCATGAGCAGAGGAGAGGCAGAGAGAGAGAGGAAGACAGAGGATCTGAAACAGGCTTTGTGCTGTCAGCACAGAGCCTGACAAGGTGCTCAAACACATAAACCATGAGATCATGACCTGAGCCAAAGTCAGATGCTTAACTGATGAGCCACCCAGGCGCCCTTCTGTCTTTTTAAAAAAAAAATGAGGTAGGGGCGCCTGGGTGGCGCAGTCGGTTAAGTGTCCGACTTCAGCCAGGTCACGATCTCGCGGTCCGTGAGTTCAAGCCCCGCGTCAGGCTCTGGGCTGATGGCTCGGAGCCTGGAGCCTGTTTCCGATTCTGTGTCTCCCTCTCTCTCTGCCCCTCCCCCGTTCATGCTCTGTCTCTCTCTGTCCCAAAAATAAATAAACATTGAAAAAAAAAATTTAAAAAAAAATGAGGTATAATTGACATACAACATTATATTAGTTTCAGGTATACAATATAATGATTTGATATTTGTATATATTGCAAAATTATCACCACAATAATTCTATTTAATATTTATCACCATACATACTTACATAATTAATTTTCTTGTGAAAATTTTGAGATTTACTCTATTAGCAACTGTCAAATTGGCAATACAGTATTTATTAAGTATAATTGCCATGTTGTACTTTATGTCCCCATGATTGATTGATTGATTGATTGTTTCCAGTTTTTATTTAAAACCCTGTTAGTTTAAATATAGTATAATGCTAGTTTCAGTAGAATTTAGTGATTCATCACTTGACATATAACATTTAGTGCTTATCACAAGTGCCCTTCTTAATATTCATCACCCATTTAACACATCCATACACTCACTTCCCATCTAGCACCCCTCAGTTTGTTCTCTATAGGAAGAGTCTGTTTTATGGTTTGCCTCTACCTTTTTTCTCCCCAATGTCCACCTGTACCATATCATAAATTCCATGTGTAAGTGAAATCATATGGTATTTGTCTTTCTCTAACTGACTTATTTCAATTAGCATAATACACTCTGGGTCCATACATGTCATTTGAAATGGCAAGATTTCATTTTTTTGATGGCTGAGTAATATTCCATCATATATATATAAATTTATATATTTAATAATAATTTATAATAATAAATAATAAATTTAATAAATAAATATATATTTATGTGTATATATATATATGTCCATTCATCATTCATCAGTTGAGGGACATTTGGGCTCTTTCCATAACTTGGCTATTATTGATAATGCTGCTATAAACATTGGGGTGCATATACTCTTTTTAATCAGTGTTTTTGTATCTTTTGGGTAAATACTTAGTAGTGCAATTGCTGGGTCATAGGGTAGTTCTATTTATAATGTTTTGAGGAACCTCCATACTGTTTTCCAGAATGACTGCACCAGTTCACATTCCCACCAACAACGTAAGACAATTCCCCTTTTTCCACATCCTCACCAACATCTGTTGTTTCCTGTGTTATGAATTTTAGCCATTCTGACAAGTGTGAGGTGCTATCTCATTGTAGCTTTGATTTGTATTTCCCCAATGATGAGTGATGTTGAACATTTTTTCATGTGTAGGCCACCTGGATGTCTTCTTTGGAAAAATGCCTATTCATGTCTTCTTCCCATTTTTTAACTGAATTATTTGATTTTTGGGTGTTGAGTTTGATAAGTCCCTTATAAATTTTGGATACTATGCTTTATCAGATTTATCATTTGCAAATTTCTTCTCCCATTCGATCAGTTGCCTTTTAGTTTTGTTGAATTTTCCTTCTCTGTGCAGAAGCTTTTTGTCTTGATGATGTCCCAATAGTTCATTTTTGCTTTTGTTTTCCTTGCCTCAGGAGATGTATCTAGTAAGAAGTATTTTGTTGCAAATTATTATATCCACTTTCTTCAGAGATACTGGCATGTAAATCCCCTTTTCAGTGCAGTTTTTGTCTGGTTTTTGAATCAGCATAATGCTGAACTTGTAGGATTAGTTTGGAACTTTTCCTTTCATTTCGATTTTTTGGAAGAGTTTGAGAAGAATATTATAAACTCTTCTTTAAATGTCTGCTGGAATTCCCCTGGGAAACCATAAGGCTCTGGACTTTTGATTGTTGGGAGATTGATTAGTGATTCAATTTTTTTTTTTTTTTTTTTTTTTTTTTTTTTTTTTTTTTTGCTGGTTGTAGATCTCTTTGTGTTTTCCCTCTTCTTCCTGTTTCAGTTGTGGTAGTTTTTATGTTTCTAGGAATTTCTCCTTTCTTCTACATTGCCCACTTTGTCAGCATGTAATTCTTTATATTATTCTCTTACAATTGTTTGTATTTCTGTGGTGTTGGTTGTGATCTCCCCTCTCATTCATGGTTTTATTTCTTTGGGTCCTTTCTCTTTTCTTCTTGTCAAGTCTGGCTAGGAGTTTGTGAATTTTATTAATTCTTTTAAAGAACCAGTTCCAGGTTTGATTGATGTGTTCTACTGTTTTTTCATGTTTCTGTATCATTTATTTGGTCTCTAATATTTATTATTTCCCTTCTTCTGCTGGCTTTAGGCTTCTTTTGTTGTTCTTTTTCTACCCTCTAGGTGTAGAGTTAGGTTTTGTATTTGAGGTTTTTTCTTGGTTCTTTAGGTAGGCCTGTCATACTATACTTCCCTATTATGACTGCTTTTGCTGTATCCCAAAGGTTTTAGACTGTTGTGTTTTCATTATTATTTGTTTCCATGTATTTTAATTTTTTTCTTTAATTTCCTGGGTTGACTCATTCATTCTTTAGTAGGATGCTCTTTTACCTCCATGTACTTGGGGTCTTTCCAAATTGTTTCTTGTGATTGACTTCAAGTTTCACAGCTTTGTGTTGGAAAATGTGCACGGTATGGTCTCAATCTTTTTGTACTTGTTAAGGCCTGATTTGTGACACAGTATGTCATCTATTGTGAAAAATGTCCCTTATGCACTTGAAAACAATGTGTATTCTGCTATGTTAGGATTAAATGTTGTGAATATACATATTGTGATATATATATATATATATATATATATATATATATATAGTGTGTGTGTGTGTGTATATATATATATATAATCTGTTAAGTCCATCTGGTCCAGTGTATTATTCAAAGCTATTGTTTTCTTGTTGATTTTCTTCTTAGTTTATCTGTCCATTGGTGTAAGTGGGGGTGTTAAAGTCCTCTACTATTATTATCAATTTCTTCACTTATGCTATTATTAATTGTGTTATATATTTGGGTATTTCAATTGGGGGCATAAATATTTGCAATTGTTAGACTGTCTTGTTGGATAAACACCTTTATTATAATGTCATGTGCTTCTTCATGTCTTGTTACAGTCTTTGTTTTAAAATCTAGTTTGTTGGGGCGCCTGGGTGGCGCAGTTGGTTAAGCGTCCGACTTCAGCCAGGTCACGATCTCACGGTCCGTGAGTTCGAGCCCCGCATCGGGCTCTGGGCTGATGGCTCAGAGCCTGGAGCCTGTTTCCGATTCTGTGTCTCCCTCTCTCTCTGCCCCTCCCCCGTTCATGCTCTGTCTCTCTCTGTCCCAAAAATAAATAAACGTTGAAAAAAAATTTAAAAAAAATAAAAAAAATAAAATAAAATCTAGTTTGTTGATACAAGTATTGCTACTCCAGCTTTCCTTTGACATCCATTTCCATCATGAATGTATCTCCATCTCTTCACTTTCAAACTGCAGGTGTCTTTAGATCTAACATGAATTTCTTGTAGGCAGCATATAGATGGGTCTTGTTTTTTTTTTTAATCCATTCTGACACCCTATGTCTTTTGATTGGAGCTTTTAATCCATTTGAATTCAGAGTAATTATTAATAGATATGAATATAGTGTCATTTTTTAAACTTGTTTTTTCATTGTTTCTAGAGATTTTCTGTTTCCTTCTAGTCTTTGTCACTTTTGGTCTTCCTTTCCCACTCAAAGAGTACCTTTTAATATTTCCTTCAGGGGTAGTTTAGTGGTCATGAACCCCTTCAGTTTTGTTTGTCTGGGAAACTAACCCTGTCTGCTTCTATTCTGGGATGGGAGATTGGGTTGACACAATTTTTCACCCCAACACCAATACAGTGGGACTTCAGAGACCAGCACAGCAGCCCCAATAGAAACATGATATGCTTACCCCAAACCTCACCCCTCCATCCCTGGCAACTGCTTATTCACTGGAGCAAGACTGACCAAGCCAATGCAGCTGGCCTCATGTCCAGACCAGCACAGCCATCAGCCCCAGGCACCAACAGACAACTCTTCCTGTTTTGAAACTTTTTAATTTTAAGTTTTTCTTTTTCTTTCCTCCCTCTTCTTTTTTTTTTCTATTGGGATTAGGCTAATGGTTTCTGATTTGTTTTTTTATCAATTCTTTTTTTTTGTTTTTGTTGTTTAAACACAAATTGCTTTTCTTCCAGTTCTGAAGTTTGAAAGTCTAAGATCAAGGTGGTGACAGGATTTTTTTCTCCTGAGGCTTTTTTCCTTGGGTTGTGGATAGCTGCTTTGTTTCTATGTTCTCACATGGTCTTTTCTCTGTGTACACAAATCCCCAGTATCTCAGATAAGAACACCAGTACTATTGTATTAAGGCCCTACCTTTATGACCTTGTTTAACAATAATCATTTCTTTAAAGATATTGTCTCCAAATATAGTTACATTGGGTATTAGGGCTTTAACACCTTGATAACAATACCATATTAATAAGGGAAACAAATACATGGTCATCTCCACTAATACAGAAAAAAATATTGACAAAATACAAACCCTTTTTATAATAAAAACATTCAACAAACTAACAACAGGATGCAACTTTGTCAACCTAACAAAGGGCATCTATACAAAGCCTGCAGGTAACATCATACCATATGATGAATGATTGAATATTTTCCCTCTTAGTTTAGAAGCAAGATGAAGATGTCTGCTTCCACCATTATTTTTTAACTCAAGCTAGTTAACATACAGTGTAGTCTTGGCTTTAGGAGTAGAACCCAGTGATTCATCTCTTACATATGACACCCAGTGCTCATCACTAAAAGTGCCTTCCTTAAAGTACACCCCGCATTTAACCCATCCCCCCACCTACCTCCCCTCCAGCAACTTTCTTATTACATATCTGTGTGTGTGTGTGTGTGTGTGTGTGTGTGTGTGTGTGTGTTATCAGGAATTTTTATTCTATTATTTTTCATTTTTTCTTTCTTCTTCTAAATGTTCTTTCTCTTTCTCTGGAATTAGCCCTATATGTTTTTGATTCTCTGTTTGGTTTTCTTTTCTCCCCTTTCTTTTTTCTCTTTTTATGGGATCACTCTTCCGCCCTCCCTTTTTTCCAAAGTTACTTCAACAAACAAATCAAAGCACACCTAGTTAAAGGTCCAAACACTCCACCACCACAAGCAAGAAGGAGCTCTGCAAAGGACAGACCAGTGGGATAAAGCAACCTATATGTAACAACAGAGTGCACACAACATACACCAGAAACATTTCCTGGAGTGAAATGTCCTGGACATTTTTTTAATATAGTAGTACTCTTGGGTGCAGACACATAACAAGCTTTTAAAACACACACAAAAAAAGAGAAACTTATCCAAAATGACAAGATGGAGGAATTCTCCCTAAAGAAATGTCAAGAAGAAATCACAACCAGAGACTTGCTCAAAAGAGATATAAACAAAATATCTGAACAAGAATTAAAATAACAGTCATCAGACTAATAGCTGGGCTTGAAAAAAAAAGCATAGAAGACACCAGATAAACCTCTCCTGCAAAGAGCAAATACCTAAGAACTAGTCAGAGCGACTTTTAAAAAAATGATAACTGAGATACAAAATAAACTAGATACAGTGATGTAAAGGATTGAAGAAGCACAGGAGAGAATAGGTGAAGTAGAAGATAAAATTATGGAAAATAATAAAGCTGAAAAAAGAGGAAAAGGAAATTACTAGATCACAAAAGGAGGATTAGGAAACTAAGTGATTCCATGAATAAAAACAATATCCATAGCATAGGAGTCTCAGAAGAAGAGTGAGGAAAAGGGGCAGAAGGTTTTTTGAACAAATTATAGCTGAGAATATTCATAATCTGGGTAAAGAAATAGGCATCCAAGTCCAAGAGACACAGAGAACTCCCTTTAAAATCAACAAAACAGGTCAACACCACTACATATCATAGTGAAACTTGCAAAATACAAAGATAAAGAGAATTCTTAAAGCAGTTAGGGACCAACTGTCCTTAACCTACAAAGGTAGACACATAAGGGTAGTAGCAGAACTGTCAACTAAAACTTGGCAAGCCAGAAGGGAATGGCAGGAGGTATTCAATTTACTGAATAGGAAAAATATGCAGCCTAGAATCCTTTATCCAGTAAGGCTGTCATTCAGAATAGAAGGAGAGATAAAGGTTTTCCCAAACAAAACCTAAAGGAGTTCCAGACCACTAAACCAGCCCCCTTCAGGAGATCCTAAAAGAGAACTCTGTGAGTAGAAAGCAGCAAAGATTACCAAGGACCAGAGACATCACCACAAACATGAAATCTACTGATAACACAACGGCATTAAATTCATATCTTTCAACAATCACTCTGAATGTAAATGGACTAAATGTCACCAATCAAAAGACATAGGGTATCAGAATGGATTAAAAAACAAGATCCACCTATATGCTGCCTACAAGAGACTCATTTTAGATTGGAGGACACATGCAGATTGAATGGGAGGGGACAGAGAACCATCTACCATGCTAATGGACATCAAAAGAAAGCCAGAGCAGCCATACTACTATCAGACAAACTAGATTTTAAAACAGACTGTAACAAGAAGGGCATTATATCATAATTAAAGGGTCTATCCACCAAGAAGATCTAACAATTTTAAATATTTGTGCTCCCAACGTGGAACACACAAATATGTAAATCAATTAATAACAAACATAAGCAAAGTTTTGGATAATTTTACTGTAATTGTGGGGGAATTAATACTCCGCTTACAACAATGGACAGATCATCTAGGCAGAAAATCAATAAGGAAACAATGGCTCTGAATGACACATTGGCCCATATGGACTTGATATATTCAGAACATTTCATTCTAAAGCAGCAGAATACACATTCTTCTCGGCTGCACACGGAACATTCTCCAAAATAGATCACATATTGGGTCACAAAACAGCCCTCAACAGGTACAAAAAGATTGAGATCATACCATGCATATTTCAGATCACAATGCTATTAAACTTGAAATCAATCACAAGAAAAACACTTGGACAGCCTCTAAATACATGGAGGTTAAAGTACATCCTACTAAAGAATGAATGGGTTAACGAGGAAACTAAAGAAGACATTAAAAAATACATGGAAGCAAATTAAAATGAAAATAGACATTCCAAATCCCCTGGAATGCAACAAAGACAGTCTTAACAGGAAAGTACATTGCAATTCAGTCCTATCTCAAGAAGAAAGAAAGGTCCCAAATATACAATCTAACCTTACAACTAAAGGAGCTAGAAAAGTAGCAGGAAATAAAGCCCAAAGCCAGCAGAAAGGAAATTATAAAGAGAGCAGAAGTAAATTACATAGAATAAAAAAAAACCTGTAGAACAGATCAATAAAACTAAGAGCTAGTTTTTTGAAAGAATAAACAAAAGTTATAAACCCCTAGCCAGGGGCCTTATTAAAAGAGAGAAAGAGAGAGAAAGGATACAAATAGATAACATCACGAAGGAAAGAGGAGTGATCACGACCAACACCATAGAAATATAAAGACTTATAAGAGAATCCTATGAAAAATTATATACCAACAAATTGGACAATCTGGAAGAAATGGACAAATTCTTAGACACTCACACACTACTGAAACTCAAACAAGAAAAAAAGAGAAAATTTGAAAAGGCCCATAACCAGCTATGAAATTGAATCAGTTATCAAAAATTTCCCAACAGAGTCCTAGGCCACATGACTTCCCAGTGAAATTCTACCAGACATTTAAATCAGAGTTAATGCCTATTTTCTCAAACTGTTTCAAAAAATAGAAATGGAATTTAAGCTTCCGAACTCATTATGTGAGGCCAACATTACCTTGATTCCAATACCGGACAAAGACACCACTAAAAATTAGAATTACTGACCACTATTCCTGATGAACCTGGAGGAAATATTATCAACAAGATAATAACAAATAGAATTTAATAATACATTAAAATAATTATTCACAATGATCAAGTGGGATTTATTCTTGAGCTAAAGGGCTGGTTTAATATTCATGAATCAATGTGACACATCACATTAATAAAAGAAAGATAAAAAACATATGATCCTTTCAATAAATGCAGACAAAGAATTTGACAAAACACACATCCTTTCTTGATAAAAAGCTTCAAGAAAGTAGGGATAGAAGTAACATATCTCAAGATGATGAAGGCTATATATGAAAGCCCAACAACTAATATCATCCTCAATGGGTAAAAACTGAGAGTTTCCCCCTTAGGGTCAGGAACATGACAGGAATGTCCACTCTCACCACTGTGTTTCAACATAGGGTTGGAAGTCCTGGCCTCAGCAATTGGACAACACAAAGAAATAAAAGGCATCCAAATCTGCAAGGAATAAGGCAAACATTCACTCTTCACAGATGACATGATACTCTACATGGAAAACCCAAAAGACTCCACCAAAAAGCTTCTGGACATGATACATGAATTCATCAAAGTCGCAGGATATAGAATTAATGTCCACAAGTTGTTTGCATTTCTATACACCAATAATGAAGCAGAAGAGATATCAAGGAATCAATCCCATTAACAATTGCACATAAAACCCATAAGATACCTAGGAATAAACCTAACCCAAAAAGGAAAAGATCTGTATGCTGAAAACTATAGAAAGCTTAGGAAAGGAATTAAAGAAGATGCAAAGAAATGGAAAAACATTCCATGCTCATGGATTGAAAGAACAAATATTGTTAAAATATCAATACCATTAATACTACCCAAAACGAACTACACAATAAATGCAATGCTTATCAAAATAACACCAGTATTCTTCACAGAGCTAGAAGAAAGAATCCTAAAATTTGTATGGAACCAGAAAAGTTCCTGAGCAGCCAAATTATTGTTGAAAAAGAAAACCAAAGCTGGAGGCATCACAATTTTGGATTTTAAGCTGTATTATAAGGCTGTAGTCATCTAGACAGTATGGAATTGGCACAAAAACAGACACATAGCTCAACAGAATAGAAGAGAGAACCCAGTAATGGATCCACAGATATATGGTCAACTAATCTTCGACAAAGCAGGAAAGAGTATCCAATGGAAAAAAGATAGTCTCTTAACACTGGTGCTGGGAGAAGTGGACAGCGACATACTGAAGAATGAAACTGAACCACTTTCTTTCACATAATACAAAACTTAATTCAAAATGGATGGAAGATCTTAATGTGAGACAGGAAACTATCAAAATCCTAGAGTAAAAAAGGCAGCAACCCCTTTGACTAGGCCACAGAAACTTCTTACTTGACGTCTTGCCAGAAACAAGGGAAAGAAAAGCAAAAATGAATTATTGGGACCTCATCAAGTTAAAAAGCTTCTGTATAGCAAAGGAAACAATCAACAAAACTAAAAGGCATCCAACAGAATGGAAGAAAATGTTTACAAATGATATATCAGATAAAAGGTTAGTATCTAAAATCTATAAAGAATTTATCAAACTCAAAACCCAAAAATCAAATAATCCAGTGAAGAAATGGGTAGAGGACATGAATAGACACTTTTCTAAAGAAGATTTCCAGAAGGATAACACACATATGAAAAGATGCTCAACATCACTCATCCTCAGAGAAATACAAATTAATCACAATAAGATACCACTTTACACCTGTCAAAATGGCTAAAATTAACAACTCAGTAAACAACAGATGTGGGTAAGGATGCAGAGAAAGAGGAACTCTTTTGCACTGTTGGTGGAAATGCAAACTGGTGAAGCCACTCTGGAAAATACTATGGAGGTTCTTCAAAAAATTAAAAATAGAACCACCTTATTGCCCGGCAATTGCACTACTTGGAATTTATCCAAAGAATACAAAAATGCTGATTTGAAGGAGTACACGCACCTCTATGTTTATAGCAGCGATATCAACAATCTCCAAAGTATGGAAAGAGCCCAAACGTCCATCCACTGATGAATGGATAAAGAAGATGTGGTATATACATAAAATGGAATACTACTCTGTGATGAAAATGAATGAAATCTTGCCATTTGAGGCAAGGTGGATGGAAACTAGTGTGTATTATGCTAAACAAAATAAGTCAGTCAGAGAAAGACTGATATATGATTTAACTCATATGTGGAATTTGAAGCACACAACGGATGAACATAGGGGAAGGGAAAGAAAAATAAGATAAAAATAGAGAGGGAGGCAAACTATTAAGAGACTGTTAAGTAACAGAGAACAAACAGAGGGTTGCTGGAGAAGAGAGTGGGGGAATGGGATAAATGGGTGATGGCCATTAAGGAGGGTAGTTTTGGGGATGAGCACTGGGTGTCATATGTAAGAGATGAATCACTGGTTTCTACTCCCGAAGCCAAGAGTACACTGTATGTTAATTGACTTGAATTGAAATAAAAAATAAGGGTGCCTGGGCGGCTCAGTCGGTTGAGTGTCCAATTTTGGCTCAGGTCATGATCTCATGGTTTGTGGGTTCAAGCTCCGTGTCGGGCTGTGTACTGACAGCTCAGAGCCTGGAGCCTGCTTCAGATTCTGTGTTTCCATCTCTCTGCCCCTCCCCTGCTCATGCTCGCTCTGTCTCTCTCTCTCTCTCTCTCTCTCAAAAATAAATAAACATTTAAAAAATTTATGTTGTATGTAAGTGACAAACCATGGGAATCTACCCCAAAAACCAAGAGCACACTTTACATACTTTATGTTAGCCAATTTGACAATAAATTATATTGAAAAAATAAAAAGAAAAAAATAAAAAATAAATTAAATAAAAAAATAAATTCCAGTTAGCTAACATACAGTGTAATATTAGTTTTAGGCATAGAATTTAGTGATTCATCACTTACATACAATACCCAATGTTCATCACAAGTGCCCTCCTTATTTTCCATTATATATTTAACACATTCTCCCACTCATCTCACCTCCAGTAAACCTCAGTTTGTTCTGTATATTTGATTGTTTCCTCATCTGCCTCTCTTTTCCCTCACACTATGTTCATTTGCTTTGTTTGTTAAATTCCACATATGAATTAAATCATGTTATTTGATTTATGTTATTTGACTGACTTATTTTTCTTAGCATAACACTCTAGTACCATCAATGCACATTATTGCAAATGAAAGATTTCATTTTTTATGGCTGAGTAATATTCCATTATATACATACATATATATCACATCTTCTTTATCAACTCATCAGTTGATGAGCATTTTCTTTAGTTTCAGAAATGGTTTCCTTTTTTCTATGTGGATAGTTTATTATTTTCTGTGTAAGGGGCATACTGTCCCTATTTATATCTGCCTTATAATAGTTGTTGAAAACAGTACATTTTAAATAATATAATCTGAAAACCTCTGCAGATAAAATTTTCTGTCCCCAGGATTTGTTGTTTTTGTTGTTTGTTGTAACATCGTATTTTGTTTGTTCACTGACTGTTTGGAACTAATTCTGTATACTCTGTCATGTGTGTGGCCAATGGAGTCTCTTTTCCATTAGATTAGTGGTCAGGTAATAATTGCAAAAGTATTTCCTTACATTTCTGGAACCAATAAGTCTCCCAGGAGTATTTTGCACATATTTCTGCATGCCTTCAGCATTCAAATAATAGTCAACAACTGTGCTTTCATCTTCACTTCCTGCTTGCACAGAGCCTCAAGTTCAGCCAGAGGCAAGGACCTGGCTTCTCTGGTTGGTATGCACACAATCCTGGGCATATGCACACATATATTCATATGTGTGTTCTTCTAGATTACCAGGATTATATTACAACTTTTAAAATCCCTGATGGAAATCTCATTTCTGAGTTTTTCCTTTCCTGATATCATTTTGGATCATCCTATTGTTTGTAATGTTATTTAATTAGTGGCATTGGATATCTGTGTGCCTTTTGGTCATTTATATATTTTCTTTGGAGAATAAGGTATTCAAGTACTTTGCCCATTTTTAAATTAGGTTGTATATGATTTGTTGAGAAGTTCTTGGTATGTTCTGGGTACTAACCCTTTATTGATAATGCATATATTTTCTATCAATTTTTAGGTTGCCTTTTCACTGTATTGCGTTCTTCAATGCACAGAATTTTAAAATTTCAATGTAGTACAATTTATCTATTTTTACTTTTGTTACCTATGGTTTATGGGTCGTATTAATGAAATTATTACTCTATTCCCAACGCCCCCATAACCCCTATGATTTCTTCTAAGAATTTTATAATTTTATCTTGTATGTTTAGGTCTTTGATCTACTGAGAGTTATGTTTTGTATGTGGTACAGGGTAAAGTTCCAACTTCATTATTTTCCCTTTGGATATCCCGTTTTCCAATACAATTTGTTGAAATGACTGTCCTTTCTCCATTGGATGGCTTTAGCACTATTCTTGAAAATTATTTGAGCATATATGCAATAGTTTATTTCTTAGGTGTCTATTCTATTGCATTGGTCTATATAAATGTCTTTAAGTTAGTATCATACACTTTTGATTAATGTAGTTTTGTAATATGTTTTGAGATTAGGAAACATAAGATTACTGACTAAATTATCTTTCAAGATTATTTTTAATATTTTGGATCTCTTGATATCTTTGATGTTGAATTATAGAATGGATTTTTCTATTTCTGCAGAAAACACCACTGGGATTTTTTTTAAATTTTTTTTAACGTTTTATTTATTTTTGAGACAGAGAGAGACACAGCATGAACGGGGGAGGGGCAGAGAGAGAGGGAGACACAGAATCGGAAGCAGGCTCCAGGCTCTGAGCCATCAGCCCAGAGCCCGACGCGGGGCTCGAACTCGCAGACCGCGAGATCGTGACCTGAGCCGAAGTCGGACGCTCAACCGACTGAGCCACCCAGGCGCCCCACCACTGGGATTTTAATAAAGATTGCATTGAATCTATAGATTGCTTTGTGTTGTATTATTGAGATACAATTGATATACAGCACTGTATGAGTTTAAGGTGCAAAAGACCCACATCTAATATCATCCTCAATGGGCAAAAACTGAAAGTTTTCCCTCTAAGGTCAGGAACATGACAGGATGTCAACTTTCAACACTGTTTTTCAAAATAATCCTGGAAATTTTAGCCTTGGTAATCAGACAAAAACATGAAATAAAAAGAATACAAATTGGCAAAGAAGAAGTCAAACTTTCATTCTTCACAGTTGACATGATAGTCTGCTTGGAAAATTGGAAAGGATCCACCAAAAAACTGCTAAAACTGATACATGAATTCAGCAGTCACAGGATATAAAATCAACATACAGAAATTCATTGCATTTCTATGCACAAATAATGAAGCAGAAGAAAGATAATCAAGGATTCAGTCCCATTTACAATTGCACCAAAACCCATAAAATACGTAGGACTAAACCTAACCAAAGAGGCAAAAGATCCATATGCTGAAAACTATAGAAAGCTTAGGAAAGAAATTGAAGAAGACCCAAAGAAATGGAAAAACCTTCCATGCTCATGGAATGGAAGAACAAATGTTATTTAAAATGTCTATATTACCCAAAGCAATCTAAATATTCAATGCAATCCCTATCAAAATAACACCAGCATTCTTCACAGAGCAACAAAAAACAATTCTAAAAATTTTATGGAACCAAAAGACCCCAGATAGCCAAAGCAAAGTTGAAAAAGAAAACCAAAGCTGGAGACATCACAATTCCAGAAACTGTATCATTTTCTTATACCACACACAAAAATACATTCAAAATGGATGAAAAACCTAAATGTGAGACAGGAAGCCATCAAAATCCTGTAGGAGAATACGGGGTAGCAACATTTTTGATGGCCCAGCAACTTCTTACTAGACATGTCTCTGAAGGCAAGGAAAATAAAAGCAAAAATGAACTATTGGGACCTCATGAAGTTAAAAATCTTCTGCAAAACAAAGGAAACAATCAAGAAAACCAAAAGGCAACTGACATAATGGGAGAAGATATTTGCAAATGACATATTGGATAAAGGGTTAGTATCCAAAATCTAGAAAGAACTTATCAAACTCAACACCCCCAAAAGAAATAATTCAGTGAAGAAATGGGCAGAAGATGTGAATAGACACTTTTCCAAACGAGACATCCAGATGGCTAACAGACACATGGAAAGATGCTCCATCACTCATAATCAGAAAAATACAAATCAAAACCACAATGAGGTACACCTCACACCTGTCACAATGGCTAAAATTAACAACTCAGGAGACAACAGATGTCAGTGATGATACGGTGAAAAGGGAACACTTTTGCACTGTTGGTGGGAATTCAAACTGGTGCAGCCACTCTTGAAAATAGTATGGAGGTTCCTCAAAAAATTAAAAATAGATCTACTGTGCAACCCAGCAATTTCACTACTAAATATTTATCCAAAGGATACAAAAATGATGACTTGAAGGGGCACAACCACCCCATTATTTAAGGCAGCACTACCAACAATAGTCAAATTATGTAAAGAGCCCAAGTGTCCATTGACTGTGGATGTGAGATATATATGTGTGTGTATATATGTATATACATACATATACACAATGGAATATTACATGACTATCAAAAAAAGAATGAAATCTTAACATTTGCAACAACGTGGATGGAACTAGAGTGTGTTATGCTAAGCGAAATGAGTCGGTCCGAGAAAGGCATATATCATATGATTTCTCTCACATGTGAAATTTAAGAAACACAACAGAAGAACATAGTGGAAGGGAAGGAAAAAATATGCTAAAGACAGAGAGGGAGGCAAACCAGAAGAGACTGTTAAATACAGAGAACAAACTGAGGGCTGCTGGAGGTGAAGTGGGTGGAAGATGGGCCAAATGGGTGATGGGCATTAAGGAGGGCATTTATTGGGATGAGCACTGGGTGTTAAATATAAGTGATGAATCACTGGGTTCTACTTCTGAAACCAATAATCGTACACTGTATATTAACTAACTTTAATTTAAATAAATAAATTTAAAAAATAGTTTCAGGTAGGGGCGCCTGGGTGGCTCAGTCGGTTGAGCGGCCGACTTCGGCTCAGGTCACGATCTCGCGGTCCGTGAGTTCGAGCCCCGTGTCGGGCTCTGTGCTGACAGCTCAGAGCCTGGAGCCTGTTTCAGATTCTGTGTCTCCCTCTCTCTGACCCTCCCCCGTTCATGCTCTGTCTCTCTCTGTCTCAAAAATAAACATTAAAAAATAAAAAAATAATAAAAAAATAAAAAAAATAGTTTCAGGTGCAAAGCATAATCACATGACTTTCACATATTGAAAAACAATTACCAAAATAAGTTTAGTTAACATTATCAAATATATATTTAAAAAGAAAAAATGGTGTTTTCTTTGTGATGAGAGCTCTTGGGATTTCTTATCCATTTTCAAACATATCATGGAGTATTGTTAAATATAGTCATGATGTACTAATGTACATCCCCAATACTTTTTTATCTTATACTTGGAAGTTTGTACTTTTTGACAGCTTCATCACCTGTCCCCACTTACCACCACCCAATACTGAAATCACAAAATGAACTATTTTTATATGTTTTGGTTTTGTTTTCCAGACCCCATATATAAATAATGTCATATATTATTTGTCTTTCTTTGTCTGGCATGTTGCACTTAGTGTAATGGCATTAAGGTCTATTCATATTGTCACAAATATCAGGATTTCTTTCTTACTTATGCCTTAAATATTCTACTGTATATACACCACAACTTCCTTATCCATTCATCCATTGATAGACATTTAATTGTTTCCATGTCTAAGCTAATGTACATAAGGCTGCTATAAACATGAAGATGCCAATATCTGATATTTCTTCAACATAGCGTATTCATTTCCTTCAGATGTATCCCCAGAAGTGGAATTGTTGTACTGTATGGTAGTTCCTTTGTAATTTTTTCACTTTTATTGAAAAATAATATACATACATCACTGTATGTGTTTAAGCATGATAGTTTGATATACATATACTGTGGAATGATTACTACAGTAGTTTCAGCTAGAATGCATCTTTTACTAAAGATACAATGAGAATAAAAGAAAGAAGGAAAAAGGCAAAAATACTTCTGAACAGAACTCTTATAATTTACTCTATTTTCCTATATATCATATACCAGTGTTAGGTATAGTTACCATGTTATTCATATATACCTAATACTTATTTTATGACTGGGAACTTGTACATTTTGAACACATTTGTACAGTTCCACTTCTTCCACCTCTGCCTCTAGTAACCAAAAGTCAAAGAGACTATTGACTATACTTTCTTTTAGGAATTTTATGATTTCAGGTCTCACATATAGGTCTGTAATCCACTTTGAGTTTATTGTTATGTATATTCTAAGAAGGTGTAACAGTTTAGGGGCACCTGGCTGGCTCAGTCAGTTAAGCATCCAATTCTGGACTTTAGCTCAGGTCATAATTTCATGGTTTGTGAGTTTGAGCCCCCCTCCGGCTCTGCAGACAGTGCAGAGCCTGCTTGGGATTCTCTCTCTCCTCTTTCTGCCTGTCCCCCCACAAATAAATAAATAAACTTTAAAAATCTTTTAAAAATATTTTTAATCTTTAAAAAAAGATTTTTAATCTTTAAAAAAAATCTTTAAAAAAAGAAAGTGGAGCAGTTTCACTTGTTTGTATGTTGCTGTCTAGTTTACCCAGAACAATATATTGTAGAGACTGTCTTTCCTCCACTGTATATTCTTGCCGCCTTTGCCATAGAATAACTGAACATATAAGCTTGTATTTATTTCAAGGCTTTCTATTCTGTTCCATTGATCTATGTGTCTATTTTTTGTGCTAGGACCACACATTGTGACTACTATAGCTTTGTAGTATATCTTGAAATCTGGTATTGTGGTATGGCGACCTTTTATTCTTTTTTATGGCCAAGTAATATTCCATTGTGTGTATGTACATTATATAATATATATATATTTTATTATTATTATATAATTATATTTTATATTATATTTTTATAATATATTATATAATATTTATTATTATATATTATATATTATATTATAAATTATATATTATATAAAACATAAAATATATTTTTCTAATATATATAAAAGGTATTATATATATATACCTTTCTTTTTCCATTTATCCATTGATGGACATTTGGGATCTTTCATTAATTTGGCTATTGTTGATAATGCTGCTATAAACATCAGTGTCCATATATCCATTTGAATTGATATTTTTGTAGTCTTTGGTTAAATACCTAGTCAAAAATTGCTGAATCATAGGGTCGTTCTATTTTCTAGCTTTTTTTGGAACCTCCATATTGTTTTCCAGAGTGGCTGTACCAGTTTGCATTCCACCAAGAGTGTAAGAGGATTTGCCTTTTTCCATATCCTCACCAGCATCTGTTGTTTCCTGTGTTGTGAATTCTAGCCATTCTGACTGGTGTGGGGTGTATATATCATGGTAGTTTTGATTTGTATTTCCCTGATGATGAGTGATATTGAGTATCTTTTCATGTGTCTGGTGTCCATCTGTATGTCTTCTTGGAAAAACTGAAGTTTATTCCTGATTTCTACCCATTTTTTTTAAACTGGATTATTGGGTTTTTTTTGGTATTGAGTTTGATAAGTTCTTTCTAGATTTTGTATACTAACCCTGTATCATATGTATCATTTGCAAATATCTTCTCCCATTCCATAGGTTGCCTTTTAGTTTTGTTGTTTCCTTTGCTGTGCAGAAGATTTCTATTTTGATGAAGCCCCAATAGTTTTTTTCCCCCTTGCCTCAGGAGACATATCGAGTAAGAAGCTGCTTCAGTTGATCTCTTTAGACGGGGCTCGAACTCACCAGCCATGAGATCTTGACCTGAGCCAAAGTCGGATGCTCAACTGACTGAGCCACCCAGGCGCCCCAATAGGACTGTATTTTTATATACTTCCCTCTTAGAACCACTAAGGTGTCCGGGGATGCAGGATGTTCCTGCATCCCAAAGGTTTTGTACCATTATGCTTTCATTTTCATTTGTTTCCATGTGTATATATTTTTAATTTCGTGGTTGATTCATTCTTGTTTATTTGCATGTCTTTTAACCTCCATGTATTTGTCGTCTTCCCGAATTTTTTCTCGTGGTTCACTTCAAGTTTCATAGCGTTGTGCATGGAAAATATTCATAGTATGATCTAAAACTTTTTGTACTTGTTGAGGCCTGATTTGTGAGCTAGTATGTGATCTATTCTGTGGAATGCTCCATGTGCACTTGAAAAGAATGTGTATTCTGTTATTTTAGGATGGAACAATCTGAATATACCTGTTAAGTCTATCTAGTCCAGTGTGGCATTCAAAACCATTGTTTCCTTGTTGATTTTCTGTTTATATGACCTGTCCATTGCTGTAAGTAGTGAGTTAAAGCCCCCTACAATTATAGCATTATTATCAATTAGTTCCTTTATGTTTGTTATTGTTTTGTAATTTGTGTGCTTTCATGTTGGGTGCATAAATATTTACAATTTTTAGATTTTCCTGTTGAATTGTCCCCTTTATTATGATATTATTCCCTTCTTTTAAAAAATATAATTTAATGTTGGGGCGCCTGGGTGGCTCAGTCGGTTAAGCGTCCGACTTTGGCTCAGGTCATGATCTTGCAGTCCGTGAGTTTGAGCCCCATGTCAGGCTCTGCTGACAGCTCAGAGCCTGGAGCCTGCTTCAGATTCTGTGTCTCCCTCTTTCTCTGCCCCTCCTCCATTTGCACTCTGTCTCTCTCTCTCTCAAAAATAAACATTAAAAAATTAAGAAAAAACAAAAGAAAAAACTTTAGAGTATAATTTATTGTCAAATTGGCTTCCATACAACACCCAGTGCTCATCCCAACAAGTGCCCTCCTCAATGCCCATTACCCACTTTCTCCTCTCCCTCACCCCCCATCAACCCTCAGTTTATTCTAGGTGTTTAAGAGTCTCTTATGGTTTGACAACCTCCCTCTCTGTAACTTTTTTTCTCCTTCCCTTCCCCTATGATCTTCTGTTACATTTCTCAAGATCCACATGAGTGAAAACATATGATATCTGTCTTTCTCTGTATGACTTATTTCACTTAGCATGACATTCTCCAGTTCCATCCACATTTGGATTGCCAAATTTCTGTTGAGAAATCTCCAGCAAGCCTTATGGGTCTTTCCTTGTAAGTTAAGGTTTTCTTTTGTCTTGCTGGTTTTATGATTTGTTCTTTATCACTATATTTTGCAAACTGAGTTACAATATGTCTTGTTGTTCCCTGCTTTTGTTGATTTTGGTGGTATTTTTCTGTGCCTATTGGTGTTTGATATCTGTTCCTTCCCCCAGATTAGGGAATTTTTTCAGCTAGTATTTCTTCAAATACAATTTCTGCCCTTGTTTCTAGCTATTCTTTTTCTGGGACTCCTATAATACAAATGTTATTATGTTTGATGGAGTAACTGTGTTCTGTAAGTCTTTTCCTGTACATAATTCTTCTTTTGTTAAAATTCATTATTTTCCATCATTTTGTCTTCTATACTTCTGTGTCTATAATTCATTCTTCTGATTCTTCCAGTGCTGTCATTGCATCAAGTTGTTTCCAATCTCCTTTATTGAATACTTCATCTCTGATTTATTCTTTAACTCTTTTATCTCTGTGGTAAAGGTCTCCCTGATGTCTTTTCTTTCTTTTGTCAAGCTCAGTTAGTATGCCTATGATTGTTTTTTTTTAATTCTCCATCAGGTATGTTATGTATATCTGTTTTGCTCAGATCTTTGGTCATGGCCGTGGCCTTCTCTTACTCTTCCATTTGGAATAAATTCCTCCAACTCGGAATTTTGTCGAAGTGTCTCCTTTTTTCTGTGTGTTATAAGCAACAGTTATGTTTCCTGTTCCTGCAAGTAATGTCTTTATGAAGAAAAGCTCATGTAGTGCCCAGAATCTGGATTTTCAGGGGGTGTCTCTGGTGTGTGCTGCATGTGCTCTGCTATTTTGTTTTGGCTGCCCTATCTTTCATAGCAGGTGTCTGCAGAGGCTCCCCTTGCCTTCAGTGGGTTGTGTTTGGTCCTTGGCCAGCATTTGGAGAGTTTTAACTGGGTGTGCTATTGTCTACTTGTTAACTGAGACATGATATTGCTCCCACTAAAACTGAAGCCCTGAAGAACTGTCTGGTCAGGAGACATGTGAGCAGAGGTTTCTGGGTGGTCTTCTCAGAGAGGTGCCCACCACACTGAGACTGAAGCAAGCTTGATTGTGAAGGGCAGTCCCGCCAGAGTGCAGAGGTGTAAGACTTGGTATAAGGAAGTTAGGCAGCCAGTGTTAGAGCAGCACTGGTTCCCACAGGTGGCTTGTGTTTACCTTGAGAAGCGGGGGAGGGAAATGGTGCCAGCCAGCTCATTTGTCCCCAGAGAAGCATCTGAGTGTATGCTGCCTCCCAGGGAAGCACTCCAAGAAGGGTGAATAATCTCTCCCACTGTGTTTCCTGGGCATTTTTCAGATCTCTGTTTCCACTTGTCTACCTCCTGGTTTTTGCCTGACTTCTCTACAGGATCAACACAGTGCCCTCTGGGGTCTGTCCCAGCCAAGCCTGCTGACATTTCAAACTCCAGGCCTAGAGATGTCATTTTGACATGGGTTAATGCTCGTCTTCTGTGGGAGGGACCCACCACACAGAGACTGAAGCAAGCTTAAATGAGAAGGGCACTCCATCTGGAGTGCAGCAGGATGGGGCTTGTTTAAGCAAGGTATGCAGCCAGTGTCAGCCCTTGGGTGCTTTTCACATGTGGCTCTGTGTATATGCTGAGGGGCAGGATAAGGAAATGATGCTAGCTAGTTCCTTTGCTCCCTGAGACATGTCTATATGAAGGCTGGGTCTCAGGGATGCGCTCCAAGAAGAGCAAACAATCTCCCCACTGTGTGTCCTAGGCATTCTTCAATTTCTGTTTCTACTCCATCTGGCCCCAGGTTATTTGCTGTCATTCTTTCCAGGAACCACACAGTGGCCTCCAGGCTTATCCTAGCCAAGCCTGTTGACCTTTTAAAACTCTATGCTTTAAGCCCTGTTGGTTGCAAGAACTCACCAAATTCAGCCCTTCTTGTTTTCAAGCCAGTGGTTTTGGAGCAATGCTCTCTGTGGGCATTCCCCTGTGTGCTCCTTTCTCTTTCTCTTCTCACCAATCATGGCTACCTCCCCTCTGCAGCAATCCATTTCTCCCCTTAACCACATCTCTGCACATCCTATCTTCTTTGATGTGGCCTCTTCTGTCCCTTTGGTTGTGGAGTTTGTTCTGTCTGTCTTCAGGTTGATTTCTGTGGTTTAGGATGATTTGACAGGTATCTAGTTGTATTTATGGGATGAGGCAAGCCTAGGGTCCTCCTACTCAGCCACCATCTTCCTATCTCTAAAAATGAGTTTTCTTTTTTTCTCGTATTCAGTCACTCTATTTCTTTTCACTGGAGCATTTAGACTATTCCCATTTGGAATATTTATTGATAGGTATGTTGTAATTGCCATTTTATGAATTGTTTTCTTGTTTTTGTAGTTCTCTTTTTCTTCTCTCTCTCTTTCCTTTTGACTATGTCTTAATTTTGTGGTATGCTTGGACTCATTTCTGTTTATTTTTGTGTATGTATTGTTGGTTTTTGCTTTGTGGTTATCATGTGACTCATATGTAACATCTTATATATGTAGCAATCTATATTAAGTTGATGGTTGTCTAAGTTTGAACACATTCTATATGTACTACACCTTTACTCCCCTCTCCATGGTTCATGAATAAAATATCATACTTTACATATTTTTTTAAAATTTTTAGTCCCTTAAGTAATGTTTAACATATAATTGATTTTCCTGTGTTTGTTTTTAATCTACATAGTAGCTTTATAATTTATTTACTATTTTTATTGTAATTATGCTTTCCTTTTGAAATTTTTTTTTCATTTTTTAAAAAGTTTAATGATTTATCTTTTTTGTAAGTAATCTGTACACCAAATGGTGGGCTCGAACTCAGGACCCTGAGATCAAGGATTGCATGCACTTCTAACTGAGCCAGGCAGGAGCCCTCATTTTTTTTTTTAACTTGTGGTTACCACATTTCCTTTTCTACCAAGGAGTCACTTTAATAGTTCTTATAAGACCTTTCTCCTGGTGATAGAACCCCTTAACTTTTGTCTGTGAAACTCCTTATCTATCCTTCAATTCTGAATGATAAAATTTCCAAGTAGACTATTCTTGGTTATAATAAGTCTTTCCTTATAGTTCTTTGACTATATCATGCTATTTCTTCTGGCCTATAGTGTTAGTACTGAAAAATCAGCTGATGACCTTATGGGTTTTCCCTTATATGTAACTTGCTTTTTTCTTGTTTTCTTGTTTGTTTCTTGTCTTTTTATTGTTTCTTTTTTTTTTAAACTTTTTTTAATGTTTATTTTTGACAGAGAGAGAGAGAGAGAGAGAGCGCGCGCATGAGTAGGGGAAGGGCCGAAAGAGAGGGAGACACAGAATCTGAAGCAGGCTCCAGGCTCTGAGCTGTCAGCACAGAGCCCGACTCAGGGCTCGAATTCACAGACCACAAGATCATGACCTGAGCTGAAGTCAGACGCTCAACCGACTGAGCCACCCAAGCACCCCTCTTGTTTCCTTCTTTTTCTTATTTTTTTTAAATTTTAATTTTTATGTGTGTTGGTGTGGACTTCCTGCGTTCATCTTATTTGTAGCTCTCTGCGCCTCTTGAGCTTGGATGTTTTCTTTCTAAGGTCAGTGAGGTTTTTTGCTCTAATATCTTCACATACATTTTCTGTTCCTTTCTCTCTGTTTTGTTTTTCTTGTACTCCTATAATGTAATGTTACTATGTTTGACATTGTTTCAGTTTTCCCATTGTATTTGTCATTTTTTTAAAAAAGTTCATTCTTTTGTTGTTCCACTTGTGTGCTAACCATTGAACTGTCTTTCAGATTGTTGATTTGTTCTTCTGCATCCTCTAATATTCTGCTGGTTCCTCCTAGTGTAGTTTTCTTTTCCATCGTTGAATTCTCTATATTGTTTCATTTTTATTATCTTTCTCTTTGTTGAAGTTTTCACTTAGTTCTTCCATACTTCTTTCAAGTCTAGTGAGCATTTCCATGACCTCTACTTTGAACTCTTTATCAGTTTGATTGATTGTCTTCATTTCTTGTAGACCTTTTCCTTGGATAGTCTTCTTTCATTTGGGGCATGTTTCTGTTTCTCCTTAGTTTTTTTCTTTTTCTGTTTCTTTTGTAATTTATACCCAAGTTAGTAAGCATATCGTGCAATAAGGATTTCAGGAATAGATTACAGTGATTAATCCCCTATATAAAACACTCAGTGCTCATCCTAAGTGTCTTCCTTAATGACCCTTACCATTTAGCCCATCCCCCCACCCACAACCCCTACAGCAACCCTCAGGTTGTTCTCTGCATTTATTTTTACACTAACTGTAATAATTTATTTATTTATTTATTTATTTATTTATTTATTTATTATTTATTATTTTTTTAAATATGAAATTTTTGTCAAATTGGTTTCCATACAACACCCAGTGCTCATCCCAACAGGTGCCCTCCTCAGTACCCTTCACTTACCCTCCCCTCCCTCCTACCACCCATCAACCCTCAGTTTGTTTTCAGTTTTTAAGAGTCTCTTAAAAAACTGTTTTGGCTCCCACTCACTCTAACCTCTTTTTTTTTCTTCCCCTCCCCCATGGTCTTCTGTTAAGTTTCTCAGGATCCACATAAGAGTGAAAACATGGTAATTGTCTTTCTCTGTATGACTTATTTCACTTAGCATCACACTCTCCAGTTCCTTCCACCTTGACACAAAAAGCCATATTTCATTCTTTCTCATTGCCACGTAGTATTCCATTGTGTATATAAACCACAATTTCTTTATCCATTCATCAGTTGGTGGACATTTAGGTATTTCCATAATTTGGCTATTGTTGAAAGTGCTGCTAAAACATTGGGGTACAAGTGCCCCTATGCATCAGCACTCCTTTATCCCTTGGGTAAATTCCTAGCAGTGCTATTGCTGGGTCATAGGGTAGATCTAGTTTTAATTTTTTGAGGAATCTCCACACTGTTTTCTAGACAGGCTGCACCAGTTTGCATTCCCACCAACAGTGCAAGAGGGTTCCCATTACTCCACATCCTCGCCAGCACCTATAGTCTCCTGATTTGTTCATTTTAGGCACTCTGAGTGGCATGAGGTGGTATCTGAGTGTGGTTTTGATTTGTATTTCCCTGATGAGGAACGATGGTGAGCATCTTTTCATGTGCCTGTTGGCCATCTGGATGTCTTCTTTAGAGAAGTGTCTATTCATGTTTTCTGCCCATTTCTTCACTGGATTGTTTTTTGGGTGTGGCGTTTGTTGAGTTCTTTATAGATTTTGGATACTAGCCCTTTGTCCAATATGTCATTTGCAAATATCTTTTCCCATTCCGTTGGTTGCCTTTTAGTTTTGTTGATTATTTCCTTTGCAGTGCAGAAGCTTTTAATCTTCATGAGGTCCCAGTATTTCACTTTTGCTTTTAATTCCCTTGCCTTTGGGGATGTGTCAAGTAAGAAATTGCTGTGGCTAAGGTCAGAGAGGTTTTCTCCTGCTTTTTCCTCTAGGGTTTTGATGGTTTCCTGTCTCACATTCAGGCCCTTCATCCATTGTGAGTATATTTTTCTGAATGGTGTAAGAAAGTGGTCTAGTTTCATTCTACTGCATGTTGCTGTCCAGTTCTCCCAGCACCATTTGTTAAAGAGACTTTTTTCCATTGGATATTCCTTCCTGTTTTGTCAAAGATTAGTTGGCCATACTTTTGTGGGTCTAGTTCTGGGGTTCCTATTCTATTCCATTGGTCTATGTGTCTGTTTTTGTGCCAATACCATGCTGTCTTGATGATTACAGCTTTGTAGCAGAGACTAAAATCTGGGATTGTGATGTCTCTGGCTTTGGTCTTCTTCTTCAACATTACTTTGGCTATTCGGGGTCATTTTGGTTCCATACAAATTTTAGGGTTGCTTGTTCTAGCTTTGCGAAGAATGCTGGTGCAATGTTGATTGGGATTGCATTGAATGTATAGATAGCTTTGGGTAGTATTGACATTTTGACAATATTTATTCTTCCAATCCATGAGCATGGAATGTTTTTTCATTTTTTATTTTTTTATTTTTATTTTTCTAGTGTTTATTTATTTTTGACAGAGACAGAGACAGAGACAGAGACAGAATGCGAGTGGGTTAGGGGCAGAGAGAGAGGGAGACACAGAAGCAGAAGCAGGCTCCAGGCTCTGAGCTGTCAGTACAGAGCCTGACGCGGGGCTCAAACTCACAAGCTGTGAGATCATGACCTGAGCCGAAGTCGGACGCTCAACCGACTGAGCCACCCAGGGGCCCCTGTTTTTCCAGTTTTTAATATCTTCTTCAATTTCCTTCATAAGCTCTCTATAGTTTTCAGCATACAGATCTTTTACATCTTTGGCTAGGTTTATTCCTAGGTATTTTATGATTTTTGGTGCAATTGTACATAGGATCAGTTTCTTTATTTCTCTTTCTGTTGCTTCATTATTGGTGTATGAAAATGCCACTGATTTCTGTACATTGAATTTCTACGCTGCAATTTTGCTGAATGGATGTATCAGTTCTAGCAGACTATTCGTGGAGTCGGTTGGGTTTTCTATGTAGAGTATCATGTCATCTGCAAATAGTGAAAGTTTGATATCATCTTTGCCAATTTTGATGCATTTAATTTCATTTTGTTTTCTTATTGCTGATGCTAGAACTTCCAACACTATGTTAAACAAAAGGGGTGAGAGTGGACATTCCTGTCATGTCCCTGATCTCGGGGGGAAAGCTCTTAGTTTTTCCCCATTGAGGATGATATTAGCTGTGGGTTTTTCATAAATGGCTTTTATGATGTTTAAGTATGTTCCTTCTATCCTGACTTTCTCGAGGGTTTTTATTAAGAAAGGATGCTGAATTTTGTCAAATGCTTTTTCTGCATCGATTGACAGGATCATATGGTTGTTATCTTTTCTTTTATTAATGTGATGTATCACATTGATTGATTTGTGAATGTTGAACCAACCCTGCAGCCTAGGAGTGAATCCCACTTGATCATGGTGTATAATTCTTTTTACATGCTGTTGAATTCGATTTGCTAGTATCTTATAGAGAATTTTTGCATCCATATTCATCAGGGATATTGGCCCATAGTTATCTTTTTTTCTGGTCACTGTCTGGTTTGGGAATCAAAGTAATGTTGGCTTCATAGAACGAGTCTGGAAGTTTTCTTTCCCTTTCTATTTTTTGGAACAGCTTGAGAAGGACAGGTATTATCTGTGTTTAAATGCTGGGTAGAATTCCCCAGGGAAGCCAAGTGGTCCACGACTCTTGTTTTTTGGGAGATTTTTGATACCTGATTCAATTTCGTCACTGGTTATGTGTCTGTTCAAATTTTCTATTTCTTCCCATTTGAGTTTTGGAAGTGTGTGGGTGTTTAGGAATTTGTCCATTTCTTCCAGGTTGTCCAGTTTGTTGGCATATAATTTTTCATAGTATTCCCTGATAATTTCTTGTATTTCTGCAGGATGGGTTGTAATAATTCCATTTTCATCCATGATTTTATCTATTTGGGTCCACTCGCTTTTCTTCTTAAGAAGCCTGGCTAGAGATTTATGAATTTTGCTTATTTTTTCGAAAAAGCAACTGTTGGTTTCATTGATCTGCTCTACAATGTTTTGGATTCTCTATTGTTTATTTCTGTTCTGATCTTCATTATTTCTTTCATCCTGCTGGGTTTGGGGTGTCTTGGCTGTTCAGCTTCTAGTTCTTTTAGGTGTGCTGTTAGATTTTGTATTTGGGATTTTTTTTGTTTCTGAAGATAGGCCTGGATTGCAATGTATTTTCCTCTCAGGACTGCCTTCGCTGCATCCCAAATCGTTTGGGTTGTTGTCTTTCCATTTTCATTTGTTTCCATATATTTTTTAATTTCTTCTCTAATTGCCTGGTTGACCCATTCATTCTTTAGTAGGGTGTTCTTTAACCTCCATGCTTTTGGAGGTTTTCCAGACTTTTTTCCTGTCCTTGATTTGAAGCTTCATAGCATTGTGGTCTGAACGCATGCATGGTATGATCTCAATTCTTGTATACTTAGGAAGGGCTGTTTTGTGACCCAGTATGTGATCTATCTTGGAGAATGTTCCATGTGCACTCGAGAAGAAAGTATATGCTGTTGCTTTGGGATGCAGAGTTCTAAATATATCTGTCAAGTCCATCTGATCCAATGTATCATTCAGGGCCCTCGTTTCTGTCTTGATCCTGTGTCTAGATGATGTATCCATTGTTGTAAGTGGAGTATTAAAGTCCCCTGCAATTATCACATTCTTATCCATAAGGTTGCTTAAGTTTCTGGTTAATTGTTTTCTATATTTGGGTGACCCAGAATTCAGTGCATAGACATTTATAATTGTTAGCTCTTCCTGATGAATAGACCCTGTAATTATTATATAATGCCCTTATTCATCTCTTGTTACAGCCTTTAATTTAAATTCTAGTTTGTTTCATATAAATATGGCTACTCCTACTTTTTTTTTTTTTTGACTTCCAGTAGCATCACAGATAGTTCTCCATGCCCTTTGAACCTGAATGTGTCTTCAGGTCTGAAATGAGTCTGTTGTGGACAGGAAATAGATGGGTCTTGTTTGTTTGTTTTTTTATCCATTCTGATACCACTTGTCTTTGGATTGGAACATTTAGTCCATTTACATTCAGTGTTATTATTGAAATATATGCGTTTAGAGTCATTGTGTTATCTGTAGGTTTCATGCTTGTAGTGATGTCTCTGGTACTTTGTGGTCCTTGCAACATTTCACTCACAGAATCCCCCTTAGGATGTCTTGTAGGGCTGGTTTAGTGGTATTGAATTCCTTCAATTTTCGTTTGTTTTGGAAAACCTTAATCTCTCTTTCTGTTCTGAATGACAGGCTTGCTGGATAAAGGATTCTTGGCTGCATATTTTTCCTGTTCCTCACATTGAAGATTTCCTGCCATTCCTTTCGGGCCTGCCAACTTTCAGTACATAGGGCTGCTACTACCCTTATGTGTCTACCTTTGTATGTTAAAGCCAGTTTATCCCAAGCTGCTTTCAGAATTTTCTCTTTATCCTTGTATTTTTCCAGTTTCACTATATATTGTGCAGAAAATTGATTCAAGTTACGTCTGAAGGGAATTCTTTGTGCCTCTTGGAATTCAATGCCTGTTTTCCTTCCTCAGATTGGGAAAGTTCTCAGCTATGATTTGTTCAAGTACACCTTCAGCCCCTTTCTCTCTTCTTCTTCTGGAATTTCTATGATACAGATATTGTTCCATTTGATTACATCCCTTAGTTCTCTAATTATCCCCTTTTACTCCTGGATTTTTTTCATCTTTCTTTTCCTCAGCTTCCTCTTCTTCCATAATTTCATCTTCCAATTCACCTATTCTCCCCTCTCCCTTTTCAATTTGTGCTATGGCCACCTCTGTTTTATTTTTCACCTCATTTATAGCATTTTTTAATTCATCATAACTATTTTTTAGTCCCTTGATCTCTGTAGCAGTAGATTCTCTGCTGTCCTCTATGCTTTTTTCAAGCCCAGGAATTAATTTTATAAGTATTATTCTAAATTCTTGTTCACTTATTTTGTTTATATCCGTTTTGATCAATTCTTTAGCTGTCACTTCTTCCTGGAATTTCTTTTGAGGAGAATTCTTGTGTTTCATCATTTTGGCTAGTTTTCTGTCCCTTATGCCTTTTAAAAGCTTGTTGTGTGCTCTCCACCTGCAAGCACTGCTATATTAAAGGGGGTTCAGACACTGTCTAGGTCCTGGTCTTTCAGGTGGTTTTTTTTTTTTTTTTTTTGGAGATTGTTACTTTCTCTTTGTTGTTGTGACTTTGGTTATTTTATTATCCTAATTGTAGTGATATGTTGGACCCTCCACAGGTGTGCTTTGATTTATTCCTTGAAGTAGCCCTACCTTTTCTCCAGTTGACCCATTTTCTTCCTGATAGATTCAGTCTCTTTTCCTCCCAGACTCCAAGGTTCAAAGTCCTTTGGCTTCAGCACTTCTTTTTTTGAGAGACACAGGAGGTATGTATCTCCCTAATTCTCCACCATGTTGGTCCCTGGACCTCCTAGATATATTTTTTAACGTCCGTATTATCTGATATATGTTTTGCTACCCCAACATTTTTGACTTCTGTTTACATAGTAAATGTTTTTTTATGCCTTAGATTTCATTCTATACGTTTCTTTAGGTTTGAGTCTCATGTAGACAACATATAAATGGTTCTAGTTATTTTTTTTAAATCAATTTTACCTATGTCTTTTCCTTGGAGAATTTATTCTATTTACAGTAAAGTCATTATTGATGGGTATGTACTCATTGCCATTTTGTTCATTATTTCCTGGTTGATTGTGTAGTTATTCTGTATAACTGTTTTCTCTTGCTCTCTTTCTTTATAATTAATGAATCTTTTTAATGTTTTGATTGACGTTATTTGTCTTAATTTTTTGGTATTTATTACAAGTTTTGGTTTGTGGTTTCTATAAGGTTCATATATAACATACTAAGTATTTTGCAGTCTATATGTAGTTTATGGTCAATGCAGTTCAAACACATTCATTTTTTCTAAGTTTTTATATAAATTATGGCTAGTTAACATAAAGGGTACAAATTAGTGATTCAACACATACATGGAACACCTGGTGCATCACATTATGCACTCCATAATCTGCATCACCTATTTTTCCCATCCCCCCCATCCATCTCCCTTTAGGTTACCATCACTTTTTGCTCTATAATTAAGAGTTTATTTCCTAGTTTGCCTCTGTGTTTTTTTCTCCCTTTGCTTATTTCTTTTGATTCTTAAATTCTACAAATGAGTGAAATCCTATAATATTTTTTTTCTGGTGCAAAATGTTGGTTTATTTTGTTAATTTTTTTTTACTTTCAAATTATTATTTACATTCCGGTTAGTTACCTACAGTCTAATATTAACTTCAGATATAGAATATCGTGACTCATCAAGTACATATAACATCTAGTGCTCATAACAACAGGTGCCCTCAATACCTATTCCCATTTAAACCGTACCCCCCACCTCCCCTCCAGCAATCTTCAGATTGTTCTCTATAGTTATGATTCTTTTATGGTCTCCCTCTTTTTATTTTCTCACTAGTTCATTTGTTTGTTTCTGAAGTTCCATATGAGTGAAATCATATGGTATTTATTTTTCTCTCTCTGACTTATATCCCTTAGTGTAATACTCTCTAGCCCCATCCATGTAATTGCAAATGGCAAGATTGGATTTCTTTTTGATGGCTGAGTAATACTATATTATACATATATACCACATTTATTTATCCATACATTAATTTATGGACATTTGGGATGTTTCCATAATTTGGCTATTGTTCATAATGCTGATATAGACATTAGGGTGCATGAATCACTTTGAATCACTAATTTTGAATCGTCTGAGTAAATACCTAGTAGGCTGGATTGTAGAGCATTTATATTTTGAACTTTTTGAGGAACTTCCATACTGCTTTCCAGAGTGGATGCACCCATTTGCATTCCCACCAACAGTCCGAGAGTGTTCCCCTTTTTTCCACATCCTTGCCAACATCCGTAGTGTCCTGTGTTGTGAATTTTAGCCATTCTGACAAGTGTGAGGTGGTATCTCATCATAGTTTTGATTTGTGTTACCCTGAAGGTGATTGATGTTGAGCATCTTTTCATGTATCTGTTAGCTATCTGTATGTCTTCTTTGGGAAAATGTCTATTCATGTATTTTGCCCACTTTTAACTTTTTTTTTTTTAACATTTATTTATTTTGAGAGACAGAGAGAGACAGACACAGAATGAGCAGGGAAGGGGCAGAGAGAGACAGACACAGAATGAGCAGGGAAGGGGCAGAGAGAGACAGACACAGAATCTGAAACAGGCTCCAGACTCCAAGCTGTCAGCACAGAGCCTGACGTGGGGCTCGAACCCACCAACTATGAGATCATGACCTGAGCTGTAATCGGACACTCAACTGACTGAGCCACCCAGGTGCCCCTATTTTTCCCATTTTTTAAATGGGATTATTTATTTTTGGGTGTTGAGCTTGAAAACTTCTTTATATATTTTGGATACTAAGCCTTTATCAGGTATGTCATTTGAAAATATCTTCTCTCATTGTAAAGGTTGCCCTTTAATGTTGATTGTTTCCTTCACTGTACAGACGTTTTTATCTTGACGAAGTCCCAATAGCTCATTTATGCTTTTGCTTCCCTTGCCTCAGGAGACGTATCTAGTAAGAAGTTGCTACAGCCAATGTCATAGTGTTTACTGCCTGTGTTCTCCTCTAGGATTTTCATGCTTTCCTGTTTAACATTTAGGTCCCTAATCCATTTTGAATTTATTCTTTGTGTGGAATAAGAAAGTGGTCAAGTTTCATTCTTCTGCATGTTGCTGTCCAGTTCTCCCAGCACCATTTGTTAAAGAGACTGTCTTTTTTCCATTGGATATTCTTTTTGCCTTTGTCAAAGATTAGTTGACCATATACTTGTGGGTTCATTTCTGTTTTTTTTTTATTTTGTTCCATTAATCTGTGTGTCTCCTTTTGTGTCAGTACCATTCTGTCGTGACCACTACAGCTTTGTAATATAACTTGAAGTCTGGAATGGTGATGTTTCCAGCTTTACTTTTCTTTTTCAAGGGGTTGCTGTAGCTATTCACTATCTTTTGTGGTTCCATATACTTTTCTGGATTGATTTTACTAGCTCTTTGAAAAATATGCTGTTGGTATTTTGATAGGGATTGCATTAAATATGTAGATTGCATTGGGTAATGTAAACATTTCAATTTTTTTTCTTCTATTCCATGAGTATGGAATGTTTTCCATTTCTTTATGTCATCTTCACTTTTTTTCTTCTGTATTCTATAGTTTTCAGAGTACAGATCTTTAACTTCTTTGGTTAGATTTATTCCTAGGTATCTTATGATTTTGGTGCAATTGTAAATGGGATTGACTCTTTGATTTATCTTTCTGCTGATTCATAATAGATGTATAGAAATGCAACAGACTTCTGTATATTGATTTTATACCCTGCAACTTTACTGAATTCACGTATCCATTCTAGAAATTTTTTGGTGATTTCAGTTAGGTTGCCATGTTGTTTGTAAATAGTGAAATTTTGAATTCTTCCTTTCAATGTGAATGACTTTTATTTCCTTGTGTTTCATGATTGCTGTGTCTAGGACTTACAGTACTATGTTGTTACAGTGGTGAGACTGGATAGCCCCATCTTGTTCCTGACCTAAGAGGAAAATCTCTCAATTTTTCCACATTGAGAGTTAAATTAGCTGTGGGTCATTTGTATATGGCCTTTATGATGTTGTATGTTCTCTGTATCCCTACTTTATTGAGGTTGTCTTTTTTAAATCAAGAATGGATGTTGTACTTTGTCAAATGCTTTTTCTGCATCTATTAAGAGGATCATGTGATTTTTATCTTTTCTTTTATTAGTGTGGCCTATCACGAGGATTGATTTGCTAATATTGAATCATGCTGCAGCTCAGGAATAAATTCCACTTCATCATTGTGTATGATTCTTTTAATGTACTGTGGGATTAGATTTGCTAGTATTTTGGTGAGAATTTTTGCATCCATGTTCAGCAGGGATATTGGTCTATAGTTCTCACTTTCAGTGGAGTCTTTGTCTCATTTTGGATTCAGGTTAATGCTGAACACTTAGAATGAGCTTGAAAGTTTTTCTTCCATTTCTGTTTTTTGAAAATTTTTGAGAAGAATAGGTATTAACTATTCTTTAAATAGCTCCTGGAGGTCCCCTGGGAAGTCATCTGGCCCTGGACTTTTGTTTGTTTGGAGATTTTAATTACACATTTTTATTTCTTTGCTGGTAATGGGTATGTTTAAGTTTTCCATTTCTTCCTGTTTGTATTTTGTTGTATATATGTTCCTAGCAATTTATCCACTTCCTCCAGATCATTCAAACTTGATAGCATATAGTTTTTCATAATATTCTAATTGTTTGTATTTTTTGATGTTGGCTGTGATCGCTTCACTCTCATTTGTTACTTTATTTATTTGGATCATTTCCCTTTTCTTTTTAATAAGTCTCATTAAGGGACTTATCAATTTTACTAATTTTTTCAATGAACCAGCTCCTGGTTTCATTGATCTGTTCTACTGTGTTTTTTGTTTCTATATCATTAATTTCTGCTCTAATCTTAATTATCTCCCTTCTTCTGCTGGCTGTAGGTTTCATTTGTTGTTCTTTTTCTAGCTCATTTATGTGTAAGGTAAGGTGCTTACCTGAGATTTCTCTTGCTTTTTGAGGTAGAGCTATATTGCTATATACTTCCCTTTTAAGATTACTTTTACTGTATCCCAAAGTTTTGAACCATCGTGTTTTCATTTTCATTTGTTTCCATGTATTTTTTTCATTTCTTCTTTAATTTCCTGGTTGAAATTCTTTCTTTCATTCATTCATTAGCAGTATGTTCTTTAACGTCCATGTATTTGTGGTGTTTCCAAATTTGCTCTTGTTATTGACTTTCATAGCATTATCAGAAAATATGCATGGTATAATACCCACCTTTTTGTACTTGTTGAGGCCTGATTTGTGACCCAATATCTGACCTATTCTGGAAAAATATCCCATGTGCACTGTATTCTGCTACTTTAGGATGAAATATTCTGAATATATCTAAGTCCATCTGGTCCAGTGTGTCTTTCAAAGCCATGGTTTTCTTGCTGATTTTCTGCTTAGATGTAAATGGGCTGAGTCCTCTAATATTATTGCATCATTATCAATGAGTTCCTTTATGTTTGTTATTAAATGTTTCCTATATTTTGGTTATTTCCATGTTGGGGACATAAATATTTATAAATGTTAGATCATATTATTGGATTGATCCCTTTATTATGATATAGTGCCATTCTTAATCTCTTGTCACAGTATGGTTTAAACACTACTTTGTCTGATATAAGTATGGCCACTCTGGCTTTGTTTTCAAATCCATTAGCATGATAAATGTTTCTCCAGTCATCAATTTCAATCTGCAGGTGTCTTTAGGTCTAAAATGAGACTCTTATAGACAGCATATAGATGTGTGTGGTTTTATATATATTCTGACACCCTATACTTCGATTGAAGCATTTATACCATTTACATTCAGAACAATTATTTATGTATAATGACTTAGTGCCATTTTACTGCTTATTGTGTCATTGTTTCTGGAGATTTTCCCTGTTCCTTTCTAGACATTTTCCTACCCAAAGAGTCTGTTTTAATATCTCTTGTAGTCTGGTTTACTGGATATGAATTCCTTTTTTTGTTTGTTTGTCTGGGAAATTCTTTAGGCTTCCTTCTATTCAGAATGATAGCCTTGTGGGATACACTATTCTTGACTGTAGATTTTTCCCATTCAGCACATTGAATATATCATGGCACTCCCTTCTAACCTTCCAAGTTTCTGTTTAGAGATTCTAATCTTACTCATCTCCCTTGTATGTGAGGGATTTCTTTTGTCTCACTGCTTTTATAGGATTTTTTTCTTTATCTGTATAGTTTACAAATTCAACTACAATATGTCTTGGTTGGCATTCTATTGTTAATTTTGATGGGAATTCTCTGTGCTGCATGGATTTGGATGCCGGTTTCCCTCACCAGCTTTGGTACGTTTTCATCTATAATTTTCTGAAATAAAACTTCTGACCCCTTTTATCTCTCATCTTCTTCTGGGACTCCTATGATATGAGTGTTATTACATTTCATGGAGTCACTGAGTCCCCTAAGTCCACTTTTGTGTGATCCACAATTTTTATTTCCCTCTTTTCATCAGCTCATTATTTTCCATAGCTCTATCCTCTATACAACTTACTCATTCCTCTGCTTCTTTGATCCTTGTGTCTTTGCATCCAGTTGGTTTCAAATCTTGGTTATTGCATTTTTCATTTTGGTCTAACTGGTTTTAAGCTCATTTATCTCTGTGGTAATGGACTCTCTGGTGTCTTCTATACTTTTCTCAAACCTAACTAGTATCTCTTTGATTGTTACTTTATATTATGCATCAGGAATATTACCTATGTCTGTTTCAATTATATCCCTGGCCATGACCTTCTCTTGTTCTTTCTTTTGGGATGAATTCCTCCTTCTTGGTGTTTTGTCTAGGTCTCCATCTTCTTTCTCTGTGTTAGAAAAGTCTGTTGTGTTTCCTGCTGCTAAGAGTAATGACTTTATATACAAGAGGTCATATACTGTCCAGAGCTTGGTGTTTCAGGAAGTGTCTCTGGTGTATGCTGTGTGCACTCTGCTGCTGTGTTTTGGCTGCTCTATCTCTCAAGTCAGTCCTTTGCAGATTTTCTCCTTGCCCACAGTAGGGAGAGTTTTATCCTTGGCCAGAGTGTGGCAAGTTTTAACTTGGTGTGCTCTGATCTGCTTATTAAAAGAAACTTGAAGTTATTTCCACTAGAAGTGAAGCTTTGCAGAACTCTATGGTCAATGGATGTGGTGTGTGCAGGGGTTTGTCCTGGTCTTCAAGGGAGGGGCCCGCTGCGCTGGATCTCAGAAATGCTTACCTGAGAAAAGCAGTACAAGCAGTGTGCAGGGCAGCAGGGCTTGGGGTAAACAAACAAACAAACAAACAAACAAAAACAGCCAGGATTGGCGCTCTGCTGTTTACTGAATTTAATTTGTGCTGAGGGATGGCAGAGAGAAATAGCACCAGCAAGTTCCTTTGTCCCATGAGAGGGTTGTTCATTCTCACTGCCATCAGAAGGGCCCTCCTAAAAGAGCAAATAATTTCCCCTCTTGCGATGTAGGTGTTTTTCATACCAGTGTTTTAACTATGTCTGTGTCCATGTTGCTTGCCTTCCTGGACCAGCACAGTGAACTTTGGGTTCTATCCTAGCCATGTCAGATGAGTTTTAAAACTTCAAACTTTAGTGACCTGGTGTGGTATGGATCTGTGCTGGTCTTCTAGGGGAGGGTCTCACCAAGCTGTTATTGATGCAGGTTTGACCTAAAATAGCAGTCACACCAGATTTCAGGAGTGTCAGTTTAGAGAAAAGCACATTAAAGGGCCAGTGTCCAGGTTAACTGCCCTCAGCAGGTGTCTCTCTTTGAGCCTATGCTAAGGGTTGGTGGGGGACGACACCTGCCTGCTCCTTTGTCACCAGAGAGGAAATACCACCTCTATCAGATTCACTCCAAGAAGGGGGAACTGTCTCAGTACATCTCAAGTGATCCACAGATAGTGCCCTCTGCCCCCAGGTTATCTGCTTGCTTTCTCTACTGAAACACTGCAATGCCCTCAGGGCTTTATACTGGGCATATCATGGACCTCTAAAACTCCAGTTTTTGAGCCCTGTTAGTTGCAAAAACTCACAAAAATCAGACCCTCTCATTTTCCAATCAGTGGCTTTGGGTAAGTGTTTTCCTTGTGTGATATCCTGTGCACTCCTCTCTCTCTCCTCTTTCTGTGACCAGGGCTTCCTCCCCTCCACAGAACCCATGGTCCATTTCTCCTACAAACCTTGTCTCTGCACCTCCTACCTTCCACAATGTGGCCTCCTCTCTCCTTCTGGTTGTGTAGTTTGTTCTGTTAGTCCTCAGATTGATCTCTTGGGCATTCAGAATGATTTTTTTTGCCTAGCTGTGTTTGAGGGAAGAGGCAACCCTAGGGTCCTCCTACTCCTCTGCCATCCTAGTCCCTCTCTAATCATGGTACTTGTCTTTGACTGACTCATTTAATTTAGCATAACTCGTTCTAGCTCCATTCATATCATTTCAAGTGGCAGGACATCATATATATATACATACATACATATATATATGATATATGTGTGTGTATACATATATATACATATATATATATACAAATGTTACATATATATTATGATGTTTATACCAGCTTTCTCTAATATAGTCAAATTATGTAACATATCCATTCATCAGTTTATAGACATGGGGTATTTCCATAATTTGACCATATTAGAGAAAGCTGGTATAAACATCATATTAGATAAATCTTCTATCATCTTGAATTCATATTTATGTATTCCTTGGATAAATACCTAGTAGTCCAATTGCTGGATCATATGCTAGTTCTATTTTTTCACTTTTTGAGTAATCTCCAAAGGGTTTTTCACAGTGGTTGCACCAGTTTCCATTCCCAGCAACAGTGCAAGAGGGTTCCCCTTTCTCCTCATTCTGCCAACACCTGTGTTTCTTGGGTTGCTAATTTTAGCCCTTCTGACAGCTGTGAGGTAACATCTCAGTGTACTTTGATTTGTATTTCCCTGATGATGAGTGTTATAGATCATCTTTTAGTGTGCTTATTGGCCAGTTGGATGTTTTCTTTGGAAAAATGTCTATTCATGTCCTCTTCCCATTTTTAGGGTGGATTATTCATCTTTTGGGTGTTGAATCTTGTAAGTTCTTTCTATATTTTGGATAGTAACCCATTATGAGGTAACATCATTTGCAAATATCTTCTCCCATTCCATACATTGCCTTTTAGTTTTGTTGATTGTTTCCTTCACTGTACAGAAGCAGTTTATTTTGATCAAGTCCCAACAGTTCATTTTGCATTTGTTTCCTTTGGCTCAGGAGACATATCTAGAAAGAAATTGTTAGAGTGGTTACTGCCTGTATTCTCTTTGAGGATTTTGATGATTTTGTTTCTCACATTTAGATCTTTAATCCAACTTGAATTTGTTTTCATGTATGGTGTAAGAAACTGGTCCATTTTCATTCATTTCCACGTTGCTATCCAGATTTTCCAACACAATTTATTAAAGAGACTGTCTTTTTTCCATTGGATATTCTTTCCTGCTTTGTTGAAGACTAATAGTTGTGGATTCATTTCTGAGTTTTCTCTTCTCTTCCATTGATCTGTGTGTCTATTTTTTGCCAGTGCCATACTGTTTTTATTTGTTTATTTTCTTTTGTTTTTCCAAGTTTTTATTTCAACTCCAGCTAGTTAACATACAGTGTAGTGTTAGTTTCAGGTGTAGAATTTAGTTATTCATCACTTACCTACAACCTCCGCTGTTCATCACAAGTGCCCTCTTTAATCTCCATCACCTGTTTAACCCATCCCCCTGCCCACATCCCTTCCAGTAACCTTCAGTTTGTTCTCTATAGTTAAGAGTCTGTTTCTTGGTTTGCCTGTCTTCCCCCCCACCCCATGCTCATCTGGGATTTTTTTTTCTTAAATTCTATATATGAGTAAAATTATATGGTATTTGTCTTTCTATGACTGAGTTATTTTGCTTAGCATAATACTCTCTAGCTCTATTTTTGCCATAGGTGAAAAACCTGTACTTTTAGATGAATAAAACTTTAATTAAAAAAATGAAGATTATACAAATAAATAGAAAGATATTGAATGCTCATGGATTGGAAAAATTAATATTGATAAATGTCCTTACTGCCCAATGAAATCTACAGATTTAATGCAATCCCTATCAAAAGTACTATGCATACATTAAAAGTGTAGCAATAAATATACTTAAGATATTTATAAAATGGAATATGTCTCAGCAGTTAAAAGAGATGGATGACAGATTTCTGGGAAAGATGGTGGAGTAAGAGGAACACAAACTCACCTCATCAACAGATACAACTACATAATACTTGCAGCAGAGCAAACAACCCCAAAAAGAACCCAAAGGCTAAGCAAACATCACAACTGAAGACAAAGAAGAGCCCACATTAAAGAGGGTATTAAAGGCAAGGACTCAATGTGAACCACCAGGAGGAGGGAGCCTCAGGAGTGAAGAGGGGCAAGAAAAAGACTATCACACTAGGAAGCCTGCAAGGGAAAAGGAATCTCCATAGATTCTTGATTTGAAAATCAGAGGGGACAAATTTCATGAGTTTAAACAACCAGAGGGACTTAAAACATGGAACTTTAAAAATCAGCAGACTCCATGCTGACAGATACAAGAAGGCCATTGGAAGTTGTTCATCTGCCCTTAAAGAGAATGCAGCAAACAGCCTGGGGGGATACAGCTTGGAAGCAGCAGTTTAAAAGGTGCCTGGGCTTACTGGAGGGAGATTTAGTTACTAATCTCAGTGTTTCCTGAGGGACTTCTCCAGAAACTAAAGAACTGGAAGGTGCTATTTCCCTTACCACCACTCATCATAAACACACGGCTACATACCTGAACTAGCACAGCACCTGAATTCACTACCTAACTTGTTTAAACAATACATGCCCCCCCTCCAAACAGGCCTGCCTAGTTGTGGTGCTGTGGATGCCATCCCCCAGAAGACCCTTGCAAACCTTGCCAACACTGCATCTCCCAACCTCTCTCAGAAGATGCACTCACCTTGTTAAAACTTCACACACACATTGCATCTTCTTTGTAAAACAGCCCTGGCAATACTAATAATTACTTAAATACAAATGGACTCAATATTCCAACCAAAAGACATATAGTGACAAGAGTTGATAAAAAAAAACAATACCCATCTATATTCTGCTTACAAGAAAGTCCTTTCAGACTGAGACACCAGAAGATTGAAAATGAGGTGATGGAGAAAGATTTACCACACAAAAGAATATCAAAAGAAAGCTAGAGTAGCAATAACTTTACTGGACACACTATAAATCAAAGGGTGTTACAAGAGACAAAAAAAAGTATACTAATAAAAATAAAGGGAACAATCTAACAAGAATATATACACTTATAAATATTTATGCAACTAATATGGAAGAATACAAATGTATAAAACAGTTAATAACAAATATGAAAGAACTAATTGATAGTAATAAAATAATAGTAGGGGACTTTAATACTCAAAGTACATCCAGGACATATCATCCAAACAGACAACCAACAAGGAAATACTGACATTGAATGACACACTGGACTAAACGGATTTAACAGATAAATTCAGAACATTTCATCCTGAAACACCAGGATACACATGACTTTCAAGTATACATGGAACATTCTCCAGAATAGATCATATATTAGGCCACAAAAAGGTTTAAAAATTCAAGAGGATTGATATCATTCCATGCATCTTTTCTGGCCACAATGCTATGAAGTTAGTGTCAATCACAAGAAAAAATCTAGAAAGACCACAAATACATGGAGGTTAAATAACATGCTACTAAACAATGAATGCATCAAACAAGAAATCAAATATGAAATAAAAAATGCAAGGAAACAAATTAAAAATAAAACACAATGGTCCAAAATATTTGGGATACAGCAAGAGCTGTCCTAGGAGGGAAGTGTATAGTAACTCAGGCTTACCTCAAGAAGTAAGTAAAATCTGAAACAAGCAAACTAAACTTATACCTAAATGATCTAGGAAAAGAACAACAAATGAAGTCTAAAGTCAGCAGAAGGAAGAAAATAATAAACATCACAGCAGAAATAAATGATAGAAACTAAAAAAAAAGAAACCCCATTGGAACAGATTAATGAAACCAAGAGCTGATTCTTTGAAAAAATTAATAAAATTCATAAACTTTAGCCAGACTTACAAAAGGAAAAGAAAAAGGACCCAAAATAAATAAAATCACAAATGAATGAGGAAACATCACAGCCAATATTATGGAAATACAATTATAAGAGAATATTATAAAAAGCTATATGGCAAGAGATGGAACAATCTAGAAGATGGATAAATTCCTAGAAACATATAAACTACCTAACCTGCAACAGGAAGATGTAGAAAACTTTAACAGACCAATAACTAGCAGAAAAATTGAATCAGTAATAAAAAATCTCCCAAAAAACAAAAACCCAGGAGCAGATGCCTTCACAGGTGGATTCTACCAAACATTTAAAGAAGAATTAATACCTATTCTCTGGAAACTATTCATAAACTAGAACAGGAAATAAAACTTCCAAATTCATTCTATGAGGGCAGCATTACCCTGATATAAAATGAGATAAAGCCTCCACTGAAAATGAATAATACAGGCCAATAACCCTGATGAGCATAGATGCAAAAATTCTCAATGAAATACTAGCAAACAGAATTCAACCATACATTTAAAGAATCATTTACTACAATCAAGTAGGATTTATTCCTGAGTTTCAAGTGTGGTTTAACATTTGCAAATAAATCAATGTGATAGACCACATTGGTAAAAGAAAGAATAAGAAACATATGATCCTCTCAATAGATGCAGAAAAAGAATTTGACAAAGTACAACACCCATTAATGATAAAAATCCTCAAAAAATTAAGTTTAGAGGGAACATACTACAACGTAACAAAGGCCATCTATGAAAAACACATAGCTAATATCCTCAGTGGGAAGAAACTGAGAGGTTTTCCTATACAGTCAAGAACAAGACAGGGATGTCCACTCTCACCACTGTTGTTTAATAGAATACTGGCAGTCCCAGCCATAGCAGTCAGACAACAAGAAGAAATAAAAGACATCCAAATTGGCAATGAAGAAATAAAACTTTCACTATTTGCAGATAACATGATACTCTATATAGAAAACCCAAAAGAGTCCACTGAAAAAGTGCTAGAAGTCATACACAAATTCAGTGAAGTCACAGGATATAAACTCAATGTACAGGAATCAGTTGCATTTCTATACACCAATAATGAAGCAACAGAAATAGATATAAAGGAATCGATACCATTTACAATTGCACCAAAAAGCATAAAATACCTAGGAAAAAAACCTAAGCAAAGAGGTAAAAGATATATACTCTGAAAACTATAAAACACCTATGAAAGAAATCAAAGATGACACAGAGAAATGGAAAAACATTCCATTCTCATGTATCTGAGGATGTTAAAATGTCTATATTACCCAAATCAATCTATATATATAATGCAATCCCTATTAAAATACCACCATCATTTTTCACAGGCAGAACAAACTATCCTAAATTTTTTATTCAGCACAGTATGGAATTGGCACTAAAATAGACACATAGATCAATAGAACAGCAAAGAATACCCAGAAATGAACCCACAACTATACAGTCAAGTAATCATTGACAAAGCATGAAAAAATATCCAGTGGAAAAAAGGCAGTCTCTTCAACAAATGCTGTTGGGAAAACTGGACAGAAACGTGAAGAAAAATGAAACTGGACCACTTTCTTACACCATACACAAAAATAAATTCAAAATGGATGAAAGATCTAAATGTGAGACCTGAAACCATACCAATCTAGAGGAGAACACAGACAGTAACTTCTTTGAAATCAACATAGTAAATTTTTACTAGATGTATCTCCTGAGGCAAGGGAAATATATGCAAAAATAAACTCTTAGAAATTTATCAAAGTAGCGGGGCTCCTGGGTGGCGCAGTCGGTTAAGCGTCCGACTTCAGCCAGGTCACGATCTCGCGGTCCGTGAGTTCGAGCCCCGTGTCAGGCTCTGGGCTGATGGCTCAGAGCCTGGAGCCTGTTTCCGATTCTGTGTCTCCCTCTCTCTCTGCCCCCCCCCGTTCATGCTCTGTCTCTCGCTGTCCCAAAAATAAATAAACGTTGAAAAAAAAATTTAATAAAAGAAATTTATCGAAGTAGAAAGCTTCTGCACAGCAAAGGAAACAGTCAAGAAAACTAAAAGACAACCTACCAAATGGGAGAGGATATTTGCAAATGAATATCTGATAAAAGATTAGTACCCAAAATATATAAAAAAATTATAAAACTGAACACTGAAAAAGAAATATTCCAAATAAAATATGGGCCAAAAATATGAATAGACAAATAATGAATAGACATTTATCCAAAGAAGACATCCAGGTGGCCAACACTCACATGAAAAGATACTCAACATCACTCATCATTAGAGAAATACAAATCAAAATTACAATGAGACAGCCTGTCACACCAGTCAGAATGCCTAAAATTACCAACACAGGAAAGAACATGTGTTGGTGAGAATGCTTAGAAAGTAAAAACTTCTTATACTGTTACTGTTTGTAGGAATGCAAACTGGTGCAGCCACTCTGGAAAACAGTATGGAGGTTCCTCAAAAAGTTATAAGTGGAAGTACCCTATGATCCAGAAATTGTACTATTAGGTATTTACCCAAAAGACCAAAAATACTGATTCAAAGAATACATACACCCCAATGTTTATACCAATATTATTAACAATAGCCCAATTATGAAAAGAGCTCTAATGTCCATTGGCTGATGAAAGGATAAAGAAGAAGTGGTATATATATACAATGGGATATTACTATGCTACAATAAAGAATGAAATCTTGCCATTCATAACGATGTGGATAGAACTACAGAATATTATGCAAAATGAAATAAGTCAGTCAAAGAATGACAAATGCCATATGATTTAACTCATATGTGGAATTTAAGAAACAAAAGAAATGAACATATGGTAAAGCAAAAAGGCAAACCAAGAAACGTAGTTCTCAGTTCTCGTAACTATAGAGAACAAACTGATGGTTACTTGAAGGGATGTGGGAGGGGTGGGAATGGGTTATACAGGTGGTGGATATTAAGCAGGGCACTGTGATGACCACCAGGTGTTGTATGCCAGTGAGGAATCATTAAATTCTATACCTACAGCCAATATTTCACTGCATGTTAACTAGCTGGAATATAAATAAAAAATTGGAGGAAAAAAGAATATTTTAAAAATGTCAATACTACCCAAAGTGATGTACACATTTAATACAATCCCTATCAAAATACCAACAGCATTTATCACAGAGCTAGAACATAGTATCCTAAAATTTGTATGGAACCACAAAATCTCTGAATAGCCAAAGCAACCTTGAAACAGAAAAGCAAAGGCTGAGGTATCACAATTCTGACTTCCAAGTTATATTACAAAGCTGTAGTGACCAAGACAGTATGGTACGGGCACAAAAATAGACACATCTCAATAGAACAGAATAGAAAATCCATAAATAAACCCACAACTATATGATTAATTAATCATTGACAAAGCAGGAATAAATATAAATGTAAAAAAGTCTCTTCAACAAATGGTGTTGGAAAAACTCGACAGCAACATGCCAAAGGATGAAACTGGACCACTTTCTTAATGCCATACACTAACATAAATTTAAAATGGATGAAAGTCCAAATGTGAGACCTGAAACCTTAAAACTCCAAGAGAAGAACACAGGCTGTAACCTCTTTTACATTGGCTGTAGCAATTTCTTACTAGATATGTCTTCCGAGGCAAGGGAAACAAAAGCAAAAATAAACTATTAGAACTACATCAAAATAAAAACCTTCTGCACAAGGAAAGACACAATCAGTATGCTCTTATTTTAGTTACATTTTTATACCTCAGTGATCATATTTCTAAATTCACATTCTGAGTTATTGGTGTTTAGCATTTTAGCAAATGAATACAGTGGTTCACAATTTAACACAGAGAGGTATATAAATTCACAATTATAATTGGAAACTTCAATAATACTCCCTCAAATGAATGATGCCAGCAAGATGGCCAAATAGATCTCTTGTATCCTCTACTCAATGATAATTATCTAACATCCGTCTAGAGACAAAAGAAACTTTGTAAGCTTTACAATCTAAGTAGGAGGCTGTGAAATTATGGTGCAGTCCAAGACTGAGGAGAGTTATTTTGAGAAGGTAGGCATGCACTTTGCTGGTTGACTCGCTGACCATGGGAAAATTCAGAAGTCCTTTTACAAGGCCAGCATTAACCTGATACCAAATCCAGATAAGGACACAAGAATAGAAAACTACTGACAAGCTCTCTGATGAACATAGGTGAAAAATTCCCAACAAATTACTAGAAAACAAAATTCAACAGCACATTTATAGCTTTATACAACATAATCAGGTGAGAGTTATCCCTGAGATTAAAAGATGTCTCTAGGGGCGCCTGGGTGGCGCAGTCGGTTAAGCGTCTGACTTCAGCCAGGTCACGATCTCGCGGTCCGGGAGTTCGAGCCCCGCGTCAGGCTCTGGGCTGATGGCTCAGAGCCTGGAGCCTGTTTCCGATTCTGTGTCTCCCTCTCTCTTTGCCCCTCCCCCGTTCATGCTCTGTCTCTCTCTGTCCCAAAAATAAATAAACGTTGAAAAAAAAAAAGATGTCTCTACATAAAGTTAATCAATAAATGTGATACTATACCTATACATTAATGGAATGAATGATAAAAATCATATGACATTCTCAAAAGATACAGAAAAAGCATTCGAAAAACTTCAACATCCTTCATTATACAAACTCTCAAAAATTGCATATAGAAGGAATGTTTCTGAACATAATAAAATCCATATATGACAATCATGGAGGTAGCATCATACTCAGTGATGAAATGGTGAAAGTTTTTCCTGTAATAAGGAACAAAACAAGAGTACCAGTTCTCACCATTCATATTGAAAATAGTATTGGAAATTTTAGCCAAAGTAATGGGGAGAAAAGGAAAAAAAGTAATAAGAATAAGTCATTGAAATCTAAAAGTGAGCAAAATTGTCTTCTTTTGAACATGATATGAAATTGTATACAGAGGGAGGAGTTAATATGGAGGAGCAGCATGGAGACCCTTAGCTTGTCTCGTCCCTGAAGCTAGATCAGCACCAAACCATTTTGAACACCTAGGAACTTGATCTGAGGACTAACACAACAATCTGAATAACTTGAGCCAAATAACTCAACTGGTATGCAGTGCAGACAGGTGAACTCAGGGAGAGAAAAGCCACAGAGGGTAGGGAGGTGTTTTTGCAGAGAGAGGGCAGAGAAATAAAAAGGGGGAGAGTACAGCACATCGGGATCATGCAAGAAAAGCACTCCCCTGAAAGTAGCAAGAGAGAAAGAGTAAAAACACTCACTGGGGACTGAACAAGAAATCTGTTCCCCAAAACCATGGACAGGAAGAAAACAAGGGGTTTCAATACCAACAGGATTCTATAAACAGAGGAATGCAGAGTCTGAAGTTACAGAGCTCAGTGCCTGGTAGTGCTCTGGTGAGGAAGTAGGGTGAATCCCTAGGAGCAGGCAGCGGGGTCTGAGGGGTCCATGTACAACATGGGGAGAAGTGGTTCCCCTGCTTGGAGTGCATTTGGTAGAGGCAATATGGCCTACCCAGAGGCAAAGTTCCCAGAGCAGCCACATTTGTTGGTATTGGGACGACACCAGAGTGCAGTTAAACCTGGTGTCAGCTGTGTGTTTTGATTTGCCCCAATCTCTGAACCTCTGCTGCTGCCCGGTCTCACGAACATTTCTAGGGCAAGCCAGCACCTGGCCATTGCTCAGTGAGACTCTCCCCCAGAGAATCAGTGCAAGTCGAAGCCGCAGGGGTCTCTGAAATGTGGGCATTTGAAACACAACCCCATCAGAGATGAAACTCTGGAGGGAACTGCCATCTGGCAGGCAGACAGCTTGGACATGGACAGGGTAATGGTAGGGAAAGGACAGAGGCCTGAGAAAAAGGAAGGATGCTTGATCATGGGTGGATGAGAGCATAAAGTTCCTGTGCCAGAGACTAGGGAGTTGGGTAAAGCCATTTCCACCTCTTCCATGCACATGCATGCAAGTGCATATGTGCCACACTGATCCACCCCAGTAAGATAAGCAGCACCACCTAGTGGAGAATGGAGCTGTTACACCAAGCCCGGCCCAAATGTACCCTCCAAGCACATCCCCCCACCCGCCCCCCAGGACCAGCCCAAGTCACTCGACCTACATTGTGTATGGAATATAGAGGGCTTCATAGTTTCAGTTCTAGGGGAAACTGGAAATAACTTCATTAGAGTTTCATTCTGTATGCTGGCTCACTTATTTACTCCTTTTTTTTCCTTCCATTTTTGCTTGAAATTGTATTCTCTTTTTTTTTTTTTTGTCCTCTTTGGATACAGAAAATTTTATTTTTATTTTATATTTACTTTATTTTTATTTAAAAATTCTTCATTCTATTTCATTTTCTTTATTTTATTTTATTCTATTGATTACATAATTTTTTAATTTTTAAAATTTTTCTTACTTTTATTTTATTTATTTTTTATTATGAAATTTATTGTCAAATTGGTTTCCTACAACACCCAGTGTTCATCCCAACAGGTGTCCTCCTCAATGCCCATCACCCACTTTCCCCTCCCTCCCACCTCCCGTCAACACTCACTTTGTTTTCAGTTTTTTAAGAGTCTCTTGTGGTTTGGCTCCCTCCCTCTCTAACTTTTTTTTCCTTCCCCTCCCCCATGGTCTTCTGTTAAATTTCTCAGGATCCACATAACAGTGAAAACATATGGTATATGTCTTTCTCTGTATGACTTATTTCACTTAGCAGAACACTCTCCAGTTCCATCCACGTTGCTACAAAAGGCCATATTTCATTCTTTCTCATTGCCATGTAGTATTCCATTGTGTATATAAATCACAATTTCTTTATCCGTTTATCAGTTGATGGACATTTAGTCTCTTTCCATAATTTGGCTATTGTTGAGAGTGCTGCTATAAACATTGGGGTACAAGTGCCCCTATGAATCAGCATTCCTGTGTCCCCTGGGTAAATTCCTAGCATTCCTAGAATTTTTTCTTTCCCTTTTTTCTCTTTTCTAGCAAGCATCTTTCAACAAGCAGACCAAACACACCGAGGATCTAGCTTCCTTTATTTGATTTTTCATTTTGTTTTAATTTTTTATATTTTAATTTTATTAATTTTTCTTCCTCCAAAATGACCAAAAATAATTCACTCCAAAAGAAAGAACATTAAAAAGTAACATGTGCTAAATGAACGGAAAGATAAGCAAGATGTTTGAACTAGAATTTAGAACCATGATAAGAAGGGTACTAGCTGGGGTTGAAAAAAGCATAGATTCTCTTTCTGTGGAGATAAAAGAAATAACATCTAGTCAGGACGAAACTAAAAATGCTATAACTGAGATGAAATCTTGAATGTATGCCACTATGGTATGGATGGAAGAGGCAGACCAGCGGATCAGCAAATAGAAGATAAAATTATGGAGAAAAATGAGGCAGAAATAAAGGGAAAGAAAGGCAAAAGAGCATAATGCAAGACTTAGGGAACTCAGTGACTCACTAAATAGGAATAACATCTGAATCGTAGGAGTCCCAGAAGATGATGAGAGAGAAAAAGAGGCAGGAAGTTATTGTGAACAGATTATAGCGGAAAAATTTCCTAATCTGCAGAAGGACACAGACATTAAAATCGAAGAAGCATAGAGAACTCCCATTAGATTCACCAAAAACCAACCATGAGCAAGGAATTTCATAGTAAAATAAACTCAGACATACAGGCAAGAATTATTTATCCAACAAGGGTGTCACTCAAAAAAAGAGAGATAGTTTCACAGATAAACAAAAGCTAAAGGAGTTTGTGACCACGAAACCAGGCCTGCAAGAAATTTTAAGGGGGATTCTTTTAGTGGAGAGAAGGCAAAACAAAACAAAAAAGACCAAAAGCAACAAAGACTAGAAAGGACAAGAGAACATCACCAGAAACACCAAAACTACAGGCAACACAATAGCACTAAATGCAAACCTTTCAGTACTCACTCTAAAGGTCAGTGGACTAAACGTTTCAAAGACATAGGGTATCAGAATGAATAAGAAAACAAGACCTATCTATATGTCGCTAACAAGAGACTTATTTTAGACCTAAGGACACCTGCAGATTGAATGTAAGGGGATGGAGAACCATCTATCACACTAGTGGTCATCAAAAGAAAGCTGGAGGAACCATAGTTCTATCAGACAAACTTTTTTATTTTATTTTATTTTATTTTGTTATTTTATTTTATTATTTTGTAATATGAAATTTATTATCAAATTGGTTTCCATACAACACCCAGTGCTCATCCCAAAAGATGAGCACTCAATACCCATCACTCAATACCCATCACCTACGCTCCCCTCCCTCCACCCCCCATCAACCCTCAGTTTGTTCTCAATTTTTAAGAGTCTCATAGGCTTTCGCTCTCTCCCTCTCTAACCGCTTTTATTTTCTTTCCTCCCCTCGCCCATAGCAAACTTGATTTTAAAATAAAGACTGTAGGTTTCCTGTCTCACAATCAGGTCCTATATCCATTTTGAGTTTATTTCTGTGAATGGTGTAAGAAAGTGGTCTAGTTTCATCCTTCTGCATGCTGCTGTCCAGTTCTCCTAGCACCATTTGGTAAAGAGACTGTCTTTCCTCCATTGGATATTCTTTCCTGCTTTGTCAAAGATTGGTTGGCCATACTTTTGTGGGTCCAATTCTGGAGTCGCTGTTCTATTCCATTGGTCTATGTGTCTGTTTTTGTGCCAATACCATGCTGTCTTGAGGATTACAGCTTTGTAGTAAAGGCTACAATCTGGGTTTGTGATGCCTCCCGCCTTGGTCTTCTTCTTCATTACTACTTTGGCTATTTGGGGTCTTTTGTGGTTCCATACAAATTTTAGGATTGTTTGTTCTAGCTTCCAGAAGAATGCTGGTGCAATTTTGATTGGGATTGCATTGAATGTATAGATAGCTTTGGGTAGTATTGACATTTTAACAAAATTTATTCTTCCAATCCATGAGCACAGAATGTTTTGCCATTTTTTTATACCTTCTTCAATTTCCTTCATCAGCTTTCTATAGTTTTCAGCATACAGATCTTTTACATCTTTGGTTAGGTTTATTCCTAGGTATTTTATGCTTCTTGGTACAATTGTGAATGGGATCAGGTTTTTATTTGTCTTTCTGTTGGTTCATTGTTAGTGTATAAGAATTCAACTTATTGGGGGAGAGACAGGAAGATGGCGGCGTAGGAGGACGCTGGGCTCACCGCGCGTCCTGCTGATCACTTAGATTCCACCTACACCTGCCTAAATAACCCAGAAAACCGCCAGAGGATTAGCAGAACGGAGTCACTGGACCCAAGTGCAGACGAGAGGCCCACGGAAGAGGGTAGGAAGGGCGGCGAGGCGGTGCGCACTCCACGGACTGGCGGGAGGGAGCCGGGGCGGAGGGGCGGCTCGCCAGCCAAGCAGAGCCCCCGAGTCCGGCTTGCAAAAGCGGAGGGGCCTGACGGACTGTGTTCTGACAGCAAGCGCGACTTAGCATTTGGGAGGTCATAAGTTAACAGCTCTGCTCGGAAAGTGGGAAGGCTGGAGGACAAAGGGAGGGAGAGCTGCGGAGCCCCCGGACGACAGAGCTCAGTTTGGCGGGGAACAAAGGCGCTCGCCAGCGCCATCTCCCCCGCCCATCCCCCAGCCAAAATCCCAAAGGGAACCGGTTCCGGCCAGGGAAATTGCTCGCTCCGCGCAAACACCCAACTCCGTGCTTCTGCGGAGCCAAACCTCCGGCAGCGGATCTGACTCCCTCCGGCTGCCACAGGGCCCCTCCTGAAGTGGATCACCTAAGGAGAAGCGAGCTAAGCCTGCCCCCCCCCCCCCGCCGCCGTGCACCTTGCCTTCCCACCCCAGCTAATACGCCAGATCCCCAGCATCACAAGCCTGGCAGTGTGCAAGTAGCCCAGACGGGCCACGCCACCCCACAGTGAATCCCGCCCCTAGGAGAGGGGAAGAGAAGGCACACACCAGTCTGACTGTGGCCCCAGCGGTGGGCTGGGGGCAGACATCAGGACTGACTGTGGCCCCGCCCACCAACTCCAGTTATACACCACAGCACAGGGGAAGTGCCCTGCAGGTCCTCACCACACCAGGGACTATCCAAAATGACCAAGCGGAAGAATTCCCCTCAGAAGAATCTCCAGGAAATAACAACAGCTAATGAGCTGATCAAAAAGGATTTAAATAATATAACAGAAAGTGAATTCAGAATAATAGTCATAAAATTAATTGCTGGGCTGGAAAACAGTATACAGGACAGCAGAGAATCTCTTGCTACAGAGATCAAGGGACTAAGGAACAGTCACGAGGAGCTGAAAAACGCTTTAAATGAAATGCAAAACAAAATGCAAACCACCACAGCTCGGATGGAAGAGGCAGAGGAGAGAATAGGTGAACTAGAAGATAAAGTTATGGAAAAAGAGGAAGCTGAGAAAAAGAGAGAGAAAAAAATCCAGGAGTATGAGGGGAAAATTAGAGAACTAAGTGATACACTAAAAAGAAATAATATACGCATAATTGGTATCCCAGAGGAGGAAGAGAGAGGGAAAGGTGCTGAAGGGGTACTTGAAGAAATTATAGCTGAGAACTTCCCTGAACTGGGGAAGGAAAAAGGCATTGAAATCCAAGAGGCACAGAGAACTCCCTTCAGACGTAACTTGAACCGATCTTCTGCACGACATATCATAGTGAAACTGGCAAAATACAAGGATAAAGAGAAAATTCTGAAAGCAGCAAGGGGTAAACGTGCCCTCACATATAAAGGGAGACCTATAAGACTCGTGACTGATCTCTCTTTTGAAACTTGGCAGGCTAGAAAGAATTGGCACGAGATTTTCAGCGTGCTAGACAGAAAAAATATGCAGCCGAGAATCCTTTATCCAGCAAGTCTGTCATTTAGAATAGAAGGAGAGATAAAGGTCTTCCCAAACAAACAAAAACTGAAGGAATTTGTCACCACTAAACCAGCCCTACAAGAGATCCTAAGGGGGACCCTGTGAGACAAAGTACCAGAGACATCACTACAAGCATAAAACATACAGACATCACAATGACTCTAAACCCGTATCTTTCTATAATAACACTGAATGTAAATGGATTAAATGCGCCAACCAAAAGACATAGGGTATCAGAATGGATAAAAAAACAAGACCCATCTATTTGCTGTCTACAAGAGACTCATTTTAGACCTGAGGACACCTTTAGATTCAGAGTGAGGGGATGGAGAACTATTTATCATGCTACTGGAAGCCAAAAGAAAGCTGGAGTAGCCATACTTATATCAGACAAACTGGACTTTAAATTAAAGGCTGTAACAAGAGATGAAGAAGGACATTGTATAATAGTTACAGGGTCTATCCATCAGGAAGAGCTAACAATTATAAATGTCTATGCGCCGAATACCGGAGCCCCCAAATATATAAAACAATTACTCATAAACATAAGCAACCTTATTGATAAGAATGTGGTAATTGCTGGGGACTTTAACACCCCACTTACAGAAATGGATAGATCATCTAGACACACAGTCAATAAAGAAACAAGGGCCCTGAATGATACATTGGATCTGATGGACTTGACAGATATATTTAGAACTCTGCATCCCAAAGCAACAGAATATACTTTCTTCTCGAGTGCACATGGAACATTCTCCAAGATAGATCATATACTGGGTCACAAAACAGCCCTTCATAAGTTTACAAGAATTGAAATTATACCATGCATACTTTCAGACCACAATGCTATGAAGCTTGAAATCAACCACAGGAAAAAGTCTGGAAAACCTCCAAAAGCGTGGAGGTTAAAGAACACCCTACTAACGAATGAGTGGGTCAACCAGGCAATTAGAGAAGAAACCAAAAAATATATGGAAACAAAAGAATTCAACTTATTTCGGTACATTGATTTTGTTTCCTGCGACTATGCTGAATTAATATATCAGTTCTAGCAGACTTTTGGTCGAGTCTATCAGGTTTTCCATGTATAATATCATGTCATCTGCAAAAAGTGAAAGCTTGACTTCATCTTTGATGATTTTGATGCCTTTGATGTCCTTTTGTTGTCTGATTGCTGATGCTAGCACTTCCAGCACTATGTTAAACAACAGTGGGGAGAGTCGACATTCCTGTCGTGTCCCTGATCTCAGGGAGAAAGCTCTCAGTTTTTCCCCATTGAGGATGCTATTAGCTGTGGGCTTTTCATAAATGGCTTTTATGTTTAAGTATGTTCCTTCTATCCCGAAATTCTTGAGGTTTTTATTAAGAAAAGATGCTGAATTTTGTCAAATGCTTTTCTGCATCGATTTACAGGATCATATGGTTCTTTTCTTTTATTACTGTGATGAATCACATGGATTGATTTGCAAATGTTGAACGAGCCCTGCATCACAGGAATGAATCCCATTTGATCATGGTGAATAACTCATTTTATATGCTGTTGAATTCAATTTGCTAGTATCTTATTGAGAATTTTTGCATCCATATTCAACAAGGATATTGGCCTGTAGTCTCTTTTTTGCTGGGTCTCTGTCTGGTTTAGGAGTCAAAGTAATGCTGGCTTCATAGAATGAGTCTGGACGTTTTACTTCCCTTTCTATTTTTTGGAAAAGCTTGAGAAAGATAGGTATTATCTCTGCTTTAAATGTCTGGTAGAATTCCCCTGGGAAGCCATCTGGTCCTGGACTGTTATTTGCTGGGAAATTTTTGATAACTGATTCAATTTCTTCACTGGTTATGGGTCTGTTCAAGTTTTCTAGTTCTTCCTGTTTGAGCTTTGGAAGCATGTGGGTGCTTAGGAATTTGTCCATTTCTTCCAGGTTGTCCAGTTTGTTAGCATATAATTTTCCATCATATTCCCTGAAAATTGCTTGTATTTCTGTGGGATTGGTTGTAATAATTCCATTTTCATTCATGATTTTATCTATTTGGGTCATCTCCCTTTTCTTTTTGGTAAGCCTGGCTGGAGGTTTATCAATTTTGTTTATTTTTTCAAAAAACCACCTCTTGGTTTTATTGATCTGCTCTACAGTATTTTTTAGGTTCTATATTGTTTATTTCTGCTCTGGTCTTTATTATTTCTCTTCTTCTGATGGGTTTGGGGTGTCTTTGCTGTTCTGCTTCTAGTTCCTTTAGGTGTTCTGTTAGTTTTTGTACTTGGGATTTTTCTTTTTTCTTGAGATAGGCCTGGATTGCAATGTATTTTCCTCTCAGGACTGCCTTTGCTGCATCCCTAAGTGTTTGGATTGTTGCCTTTTCATTTTCTTTTGATTCCATATACTTTTAAATTTATTCTCTAATAATTTAAAGAGAATTCTATTCAAAATCCTGAATGGAAATCAAAGGCATCAAAATCACCAAAGATAATGTCAAGCTTTCACTTTTTGCAGAGGACATGATATTATACATGGAAAACCTGATAGACTCTAGAACTGATACATGAATTCAGCAAAGTCACAGGAAACAAAATCAATGTACCGAAATAAGTTGAATTCTTATACACTAACAATGAACCAACAGAAAGACAAATAAAAACCTGATCCCATTCACAATTGTACCAAGAAGCATAAAATACCTAGGAATAAACCTAACCAAAGATGTAAAAGATCTGTATGCTGAAAACTATAGAAAGCTGATGAAGGAAATTGAAGAAGGTATAAAAAAATGGCAAAACATTCTGTGCTCATGGATTGGAAGAATAAATTTTGTTAAAATGTCAATACTACCCAAAGCTATCTATACATTCAATGCAATCCCAATCAAAATTGCACCAGCATTCTTCTGGAAGCTAGAACAAACAATCCTAAAATTTGTATGGAACCACAAAAGACCCCAAATAGCCAAAGTAGTAATGAAGAAGAAGACCAAGGCGGGAGGCATCACAAACCCAGATTGTAGCCTTTACTACAAAGCTGTAATCCTCAAGACAGCATGGTATTGGCACAAAAACAGACACATAGACCAATGGAATAGAACAGCGACTCCAGAATTGGACCCACAAAAGTATGGCCAACCAATCTTTGACAAAGCAGGAAAGAATATCCAATGGAGGAAAGACAGTCTCTTTACCAAATGGTGCTAGGAGAACTGGACAGCAGCATGCAGAAGGATGAAACTAGACCACTTTCTTACACCATTCACAGAAATAAACTCAAAATGGATATAGGACCTGATTGTGAGACAGGAAACCATCATAACCCTAGAGGAGAAAGCAGGAAAAAACCTCTCTGACCTCAGCCACAGCAATTTTTTACTTGACACATTTCCAAAGACAGGGGAATTAAAAGCAAAAATTAACTATTGGGACCTCACGAAGATAAAAAGCTTCTGCAGTGCAAAGGAAACAATCAGCAGAACTAAAAGGCAACCAGTGGAATGGGAAAAGATATTTGCAAATGAAATATTGGACAAAGGGCTAGTATCCAAAATCTATAAAAAAAATCACCAAGCTCCACACCCGAAAAACAAATAACCCAGTGAAGAAATGGGCAGAAAACACGAATAGACACTTCTCTAAAGAATATATCCAGATGGCCAACAGGCACATGAAAAGATGCTCAACGTCACTCCTCATCAGGGAAATAGAAGTGAAAACCATACTCAGATACCACCTCATGCCAGTCAGAGTGGCTAAAATGAACAAATCAGGAAACTATAGATGCTGGAGAGGATATGGAGAAACGGAAACCCTCTTGCACTGTTGGTGGGAATGCAAACTGGTGCCGCTGCTCTGGAAAACAGTGTGGAGGTTCCTCACAAAATTAAAAATAGATCTACTCTATGACCTAGCAATAGCACTGCTAGGAATTTACCCAAGGGATACAGGAGTACTGATGCGTAGGGGCACTTGTACCCCAATGTTTATAGCAGCACTTTCAACAATAGCCAAATTATGGAAAGAGCCTAAATGTCCATCAACTGATGAATGGATAAAGAAATTGTGGTTTATATACACAATGGAATACTACTTGGCAATGAGAAAAATGAAATATGGCCTTTTGTAGCAACGTGGATGGACCCGGAGAATGTTATGCTAAGTGAAATCATACAGAGAAAGATACCATATGTTTTTACTCTTATGTGGATCCTGAGAAACTTAACAGAAGACCATGGGGGAGGGGAAGGAAAAAAAAGTTAGAGAGGGAGGGAGCCAAACCATAAAAGATTCTTAAAAACTGAGAACAATCTGAGGGTTATGGGGGGTGCCAGGGAGGGGTGGGGGGGTGATGGGTATTGAGGAGGGCACCTTTTGGAATGAGCACTGGGTGTTGTATGGAAACCAATTTGACAATAAATTTCATATTAACAAAAGAAGAAATCTGGAAATATGGTACCTCTAACTTTGTGCTTCCTTTTCAAGATTGCTTTGGCTATTTAAGGTCTTTTTTAAAAAACATTTATGTATTTTTGAGAGACAGAGAGAGGTAGAGCATGAGCAGGGGAAGGGGGGGAGAGAGACAGAGGGAGAGAGAGAGAGAGAGAGAGAGAGAGAGAGAGAGAGAGAGAATCTGAAGCAGGCTCCAGGCTCTGAGCTGTTCATTAGCACAGAGCCCGACACGGAGCTGAAACTCAGGATCTGTAAGACCATGACCTGAGCTGAAGTCAGATGCTCAACCTACTGAGTCACCCAGGTGCCCCAAGGTCTTTTATGTTGCCATATAAAATTTAAGATTATTCTAGCTCTGCAAAAATTGATATTTTTATTCTGATAGGGATTCAATTAAATATGTAGATTGCTTTAAGTAGTATAAACATTTTGCCAATATTTATTCTCCTAATCCATAAGTATGGAATATCTTTGCATTTCATTATGTCATCTTCAATTTCTTTCATCAATGTTTCATGCTTTTTGGAAATAGGTCTTTCACATATTTGGTTAAATTTATTCCTAAGCATTTTATTATTTCTGGTGTAATTGTAAATAGGAATGTTTTCTTAATTTCTCTTTCTGCTACTTCATTATTAGCATAACAGATTTCTGTATATTAGTTTTGTATCCTGTAACTTTAATGAGTTCATTTATCAGTTGTAGCAGTTTCGTGGTGGATAATTTAGGGTTTTCTATATGTAGTATCATGTCATCTGCTAATAGTGAAAGTTTTAACTCTTCCTTACCAATTTGGGTGTCTTGTATTTCTCTTTGTTGTCTGACTGCTGTGATTAGTAATTACAGTATTACGTTGAATAGAAGTGGTAGGAGTGGATATTCTTGCCTTGTTCCTTATCTTTTGGAAAAGCACTCAGTTTTCAGTATTGAGTATAATGTTAGCTATGAGTTTTTCATATATTGCCTTTATTATGTTAAGGTATGTTCCCTGTAAACCTACTTTGTTTAGGTATTTATAATGAATGGATATTGTATCTTGTCAAATGCTTTTTCTGTATCTATTGAAATAATCACATGGATTTTATCCTTACTCTTGTTAATGTCATTTTTATCTTGATTGAATTACAAATATTGAGCCACCCTTGTATCCCTGAAATGGGATATCCCTCACTTGATTATGGTGAATGAGTTTTTTTAATGCATTTTTATATTCACTTTGCTAATATTTTTGAGGATTTTTGCATCTATGTTCATCAGAGATATGGGCCTGTAGTTTTATTTTTATTTGGTTTATACTGTTTTTCCTTGTTTTGATATCTGGGTAATACTAGCCTTATAGATGAAGTTGGAAGCTTTCCTTCCTCATATTTTTTGGAATAGTTTGAGAAGAATTGTCATAACTTTTCTTTACATCGTTGGTAGAATTCATCTGTAAAACAATCTGGTCATGGAATTTTTTGAGGGGGAAGTTTTTTGGTTACTGATTCCATTTTATTAGTAGTAGTTAGTCTCCTCATATTTTCTCCTTATTCTTGATTCAGTTTTTGATCACTATATGTTCCTAGGAATCAATAAATTTCTTCTAGGTTGTTCAGTATGTTGACATATAATTTTTCAGAATATTCTCTTATGAACCTTTGTTACTTTTTTATTTCTGATTTTATTTATTTGAGTTCTCTCTCTGTCTCAATGAACCTGGTAAAGGTTTATCAATTTTGTTGATCTTTTCAAAGAACCAACTCCTCATTTAATTGATCTGTTCTGTTGTTTCTTTCATCTTGATTTCATTTATCTCCAATTTAATCTTTTTTATTTCCTTCTATCTACTGGCTGAGGTAGTTTTTTTTTTCAATAAAACAAAAAAACAAAAAGAAAAAAAACAAAAACATATCATCTCCCAGCTGCTGATACTGTGATACTTGTCCTCATAGTACTTCTCTGATCAGATATTTTGAATATATATTTCTTGCAAGAAATATATGAGTCACAAAGCCTTAATACCAATTTCACCATCCTTGCCTTTGAAGGATGTTCTCATGATTTTGTGATGAATCTAAAACTGTAGCCACTAAAATCTTTTTTTAAAATTTTTTTCAATGTTCATTTATTTTTTTGAGACAGAGACAGAGCATGAAGGGGGGGAGGGGCAGGGAGAGAGGGAGACACAGAATCCGAAGCAGGCTCCAGGCTCTGAGCTGTCGGCACAGAGTCCGATGTGGGGCTCAAACCCGCAAACTGTGAGATCATGACCTGAGCTGAAGTCGGACGCTTAACTGACTGAGCCACCCAGGGGCCCCTGTAGCTACTGAAATCTTAATCACTATCTCTCACCTGTGTGTCTGACTTAACCTTCTCATAATAGCAATCAGGTTTGTTTAGCCTACATTTGCATACAGAAGACTCTGCTCCAAAGTGTTAAGTTCATTATGAAACCTTAATAGAGTCTGCCAGTTTTTATTAATCTCTCAGCTATCTCTTCATTATAACTTCATTTTTTGAGCACTGATTTTTACATCTTTCACTTTTTCTCACCTGACATATAAAATCTAATATACTCTCAGGGGATGGCTAGTAGACCTGGCTCAATGATGTGTAACCAAAATATCCCATAACTCTAATTTCCCTGAACCTCACATGATAAGGTGCTTTGTATCATCATAAACTTCTTAGGTTAAAAGAAGAGTACCTGTCCAATGGTCCCTAAAATAATTGTATTCCAAATAATGGCTGTATTTGTCCCTAGCTTTTTGATATTTCTCCAGTTCGATGTAATACTAATCAGAGTGATCATTTATTGAATAGGTACTATTTATCTAACATTGTTCTATGTGACTTATATGGATTATCTCATTGAATCCTTAAAACATTCCTTGGAAGACAGTTATACTATTACTTAATTTAAATGAATAAATTGAGATTCAAAGAGGTATAACTTGCCCAAGTTTACAAATCTAGTAAATTGTGGACCATAGAACCCAACTCAGCCAATCTGTCTCCAAGGCTCCTACACTATGATACATAATTCAAAATATAATGAAACTTCCAAATATGTTAAAATTAACCACTCTTAAGCAACTAATGGGCCAGAAAATTGATCACATGACAAATTAGAAAATAATTTGTGACAAATCAAAATGAAAACACAATATACAAAACGTTTGTACCAAAACAGTACTTTGAGGCAATACTCAAGTGATATTTACAGCAGTATATATATAAATTTAAAAAAAAGTCAAATTAGCAATCTAAATTCAAACCTTAGGGAACTAGTAGAAAAAAAAATGAGACTAAGCCTAAAACTATCAGAAGGAAGAAAATAATAAAGATTAAATTGGACATAAACAACATAGAGAAGAGAAAAAGTTGATAAAGAAAATCAGTAAAACAATAGTTTGTTTTCTGAAAATAGTTAAAAAATTGATAAACCTTATCTAGATTAAGAATGAAAGATTAAAATCGTTAAATCAGAAAAGAAGCTGAGGACATCACTAACAGCTTTACAGAAATAAAAAGGATTATGAGAAAACCTTGAATAATTGTATTAACAACAAATTAGATAGCTTAGATGAAATGACCAAATTTGTAGAAAGACATAGACTATCAAAAAGGAGTCAAGAAGAAATTAACATGTAAATATACCTATTACAAGTAAGGAGATTAGATCAGTAACCAAGAACCTCTCAACAAAAAGAAAAAAATCCAGGATTAGATGGGCTTATGGGTAAATTCTACCAGTCAGTTAAAGAAGAATTGACATCAATTCTTCTCAAACAATTACAATAATATAGGAGGTAAATACACTTCTTACCTTATTCTATAACCCACCATACTGTGATAAACAGATAACGACATCACAAGAAAACTGCACCAATATATATGATGAATGTAGATGCAAAAATCCTGAACAAAGTAATGGCAAATCAAATTCAGCAGCATTATCATTAAAAGAATTATTAATCATAACTGCATGTAATTCATTTTAGGAATAGAAAAGTGGTTCAAAATACAAGAAAAAGTATCAATGGAATGCATTATAATAGAATGAAGAGAAGAAATGACACATGGTTGTCTAAATTGATGCAGAAAAAACTTGGAAATATCCAGTATCATTTTATAATAAAAAAAATTCAATACACTAGGATTGCAAGTGTATTTCCTCAATGTGATTAAGGGAATACATGAAAAATCCACAGGCATCATATTACCCTGTGAAAAACTGAACATTTTTCTGCTAAGATACAGCACAAATATATCCTCTTTCACATCTATGCAACATTGCCCTGAATGACTAGCCATGGCATTTAAGGGAGAAAAAATAATAAAAGGCATTCAAATGGTATGGAATAAATGAAATTATCTCTGTTTGCAGATGCCATGATCCTATATGTAGAAAACTCTCAAGAATACACAAAAGTACTAAATAAACAATTCAGCAAAGCTGCAGAATATGAGATGAACACACAATAATTAGCTGAATATCTATGAATTAGCAATAAAAAATCCAGAAACAAGGTTATGAAAAGAAATCTATTCACAATAACATTAAAGAAATTACTTTATGACAACAATCTTTTGTTTAGAAATGGAAAAAGTGATTCTCAACTACTTATGGTATGGGTAGGAAACCTTAAGGGCCAAAACAAGAAAAATAAATAGTTGAGGTATGTTCCTTCTGTCCCTATTTTCTTGAGGGTGTTTTTTTTTTTTTTAAATCAAGAAGGTATGCTGTATTTTGTCAAATGCTTTTTCTGCATCTATTCAGAGGATCATAAAAGCCATATACAAAAAAAAAAAACAAAACCACCATTAATATCATCCTCAATGGGGAGCTTTCCCCCTCAGGTCAGGAACATGACAGAGATGTCCACTCTCACCACTGTTGTTCAACATAGTCTTGGAAGTCCTAGCCTCAGAAATCAGACAACAAAAAGAAATAAAAGGCATCCAAATCGCCAGGGAAGTAGTCAAAATTTTATGCTTTGCAGACAACATGATACTCTACACGGAAAACTCGAAAGATGCCACCAAAAAACTGCTAGAGTTGATACATGATTACAGTAAAGTCACAGGATATAAAATCAACTTACAGAAATCTGTTGCATTTCCATACACCAATAATGAAGCAGCAGAAAGAAAATCAAGGAATCAATCCTATTTACAATTGCACCAAACACCATAAAATCCTTAGAAATAAACCTAACCGAAGAATTAAAATATATGTACGAGAAAACTATAGAAAGCTTAGGGAAGCATTTGAAGAAGGAAGAAAAATGGAAAAACATTCCATGCTCATGGATTGGAAGAATAAATATTGTTAAAATGTCGATACTACCCAAAGCAACCTACACATTCAATGCGATCCCTATCAAAATAACCCCAGCATTCCTTGCAGAGCTAGAAGAAACAATTCTATAATTTGTATGGAGCCAGAAAAGACCTCAAATAGCCAAAGTAATATTGAAAAAGAACACCAAAGCTGGAGGCATCACAATTTCAGACTTTAAGCTGTATGACAATGCTATATTCTTCAAGACAGTATGGTACTGGCACAGAAACAGAAACACAGATCAATGGAACAAAATAGAGAGTGCAGAAATAAAACCACAAATGTATGGCCAACTAATCTTCGACAAAGGAGGATAGAGTATCCAATGGAAAAACAATAGTCTGTTTAGCAAATAATGTTGGGAAAACTGGACAGCGACATGTAGAATGAACCTGGACTGCTTTCTTACACCATACACAAAAATAAACCCAGAATGGATGAAAGACTTAAATGTGAGAAAGGAAACCATCAAAATCCTAGAGGAGAAAAGGCAACAACCTCTTTGACCTTGGCTTCAGCAAATTCTTGCTAGACATGTCTCCAGAGGCAAAGGAAATAAAAGCAAAAATGAACTTTTGGGACCTCATCAAGATTAAAAGCTTCCACACAGTGAAGGAAACAATCAACAAAACTCAAAGGCAACCAATAGAATGGGAAAAGATATTTGCAAATGACATATTGGATAAATAGTATCCAAAATCTATAACAAACATCAAACTCAACACCCCAAATACAAATAATCCAGTGAAGAAATGGGCAAAAGACATGAATAGACACTTTTCCAAAGAAGACATCGAGATGGCTAATAGACACATGAAAAGGTGCTCACTATCACTCATCATCAGGGAAATATAAATCAAAACCTCACATCTCTCAGAATGACTAAAATTAACAACTCAGGAAACAACAGATGTTAGCAAGGATGTGGAGAAGGGGAAAACTTTTGCACTGCTGGTGGGAATGCAAACTAGTGCATCCACTCTGGAGAACAGTATAGAGATTCCTTGAAAAATTAAAAATAGAGCTACCCTATGACCCAGCAATTGGAGTACTAGCTTATTTATCCAAAGGATAGAGAAATGCTGATTTGAAGGGGCACACACTCCAATGTTTATAGCAGCATTAGCAACAATAGACAAATTATGGACAGAGCCCACTGTCCATCAACTGATGAATGGATTAAGAAGATGTGATACACACACACACACACACACACACACACACACACACTGGATTAGTACTTGGCAATGAAAATAATGAAATCTTGCCATTTGCACCATGAGGATGGAACTGGAGGGAATTATGCTAAGCAAAATAAGTCAGTCAGAGAAAGACAGATTTCTGTCTTTTTCTACAGCTTTGTTATTGATATATAGAATGCAACAGACTTTTGAATGTTGATTTTATACTCTGTGTCAATAATTTTTGAGGTTCTTAAAAAATCAGGAATGGATGTTGTATTTTGCCAAATGCTTCTTCTGCATCGATTGACAGGGTCATATGGTTTTTATACTTTCTTTTATTAATGTGGTGTATTACGTTGATTGATTTGCAAATATTGAACCAGCCATGCAGCCTAGGAATAAATCTCACTTGATCACAGTGACTAATTCTTTTAATGTACTGTTAGATTCAATTTACCAGTATCTTGTTGAGAATTTTTACATCCATGTTCTTCAGAGATATTGTACTGTAATTCCCCTTTTTAGTTGGGTCTTTGTCTCATTTTGGAATCAAGGTAATACTGGCTTCATAGAGTGAGTTTGGAAGGTTTCCTTCCATTTCTATTTTCTGGACCAGTTAGAGAATAGATATTAACTCTTCTCTAAATGTCTGGTAGAATTCCCCTGGGAATCCATCTGGCCCAGGACTCTTGTCTCTTGGGAGATTTTTGATCACTGATTGAATTACTTTCTGGTTACGGCTGTTTATAAATTCTGTCCCTGTTTCAGTTTTGGCAGTTTATGAGTTTCTAGGAGTTTGTCCATTTCTTCCAGATTGTCCAGTTTGTTGGAATATAATTTTTCATAGTATATTATTTTAATTGTGTTTGGCTGGTGTTGATTGTGACCTCTCCTCTTTCATTTGTGATTTATCTATTTGGGTCCTTTCTATCTCTATTTTGCTATAAGTCTGGCTAGGGATTTATAAATTTTGTTTATTCTTTCAAAGAAGTAGCTCTTAGTTTCATTGATCTGTTCTATTGTTTTTTATTTGTTTTTTTCTATATCATTTATTTCTGCTCTGACCTTTATTATTTCCCCTCTTCTTCTGACTTTAGGGTTTATTTGCTTTTCCTGTTCTAGCTCCTTTAGACGTACAGTTTGGTTGTGTATTTGGACTCTTTTTGCTTCTTGAGATAGGTCTAAATTGCAATATGCGTCCCTTTTAGGACTGCCTTTGCTGCATCCCAAAGAGTTTGGACTATTCTATTTTCGTTTTCATTGGCTTCTATATATTTTTTAATTGTTCTTTAATTTCCTGGTTAACCCATTCAGTCTTTAGTAGGATGTTCTTCAACATCTATGTATCTGAGGTGTTTTCAAATTTTGTCTTGTGGTTGACTTCAAATTTCATAGTGTTGTGATCCAAAAATATGCATGGTATGATCTCAATCTTTTTGTTCTTGCTCAGGGATGTTTTGTAACCCAGTATGTCATCTATTCTGGAGAATGTTCCTTGTGCACTGGAGAAGAAATGTGTACTCTGATGCTTTAGGATGAAATGTTCTGAATATATCTGTTAAGTTCATTTGGCCCAATATATTTGTTAAGTCCATTTGGTTGAAAGCCATTGTTTCCTTGTTGATTTTCTGCTGAGATGATCTGTCCATTGCTGTAAATGGGATGTGATAGTCCCCTATTATTGTATTATTATCAATAAATTTATTTGTCTTTGTTATTAATTGATTTATGTATTTGGGTGTTTCTTGTTGGGGGCATTAGTATTTACGGTCTTAGATCTTTTGATAGATAGACCCCTTAATTATGATATAATGCTCTTCATCTCTTGTTAGTCTGTGTTTTAAAGTCTAGTTTGTGGGGCACCTGGGTGGCTCAGTCAGTTGAGCGTCCAACTTCGGCTCAGGTCATGATCTCACAGTTTGTGAGTTCGAGCCCCACATCAGGCTCTGTGCTGACCACTTGCTCAGAGCCTGGAACCTGCTTCAGATTCTGTGTCTCCTTCTCTCTCTGCCCCTCCCCCGCTCACGCTTTGTCTCACTCTGTTTCTCAAAAATAAATCAATGTAAAAAAATTGAAAAAAAATAAAGTCTAGTTTGTTTAATGTAACTAGGCTAAACTGGCTTTCTTTTTACATCCGTTAGCATAACAGATGGTTCTCCATCCCCTCACTTTCAATCTGCAGGTGCCTTTAGGTCTACAATACATCTCTTGTAGGCAGCATATAGATGGATCTAGGGGTTTTTTTTTTAATGCATTCTGATACCCTATGTGTTTTGATTGGAGCAATTAGTCCATTCACATTCAGAGTGACTAATGAAAGATGTGAACTTGGTGCCATTGTGTTTCCTGTAGAGTTGGTATTGCTGGTGATATTCTCTTGTCCATTCTACTGGTTGTTGCTTTTGGTCTTTGTTTTTGTTTTTGTTTAGATTTGTCTCCACTCAAAGTGTCCCCTTTAAAATTTCTTGCAAGGCTTGTTTAGTGGTCAGGAACTCCTTTAGTTTTTATTTGTAGGGGAAACTCTTTATCTCTCCTATTCTGAATGTCAGCCTTGCTGATAACAAATTCTTGGCTACATATTTTTTCCCATTCAGCACATTGAATATATCCTGCCACCGTTTCCTGGCCTGTCAAGTTTCTGTGGACAAATCTGCTGCAAACCTTATCTGTCTTCCTTTGTAGGTTAAGGTCATTTTCCCCTTGCTGCTTTCATATTTTTTTCCCCCTGTCTGCATATTTTGTGAGTTTGACCACGATATGCCTTGGCGGTGGTTGGTTTTTGTTGAATATAATGGGAATTCTCTGTGATTCTTGTATTTTGATGTCTGTTTCCTTCACCAGATTAGGTAAGTTTTCATCTATAATTTCCTGAAATACCACTTCTATCCCCTTTTTCTTCATCGTCTGGGACTCCTATTATACAAATGATATTATGCTTAAGGTGTCACTGAATTCCCTATGTCTACATTTACAATCCAATATCTTCTTTCCCTCTTCTTTCCAACTTCATTATTTTCAATAATTATATGTTCTATATCATCTATATCATCTATATCATTCTTCTGCTTTGTATATCCTCATTGTTATAGAATCTATTCTGGTTTGCATCTTGGTTATAGCATTTTTTTGGCTTGACTAGATTTTAGGGTTTTTATCTCTGCACTAAGGGATTCTCTAGTGTCTTCTAAGCTTTTTCAAGCCCAGCTAGTATCCCTATAATTGGTTTAAATTCTAGTTCAGACATCTTATGTAAGTCTGTATTGATTAAATTCCTAGCCATTACTTCTTCCTGTTGTTCCTTTTGGGGTCAATTCCTCCATCTTGTCATTTTATCCTGAAAAAAACAAAGAGAAGGTAGAGCCTAGTTGTGTTTCAGTCTGCTTATTAAAAGAAGGTAGATCCAAAAACTAAAAAATTAACAAAAAGTAAGGAAATTAAACATAAATATTTTAAAAAACCCACAAAGTTAGACCCTAGCTGTGTTTGGTCTGTTTGTTAAAAGAAGATATATCCAAAAGATAAAAATAAATAAAAATAAAATAAAAACAAAATAAAACATAAAACATAAATTAACAAATTTTAAATATGAAAAATAAAAATAAAAAGGAAGGTAGATCCTATTTACCATAGAGCTGAATCTTTGCAGCAGTCTATAATCATTAGACTTGGTGTGTGTGAGGGGTTTGTGCTGGTATTCTGGGGGAGGGGCCTTTTGTGCTGATTCTCAGGAAGACTTGCCCTAGTGGAGATGCAACTGCACCATGCAGGGTGGCACCATGCTTGGTATAAGCAGCTCCCTTCTCCACTTGGTAGCACTGTTTCATTCAGTGAGGTTGGTCAGTGCTGATGGATGTGGGGGAGGGTGGCAATGGTGTCATTTTGTTCTCTTTTCCCCAGAGCATAGTTTGTTCCTTGCATTATTCAAGAAGCCCTCATAGAAAAGCAAACACTCACCCCTCTTGTGTCCCCAGCTTCTGTCATATCCCTGCCTTCACACTGTGTCTGATCTTTCTGCCTGCCAGGTGGCACAATGTACCTGTGTTTTATCTCAGGTTATCACAGTACCGGCTGTGTTTCAAAACTCCAAATTTTAAGAACATGTGTGGCATGGACCTACATGGACCCTCTGGGGGAGGGTTTCAGCGTGCTCTTGCCATTTGCTGTTTTGTCCCAAAAAAGTAGTCACACAACCATGCAGCAGTTGGTAGTTTATGGTAAAGTGCAGCAGAAATCTGGCACTAAGTTTCACTGCTCTCAGCTTGTGACCTTGTTCCTCTGGGAACACAGCAAGACATTGGTGTCACCAGTGTTTGTGTCCCCAGACAGGCCATGCTGCTACTCTCAAATGCACTCCAAGCAGGGGAACTCTTTCTCCCCATGTGACCCAGGGGTTCCTCAGACCATGTTGCCCATCCCTGGGTCTCCACGCTCCTTCCCTACATGAACACCAGTATGTTGGCTAGGCATGACACCAGTGATGGCAGGGATTTCAAAGCTTTAGTTTTGTGATCCACTGCTTATAATAACTCATGATAGTCTCCTTAGGCAAGGCTCCTTCCCCTCAGCAGCACCCACAGTTCTTATCTCACAAATCAACTTTCTGCAGCTCCTACATTCCACAAGGTGGTCCTTTTTCTATTTGTAGACATGAAGTTTTGATCTAGCAGTCCTCACATCAATTCTTGCATGTGCAAGGTGTTTAATATTCATCTAGCTGTGTTTGATGGAGAAAGCAAACAGAATTTCCCTGCTCCTCCACCATCTTAACTCCTCCCTTTCTCCACTATTGGGTATTTTTCAAATATATGAAAACATTCAGAAAGATAGATGCACCCCTGTGTTTATTGCTGTATAATTTACAATAGTCAAGATATGGGGGCGCCTGGGTGGCGCAGTCGGTTAAGCGTCCGACTTCAGCCAGGTCACGATCTCGCGGTCAGTGAGTTCGAGCCCCGCATCGGGCTCTGGGCTGATGGCTCAGAGCCTGGAGCCTGTTTCCGATTCTGTGTCTCCCTCTCTCTCTGCCCCTCCCCCGTTCATGCTCTGTCTCTCTCTGTCCCAAAAATAAAAAAAAAATTAAAAAAAATAAGATATGGAAGAAAACCTAGTGTCTATCCATAGATAATTGGATCAAGAATATGTGGTATATATACACAATAGAATCTTATTCAGCCATAAAAATAAATGAAATAGTGTTACTTGCAACAACATGAATGGATTTAGAGGGTATAATGCTAAGTGAAATAAGTCAGATACAGTAATACAAACACCACACGATTTCATCCATGTATAGAATTTAAGAAAAAGAACAAATGAACAAAGGAAAAAGGAGACAAACAAAAAAGTAGACTTTTAAGTATAGAGAGCAAACTGGTGATTTCCAGAGGGGACATGGGTGGCGCGTGCTTGAAGTAGATGAAGTGGATTACAGGTACATTTATTTTGATGAGAACTGAATAATGTATAAAATTGTTGAATCACTATATTGTACACTTGAAACTAATATTACACTGTATTTTAATTATACTGGAATTACAAATATAAAATAAATAAACTTACTACAAATCAACAACAAAATCAGAAAGAAAGGAGAAAAGATTTGAATAGACACTGTCCCCAAAACATTGTACAAATGGTCAACAATCACATGAGGAAAAAAAAAAGGTAAATGTCACTTGTCATTAGGGAAATGTAAATGAAAATTACAATGAGGTACTACTTTATGCACAGTTGGATAGCTGTCATTTAAAAAAATAAAGACAACATAACAAGTGTTTACAAGATATGTAGAAATTGGCACATTTGTGCTTTGCTGATAAAAATGTAAAAGGGAAAACATTTTGGCAGTCCTACAAATAAAACAGAATTATCGTATGATCCAGCAATATGACTCCTGGTTATATATCTACAATAATGAAAACAAGTGTTCAAATGAAACTTCCTGTACACAGCAGCATTATTTATAACAGTTATAAGCCAAATTTCCACCAACAATTGAGTGGATAAACAAAATATAGCATATCTAGGAAATGGAATATTAATCATCTTTAAAATGAATGAACTACTGAAACATGGTAATGCACAGATGAATTTTGAAAACACTATACTGAAATAAGCCAGACATAAAAGGCCACAATATTATATAAATTCATTTATATGAATTATCTAGAATAAGCAAATTCCTTGGTGACAAAAAGCAGATTCCTGGTTTCCAGGGGTGGGGGCACAGGATAATGGTGAATGGATGCTTAATAACTTTGATGTTTCCTCCAAAAATAGATGGCAGTAGAGCCAGAGGATCCTAGGCACACCTCTTCCCACAAACACAACTAGATAACTATCAAATCATCCTAAGTACCATAGAAATCAACTTGATGACTAGCAGAACAACTGCACAAGAAAAAGGAGAGCAGAGTCCACATTAAAGAAGGTAGGAATTGTGGAAATGTGATTTAGGGGAGGCAAGGATCACAGGTACTGTGGAGGGGAGGGAACTGTGGTGGCAGTGAAGGAAAAGAGAGAAAGGAGCACACAGGGAAACACCCAAGGAGAATGTTTCCCCAAAGCCATAGGCTTGGAAAATGAGAGAGGCTGAATTTCATCTGTTCTTGCAATCAGCAGGGCTTAAAGCCTGGAGTTTTTTGTTTTTTTTTTTTTAATTTTTAAAAAAATATATTTATTTTTTAGAGAGAGAGAGAGACAGAGACAGAACATGAGCAGGGAAGGGGTAGAGACAGAGAGGGAGACACAGAATCTGAATCAGGCTCCAGTCAAGCTGTCAGCACAGAGCCCGACACAGGGCTCAAACTCGGAAACAGTGAGATCATGACCTGAGCTGAAGTCATATGCTTAACTGACTGAGCCACCTAGGTGCCCCAAAGCCTGGAGTTTCAAAGGTCAGCAGGCTTGTCTGGGATATGCCTGGAGGGCAATGTGTGACTCCTGGAGATAAGGCAAACAACCTTGGGGGTGGTGGGGCGGCAGATAGTGTGGAAACAGCAATCTGAAGAATGCCTGGGGCATACATTGGAGAGATTTTTCACTCTTCTCTGAGCATCCCTGATAGGCAGCATTCAGGAAGAAGCCTCTCCAGGAATGAAGGAGCTGGCTGGCACCATTCCCTTCCCCAGCCCTTCAGCATAAACAAAGTAACCTGTGGGAAATATCCCAGCACCCGCCCTGGCTGTCTAACTTGCATATGCCACTCCCCACTCCTCTGCACTCTGGTGGGACTGCCCTTTTTAGTCAAGCTTGCTTCAGTCCCAACAGAGTGGGCCCCTCCCCCAGAAAACCAGCAGATGTCTTCCCACACCAGAGTTCTGCAGGGCTTCAATTCTGACGCAGGTGGTGTTAGGTCTCATTTCACAAGCAGACAAGAGCACACTGAGATGAAACTCACCACATTCAGGCTTGGGAGCAAATAGTGCCCATAGTAGGCAAGGAGAGCCTCTGTAGACAACTGGCCTGAAGGATAGAGAAGCCAGAACACAAGAGCAAAGCACATGCAACACACACCAGAGACACGTCCTAAAGCACCAGGCCCTGGGAAGTATGTGACCCTTCTTTATAAGGTCATTAATTTCAGGAGCAGGAGACATAACTGACTTTTCTAACCCAGAGATGAATGCAGACTTTGACAAAATGCAAAGATGAAGGAATTTATCCCAAATGAAAGAACAAGATAAGCCACAGAAAGAGGTCTGTGTGAAACAGATACAAATAACATGTCTGATGGAGAACTGAAAGCAACAATCATAAGGATACTTACTGCTCTTGAGAAAGAAAAGAAGACAGTGATGCAGAGATAAAAAGAGTTAATGTAGAGATAAAAAGAGTTAAAAAAAAGAATAAGAGACGAAGAGTGCAATAAGTGATATTAGAAACATGCTTAATGCAACAAACAGGATGGGAGAAACAGAGGAACAAATTAATGACCTAGAAGACAAAGCATTGGAAAGCAATGAAACTGGGAGTTAAGATGGAAGAAAAATAGGGGGACTGGGGTTTCCCTGTTCCCTCAAACACTGCTGTATTCAGGTCAGAGCACTTGGAACACCCAGGAAATCAATCTGCAGAGTAACATAAAATTCTCCACAGGTGGAGAGAGATAGCTTGGCAGGACAGATGTGTGTGTATGTGAATTCAGGGAGATTAAACAACACAAACATGGAGGGGAGGGAGCCCATTCTGTGGAGAGACATAAGAGAGAGAAAGTCTGTAGATCGCAGTATTGTGTTAGGACAAGAGAAAAACCTCTCTGGACCACAGACTGCAGAATGAAAAATATGGAGCATGCCATTTTCTACTTTGCAAACAGCCTTAAGAGATGAAGATCAGAGTTTTCAAAAGTGTACAACTTGCTGTAGACCGAAGCTGCCACTGTGTGCATGCACCTAGTTGGGAAGGAAGCCAGACCTGGGGCATGGTGGTGATCAGAGGGGGCACACTGAGAAAGAACAGTCCCCTCCCTTGAGTATTGTGGGAAGAGGGTTTATTGCCCAAGCAAGGACAAAAGATCTTGCAGGCGACAGGCGAAGGCACTTTATTGGCAGGGCAGAGAGGCGCTATAACAGAACAGGGGTCCTCATGGTGCAGGGCCCCTTAGGACATCGGGTTTGGAATTCCAGCCGAGTGCCTAGAAGACATGGGAGAACTGTGGAGCAGAGCAAGCTAACCATCCAAGCTACTCTGTGAGGGCTGCCTGAACAGCATGGCTTGAGACATCCATTCTGGGGAGGAGAGATTGGGGTGTCACCATTTTTCTCTCCATCACCAACACATTGGGGCTTCAGGGAACAGGACAGCAGACTCCAGTGGAGGTAGGACCCGCTTACACCAAACTCCACCCCTCTGTGCCTGGCAACTGCTTATCAACCTGAATGGGCTGACAGTGAGTGAACCAGATGGCCTATCCTCCAGACTAGCAGAGACACCAGTCCCAGGCACCAACATTTTCTTGCGGTTTTGTATTTTAGTCTGTTTCTCTTTTTTCCCCCTCTCATTTCTTTTCTTTTCTTCTCTTTTCTCTCATTTTCCTTCTACCCTCGTTTTTTTTTTTTTTTTTTCCTTTGGAATCAGGCTCATAGTTTCTGATTTGATTTTTGGTCAATTCTTACTATATATATACTTTTTTCTTTCTCTGATTTCTTTGTTTAACCAGGAATTTTGACTCTATTCTTTTTACACCTTTTCTTTTTTTTTAATATATGAAATTTACTGTCAAATTGGTTTCCATACAACACCCAGTGCTCATCCCAAAAGGTGCCCTCCTCAATACCAATCACCCACCCTCTCCTCCCTCCCACCCCCCATCAACCCTCAGTTTGTTCTCAGTTTTTAACAGTCTCTTATGCTTTGGCTCTCTCCCACTCTAACCTCTTTTTTTTTTCCTTCCCCTCCCCCATGGGTTTCTGTTAAGTTTCTCAGGATCCACATAAGAGTGAAACCATATGGTATCTGCCTTTCTCTGTATGGCTTATTTCACTTAGCATTACACTCTCCAGTTCCATCCACGTTGCTACAAAAGGCCATATTTCATTTTTTCTCATTGCCACGTAGTATTCCATTGTGCGTATAAACCACAATTTCTTTATCCATTCATCAGTTGATGGACATTGAGGCTCTTTCCATAATTTGTCTATTGTTGAGAGTGCTGCTATAAACATTGGGGTACAAGTGCCCCTATGCATCTGTACTCCTGTATCCCTTGGATAAATTCCTAGCAGTGCTATTGCTGGGTCATAGGGTAGGTCTAGTTTTAATTTTCTGAGGAACCTCCACACTGCTTTCCAGAGCGGCTGCACCAATTTGCATTCCCACCAACAGTGCAAGAGGGTTCCCGTTTCTCCACATCCTCTCCAGCATCTACAGTCTCCTGATTTGTTCATTTTGGCCACTCTGACTCTCATGAGGTGATATCTGAGTGTGGTTTTGATTTGTATTTCCCTGATAAGGAGTGACGTTGAACATCTTTTCATGTGCCTGTTGGCCATCCGGATGTCTTCTTTAGAGAAGTGTCTCTTCATGGTTTCCGCCCATTTCCTCACTGGGTTATTTGTTTTTCGGGTGTGGAGTTTGGTGAGCTCTTTACAGATTTTGGATACTAGCCCTTTGTCCGATATGTCATTTGCAAATATCTTTTCCCATTCCGTTGGTTGCCTTTTAGTTTTGTTGGTTGTTTCCTTTGCTGTGCAGAAGCTTTTTATCTTCATAAGGTCCCAGTAATTCACTATGCTTTTAATTCCCTTGCCTTTGGGGATGTGTCGAGTAAGAGATTGCTACGGCTGAGGTCAGAGACGTCTTTTCCTGCTTTCTCCTCTAAGGTTTTGATGGTTTCCTGTCTCACATTCAGGTCCTTTATCCATTTTGAGTTTATTTTGGTAAATGGTGTGAGAAAGTGGTCTAGTTTCATTCTTCTGCATGTTGCTGTCCAGTTCTCCCAGCACCATTTGTTAAAGAGACTGTCTTGTTTCCATTGGATGTTCTTTCCTGCTTTGTCAAAGATGAGTTGGCCATACGTTTGTGGGTCTAGTTCTGGGATTTCTATTCTATTCCATTGGTCTATGTGTCTGTTTTTGTGCCAATACCATGCTGTCTTGATGATGACAGCTTTGTAGTAGAGGCTAAAGTCTGGGATTGTGATGCCTCCTGCTTTAGTCTTCTTCTTCAAAATTCCTTTGGCTATTCGGGGCCTTTTGTGGTTCCATATGAATTTTAGGATTGCTTGTTCTAGTTTCGAGAAGAATGCTGGTGCAATTTTGATTGGGATTGCATTGAATGTGTAGATAGCTTTGGGTAGTATTGACCTGTTAACGGTATTTATGCTTCCAATCCATGAGCAGGGAATGTCTTTCCATTTCTTTAAATCTTCTTCAATTACCTTCATAAGTTTTCTATAGTTTTCAGCATACAGATCTTTTACATCTTTGGATAGATTTATTCCTAGGTATTTTATGCTTCTTGGTGCAATTGTGAATGGGATCAGTTTCTTTATTTGTCTTTCTGTGGCTTCATTGTTAGTGTATAAGAATGCAACTGATTTCTGTACATTGATTTTGTATCCTGCAACTTTGCTGAATTCATGTATCAGTTCTAGCAGACTTTTGGTGGAGTCTATCGGATTTTCCATGTATAATATCATGTCGTCTGCAAAAAGCGAAAGCTTGACTTCATCTTTGCCAATTTTGATGCCTTTCATTTCCTTTTGTTGTCTGATTGCTGATGCTAGAACTTCCAGCACTATGTTAAACAGCAGCGGTGAGAGTGGGCATCCGTTTCCTGTTCCTGACCTCAGGGAAAAAGCTCTCAGTTTTTCCCCGTTGAGGATGATGTTAGCTGTGGGCTTTTCATAAATGGCTTTTATGATGTGTAAGTATGTTCCTTCTATCCCGACTTTCTCAAGGGTTTTTATTAAGAAAGGGTGCTGGATTTTGTCAAAGACCTTTTCTGCATCGATTGACAGGATCATATGGTTCTTCTCTTTTTTTTTGTTAATGTGATGTATCAGGTTGATTGATTTGCGAATGTTGAACCAGCCCTGCATCCCAGGAATGAATCCCACTTGGTCATGGTGAATAATTCTTTTTATGTGCTGTTGAATTCGATTTGCTAGTATCTTGTTGAGAATTTTTGCTTCCATATTCATCAGGGATATTGGCCTGTAGTTCTCTTTTTTTACTGGGTCTCTGTCTGGTTTAGGAATCAAAGTAATACTGGCTTCATAGAATGAGTCTGCAAGTTTTCCTTCCCTTTCTATTTCTTGGAATAGCTTGAGAAGGATAGGTATTATATCTGCTTTAAACGTCTGGCAGAACTCCCCTGGGAAGCCATCTGGTCCTGGACTCTTATTTGTTGGGAGATTTTTGATAACCGATTCAATTTCTTCGCTGGTTATGGTCTGTTCAAGCTCTCTCTTTCCTCCTGATTGAGTTTTGGAAGAGTGTGGGTGTTCAGGAATTTGTCCATTTCTTCCAGGTTGTCCCATTTGTTGGCATATAATTTTGCATAGTATTCCCTGATAATTGTTTGTATCTCTGAGGGATTGGTTGTAATAATTCCATTTTCATTCATGATTTTATGTATTTGGGTCATCTCCCTTTTCTTTTTGAGAGGCCTGGCTAGAGGTTTGTCAATTTTGTTTATTTTTTCAAAAAACCAACTCTTGGGTTCATTGATCTGCTCTACAGATTTTTTAGATTCTATATTGTTTATTTCTGCTCTGATCTTTATTATTTCTCTTCTGCTTCTGGGTTTAGGCTGCCTTTGCTGTTCTTCTTCTATTTCCTTTAGGTGTGCTGTTAGATTTTGTATTTGGGATTTTTCTTGTTTCTTGAGATAGCCCTGGATTGCAATGTATTTTCCTCTCAGGACTGCCTTCGCTGCGTCCCAAAGTGTCTGGATTGTTGTATTTTCATTTTCCTTTGTTTCCATATATTTTTAAATTTCTTCTCTAATTGCCTGGTTGACCCACTCATTCGTTAGTAGGGTGTTCTTTAACCTCCATGCTTTTGGAGGTTTTCCAGACTTTTTCCTGTGGTTGATTTCAAGCTTCATAGCATTGTGGTCTGAAAGTATGCATGGTATAATTTCAATTCTTGTAAACTTATGAAGGGCTGTTTTGTGACCCAGTATATGATCTATCTTGGAGAATGTTCCATGTGCACTCGAGAAGAAAGTATATTCTGTTGCTTTGGGATGCAGAGTTCTAAATATATCTGTCAAGTCCATCTGATCCAATGTGTCATTCAGGGCCCTTGTTTCTTTATTGACCATGTGTCTAGATGATCTATCCATTTCTGTAAGTGGGGTGTTAAAGTCCCCAGCAATTACCACCTTCTTCTCAATAAGGTTGCTTATGTTTATGAGTAATTGTTTTATATTTTTGGGGGCTCCGGTATTCGGCGCATAGACATTTATAATTGTTAGCTCTTCCTGATGGATAGACCCTGTAACTATTATATAATGTCCTTCTTCATCTCTTGTTACAGCCTTTAATTGAAAGTCTAGTTTGTCTGATATAAGTATGGCTACTCCAGCTTTCTTTTGGCTTCCAGTAGCATGATAAATAGTTCTCCATCCCCTCACTCTGAATCTAAAGGTGTCCTCAGGTCTAAAATGAGTCTCTTGTAGACAGCAAATAGATGGGTCTTGTTTTTTTATCCATTCTGATACCCTATGTCTTTTGGTTGGCGCATTTAATCCATTTACATTCAGTGTTATTATAGAAAGATATGGGTTTAGAGTCATTGTGATCTGTATGTTTTATGCTTGTAGTGATGTCTCTGGTACTTTGTCTCACAGGGTCCCCCTTAGGATCTCTAGTAGGGCTGGTTTAGTGGTGACAAATTCCTTCAGGTTTTGTTTGTTTGGGAAGACCTTTATCTCTCCTTCTATTCTAAATGACAGACTTGCTGGATAAAGGATTCTCGGCTGCATATTTTTCCTGTTTAGCACAGTGAAGATCTCGTGCCAATTCTTTCTGGCCTGCCAAGTTTCAAAAGAGAGATCAGTCACAAGTCTTATAGGTCTCCCTTTATATGTGAGGGCACGTTTACCCCTTGCTGCTTTCAGAATTTTCTCTTTATCCTTGTATTTTGCCAGTTTCACTATGATATGTCGTGCAGAAGATCGATTCAAGTTACGTCTGAAGGGAGTTCTCTGTGCCTCTTGGATTTCAATGCCTTTTTCCTTCCCCAGTTCAGGGAAGTTCTCAGCTATAATTTCTTCAAGTACCCCTTCAGCACCTTTCCCTCTCTCTTCCTCCTCTGGGATACCAATTATGCGTATATTATTTCTTTTTAGTGTATCACTTAGTTCTCTAATTTTCCCCTCATACTCCTGGATTTTTTTTTTAATTTTTTTTTCAACGTTTATTTATTTTTGGGACAGAGAGAGACAGAGCATGAACGGGGGAGGGGCAGAGAGAGAGGGAGACACAGAATCGGAAACAGGCTCCAGGCTCTGAGCCATCAGCCCAGAGCCCGACGCGGGGCTCGAACTCCCGGACCGCGAGATTGTGACCTGGCTGAAGTCGGATGCTCAACCGACTGCGCCACCCAGGCGCCCCACTCCTGGATTTTTTATCTCTCTTTCTCTCAGCTTCCTCTTTTTCCATAACTTTATCTTCTAGTTCACCTATTCTCTCCTCTGCCTCTTCAATCCGAGCCATCGTCGTTTCCATTTTGTTTTGCATTTCATTTAAAGTGCTTTTCAGCTCCTCGTGACTGTTCCTTAGTCCCTTGATCTCTGTAGCAAGAGATTCTCTGCTGTCCTCTACACTGTTTTCAAGCCCAGCGATTACTTTTATGACTATTATTCTAAATTCACTTTCTGTTATATTATTTAAATCCTTTTTGATCAGTTCATTAGCTGTTGTTATTTCCTGGAGATTCTTCTGAGGGGAATTCTTCCACTTGGTCATTTTGGATAGTCCCTGGAGTGGTGAGGCCCTGCAGGGCACTTCCCCTGTGCTGTGGTGTATAACTGGAGTTGGTGGGCGGGGCCGCAGTCAGACCTGATGTCTGCCCCCAGCCCACCAATGGGGCCACAGTCCGACTGGTGTGTGCCTTCTCCTCCCCTCTCCTAGGGGCGGGATTCACTGTGGGGTGGCGTGGCCCGTCTGGGCTACTTGCACACTGCCAGGCTTGTGATGCAGGGGATCTGGCGTATTAGCTGGGGTGGGTAGGCAAGGTGCACGGGGGCAGGAGGGGCAGGCTTAGCTCGCTTCTCCTTAGGTGATCCACTTCAGGAGGGGCCTGTGGCAGTGGGAGGGAGTCAGATCCGCTGCTGGAGGTTTGGCTCCGCAGAAGCACAGAGTTGGGTGTTTGCATGGAGCGAGCAAGTTCCCTGGCAGGAACTGGTTCCCTTTGGGATTTTGGCTGGGGGATGGGCAGGGGAGATGGCGCTGGCGAGCGCCTTTGTTCCCCACCAAACTGAGCTCTGTCGTCTGGGGGCTCAGCAGCTCTCCCTCCCTTTGTACTCCAGCCTTCCCACTTTCCGAGCAGAGCTGTTAACTTATGACCTCCCAGACGCTAAGTGGCGCTTGCTGTGGGAACACAGTCTGTCAGGCCCCTCTGCTTTTGCCAGCCAGACTCAGGGGCTCTGCTTGGCAGGCGAGCCACCCCTCCGCCCCGGCTCCCTCTCGCCAATCCGTGTAGCGTGCACCGCCTCGCCGCCCTTTCTACCCTCTTCTGTGGGCCTCTCGTCTGCGCTTGGCTCTGGAGACTCCGTTCTGCTAATCCTGTGGCATTTTTCTGGGTTATTTAGGCAGGTGTAGGTGGAATCTAAATGATCAGTAGGACGCGCGGTGAGCCCAGCATCCTCCTACGCTGCCATCTTCCCTCTCTCCTTGCCAAAATAATTTCTAAAAGAAAATACTCCAGAGTAATTACCAGGCGTTATCTACCCAAGGAATGGAACAAATAGGAAATTCAGGTTCTAAGGAGCTGCCTTGTTTGTGCCGGTGGCCCCATGCTAGCTCTTTAGTAATTGCACCACCTGGGATGCTGATAGCGAACTGAGCTTTGGAACATTTCAGGCCTGGCATGGAATGCAGTTTTTACACAAGCTGCCACAGGGCACTGCTCTCCATGTGCTTTCTTTCCTGACCACTCTTCAATTAAGAAATGTGTTATTCCCTTTCAGCCAGAAAATTCTGTGATTTCTTGTCTTGTGGTTCAGAAATCCGATTTCACAGCTTATCTTCCGATAGATGAAAGTGTTTAAGGTGTGTCTGGAGCTTGAGTAAGTTCCTGCAGGTGCCCAAGAGCAGGGGCCTCCTCTCTCCTCTCATTAATTTGCTGATGCCTAACTGCACTGACGCGGTGGTGAGATACCGGGGAGAGAGCCTTTTTACACCTTTTCTATACCTCCTTCTTCTTTATTTTCCTTTATCTCTCTTGATTAAGCCTTATAGTTTCTTTGATTCTCTGCTTGGTCTTTTTTTTTCACCCCTTTAATTTTTCCCTTTGTATGAGATCAGGTACCCTGCTCTTTCCTTGTTTTCTGGGTTACTTCAATGAACAAATCAAAGCACACATGGTACAAGGTCCAAAAAATCCACCACTATGAGCAAGGAGAAGCTTTGTAGAGGACTGAACAGTGGGATGGAGCAGCCAAATATGCAACAACAGAGGCCATGCAACACACTCCAAAAACATTTCCTGAAGTGCCAGGCTCTGGACAATGTATAACCCCTTTTTAAAATAGTAGTATTTGTAGGTGCAGGACATATAAGAAGTGATTAAAACATGTAAAAGACAGAAATTTAGGCAAAATGATTAAATGGAAGCATCCTCCTCAAAAGAAATTCCAGGAATTTCTTTCTGACAGCCAGAAAATATTGGAAAACAGATACACACAATATATCTGAACAAGAATTTACAATAACAGTCCTAAGACTAATAACTGGGCTTGAAAAAAGTAGAAGGCACCAGAAATTTTATTGCTAAGAGATCAAAGACCTAAGAAGTACTCATGATGAATTAAGAAATGCTATAAATAAGATACAAAATAAACTAGATACAGTGATAGCAAAGATGAAAGAAACAGGAGAGAGAATAGGTGAAATAGAAGATAAAATTATGGAAAATGATGAAGCTGAATAAAAGAGGGAAAGGAAATTACTAGACCATGGGGAGAATTAGAGACCTAGTGATTCAATGAAATGAAACAATATCCATATCATAGAAATTCCAAAAGAAGAAGGGAGAGAGAAAGGAGCATAAGGTTTATTTGAACAAATTATAGCTGGCAACATCCCTAATCTGGGGAAGGAAACAGGCCTCCAAGTCCAAGAGGCAAAAAGAACTCCCTTCAGAATCAACAAAAACAGGTCAACACCATGACATATCATAATGAAACTGGTAAAATACAAAGATAGAAGAGAGAATTCTGAAAGCAGCTAGGGACAAATGGTCCCTACAAGGGTAGACACATAAGGGTAGTAGCAGACCTGTCCACTGAAACTTGGCAGGTTAGAAGGGAGTCCCAGGAAATATTCAATGTGCTGAATAGGAAAAATATGCAGCCAAGAATCCTTTATCCAGCAAGGCTTTCATTCAGAATAGGAGAGATAAAGGCTTTCCCAAACAAAAACTCAAGGAGTTCCTGACTACTAAGCCAGCCCTGCTGGAGATCCTAGACTCTGTCAGTGGAAAGCACAAAAGATTACAAAGGACAAAAGACATCACCACAAGCATGAAACCTACAGATAACACAATGACACTAAATCCATATCTTTCAATAATCACTCTGAATGTAAATGGACTAAATGACCCAATAAAAGACATAGGGTATCAGAATGGATTACAAAAAAAAACAAAACAAAACAAAACAAAAAACTAGACCCATCTATATGCTTCCTACAAGATACTCATTTTATTTTTGTTTTTATTTTATTTTTAAAATTTTTTTACATTTATTTATTTATTAATTCATTAATTCATTTATTATTTATTTATTTATTTTTAATATGGAATTTATTGTCAAATTGGTTTCCATACAACACCCAGTGCTCATTGTAACAGGTGCCCTCATCAATACCCATCATCCACCCTCCCTTTCCTCCCACCCCCATCAATCCTCAGATTGTTCTCAGTGTTTAAGAGTGTTTTATGGTTTGATTCCCTCCCTAACTTTTTTTTCCCTTGCCCTCCCCCATGGACTTCTGTTAACTTGCTCAGGATCCACATAGGAGTGAAAACATATGGTATCTGTCTTTCTCTGTATGGCTTATTTCACTTAGCATCACACTCTCCAGTTCCATCCACATTGCTACAAAAGGCCATATTTCATTCTTTCTCATTGCCATGTAGTATTCCATTGTGTATATAAACCACAATTTCTTTATCCATTCATCAGTTGTTGGACATTTAGGCTCTTTCCATAATTTGGCTATTATTGAGAGTGCTGCTATAAACATTGGGGTGCAAGTGCCCCTATGCATTAGCACTCCTGTATCCCTTGGGTAAATTCCTAGCAATGCTATTGCTGGGTTATAGGGTAGATCTATTTTTAATTTTTTGAGGAACCTCTACACTGTTTTCCAGAGTGGCTGCACCAGTTTGCATTCTCACCAACAGTGCAAGATGGTTCCCATTTCTCCACATCCTCTCCAGCATCTATAGCAAGAAATTCATTTTATTTTTTCTATTTTTATTTTTTATAGTTTTATTTAATTTTTTTTAATTTTATTTTTTAATTTTATTTTTTATTTTTTAGTACATGAAATTTATTGTCAAATTGGTTTCCATACAACACCCAGTGCTCATCCCAAAAGGTGCCCTCCTCAATACCCATCACCCCCCCCTCCCCTCCCTCCCACCCCCCATCAACCCTCAGTTTGTTCTCAGTTTTTAACAGTCTCTTATGCTTTGGGTCTCTCCCACTCTAACCTCTTTTTTTTTCCTTCCCCTCCCCCATGGGTTTCTGTTAAGTTTCTCAGGATCCACATAAGAGTGAAACCATATGGTATCTGCCTTTCTCTGTATGGCTTATTTCACTTAGCATTACACTCTCCAGTTCCATCCATGTTGCTACAAAGGGCCATATTTCATTCTTTCTCATTGCCACGTAGTACTCCATTGTATATATAAACCACAATTTCTTTATCCATTCATCAGTTGATGGACATTTAGGCTCTTTCCACAATTTGGCTATTGTTGAGAGTGCTGCTATAAACATTGGGCTACAAGTACCCCTATTCATCAGCACTCCTGTATCCCTTGGGTAAATTCCTAGCAGTGCTACTTTTGGGTCAGAGGGTAGGTCTATTTTTAATTTTTTGAGGAACCTCCACACTGTTTTCCAGAGTGGCTGCACCAGTTTGCATTCCCACCAACAGTGCAAGAAGGATCCCGTTTCTCCACATCCTCTCCAGCATGTATAGTCTCCTGATTTGTTCATTTCGGCCACCCTGACTGGCGTGAGGTGATATCTGAGTGTGGTTTTGATTTGTATTTCCCTGATGGGGAGCAATGTTGAGCATCTTTTCATGTGCCTGTTGGCCATCTGGATGTCTTCTTTAGAGAAGTGTTTATTCATGTTTTCTGCCCATTTCTTCACTGGATTATTTGTTTTTTGGGTGTGGAGTTTGGTGAGCAAGAGACTCATTTTAGACATAAGGACATGTACAGATTGAAAGTGAGGGGATGGAGAACCATCTATCATGCTACTGGATGCCAAAAGAAAGGCAGCATAGCCACACTTATATCAGAGAAACTAGATTTTGAAACAAAGACTGTAATTAAAGATGAAGAAGGGCATTATATCATAACTAAAGGCTCTATCCATCAAGAAGAGCTAACAATTGTAAATTTTTATGCCCCCAACGTGAAGTGCACAAATATATAAATCAATTAATCACAAACACAAATGAATGTATAGATAATAATATCGTGATTGTAGGGGACTTTAATACTCCACTTACAACAATGTACAGATCACCTAGGCAGAAAATCAATAAGGAAATAACGGCTCTGAGTGACACATTGGACTAAATGGACCTAACACATATATTCAGAACTTTTCATACAAAAGCAGCAGAATATACATTCTTCTTGAGTGCACATGGAACATTCTCCAAAATAGATCCCATAATGGCTCGCAGAATAGCCAGAGAAATTTAGCAGGATTGAGATCATACTATGCATATTTTCAGGTCACAACACTATGAAACTTGAAATAAACAGAAGAAAAAATTTGGAAAGGCCCCAAATACATGGAGGCAAAAGAATGTCCTACTAAAGAATAAATGGGTCAACCAGGAAATTAAAGAAGAAATTAAAAAATACATGGAAGCAAATGAAAATGAAAACACAACAGTCCAACACCTTTGGGATGCTGTAAAGGCAGTCCTAAGAGGAAAACACATTGCAATTCAGGCTTATCTGAAGAAACAATAAAGTTCCCAAATACACAACCTAACCCTGCACTTAAAGGAACTAGAAAGGCAGAAGAAACGAAAGCCCAAATCCAGCAGAAGAGAAAAAAATATCTGTGAAGATTAGAGCAGAAATAAACCATATAGAATCTCCTCACCCCCCCCCCAAAAGTAGAAGAGATCAATGAATCTTAAGAGCTGGTTTTTTTGAAAGAATAAACAAAATTGATAACCCCCTAGCCAGACTTCTCAAAAAAGAAAGAGAGAGGACCCAAACAGATAAAATCACAGATGAAAGAGGAGAGATCACAATCAACACCACAGACATAAAATCAATTGTTAGAGAATACTATGAAAAATTATATTCCAACAAAATGGACAATCTGGATGAAATGGAAAAATTCCTCAACACTCATACACTACCAAAACTCAAAACAGGAAGAAATAGAAAATGTTAACAGACCCATAACCAGCAACGAAATTGCATCGGTTATCAAAACTCTCCCAACAAATAGGATTCCTAGGCCAGATAGCTTCCCAAGGGGAATTCTACCAGACATTTAAAGCAGGGTTAATACCTATCCTTCTCAAGCTGTTCCAAAAAAAAAAAAAAAAAAAGGAAACAGAAGGAAAACTTCCAAACTCATTATATGAAGCCAGCATTACCTTGATTCCAATACCAGACAAAGACCCCACTAAAAAGGAGAATTACAGGCCAATATCATGATGAACCTGGATGTAAAAATTCTCAACAAGATACTGGCAAATCGAATTCAATAGTACATTAAAAGAATTATTCACCACTTTCAAGTGGGATTCATTCCTGGGATGCAAGGCTGGTTCAATATTCATTCACAAATAGATCAATGTGATATACCACATTAATAGAAGAAAGGATAAGAACCATATGATCCTCTCAATGGATGCAGAAAAAGGATTTGACAAAATACAGCATCTTTCTTTAATAAAAAGCCACAAGAAAGTCAAGATAGAAAGAACATAACTTAACATCATAAAAGCCATGTATGAAAGGCCCATAGCTAATATCATCCTCAATGGGGAAAAACTGAGAGCTTTCTCCCTAAGGTCAGAACACGACAGAGATGTCCCCTCTCACCACTGTTGTTCAGTATAGTGTTAGAAGTCCTATCCTCAGCAATCAGACAACAAAGCAAAATAAAAAGCATCTAAATTGGCAAAGAAGTCAAACTTTACTCTTTGCAGATGACATGATCCTCTATATAGAAAACCTGAAAGACTGCACCAAAAAACTTCTAGAACTGATACATGAATTCACCACAGTTGCAGAAGATAAAATCAATGTACAGAAATCAGTTGCATTTCTATATACCAATAATGAAGCAACAGAAAGTGAAATCAAGGAATCAAACCCATTTACAATTGCACCAAGAACCATAAAGTACCTAGGAATAAACCTAATCAAAGAGGTAAAGGATCTATATGCTGAAAACTATACAAAGCTTATGAAACAAATTGAAGACACAAAAAATTGAAAAACTATTGCATGCTCATGGATTAGAAGAACAAATATTGTTGAAATGGCAATACTACCCAAAGTTACCTACCCATCCAATACGATTCCAATCAAAGTAGCACCAGCATTTTTCACCCAGTGAGAACAAACAATCCTAAAATTTTAATGAAACCACAAAAACCCTGAATAGCCAAAGTAATGTTGAGAAAGAACACCAAAGCTGGAGGCACCACAATCCCTGACTTTAAGCATGTATTACAAAGGTGTAATCATCAAGACATTATGGTATTAGAACAAAAACAGACACATAGACTGATGGAATAGAGAACACAAGAGGTGCCTGGGTCGCGCAGTCACTTAAGTGGCCTACTTCGGCTCAGGTAATGATCTCACAGTTTGTAGTTTCAATCCTCGCATCAGGCTCTGTGCTGACAGCTCAGATCCTGGAGTCTTCTTTGGATTCTGTGTCTCCCTGTCTCTCTGACCCTCCCCCACTTGTGCTGCATCTCTCTCTTTCTCTCTCTAAAATAAATAAACATAAAACAAAAAAGAATAGAGAACCCATAAATGGACCTGTAAACAGAGGGCCAACTAATCTTTGGGTTAGCAGAAAAGAGTATTCAATGGAAAAAAGGCAGTCTCTTTAGCAAACGGTGCTGGGAGAACTGGAGAGCAACGTGCAGAAGAATGAAAGTGGACAACTTTTTACACCATACAAAAAATAAATTCAAAATGAATGAAAGATCTAAATGTGAGACAGGAAATCATCAAAATCTTATAGGAGAAAACAGGCAGCAACCTCTTTGACCTCGGCCACAGCAACTTCTTACTTGACGTGTCTCCAAAGACAAGGGAAATAAAAGCAAAAATGAACTATTGAGACCTTATCAAGATAAAAATCTTCTGCACATCAAAGGAAACAATCAACAAAACTAAAAGGCAACTGACATAATGGGAGAAGATATTTGCAAGTGACATATTGGATAAAGGGTTAGTGTCAACAATCTATAAAGAACTTGCCAAACAGAAAGCTGAAAAATAAATGGCACGCAGAAGAAAAGGGCAGAAGTCATGAATAGACACTTTTCCAAAGAAAACATTCAGATGGTAAAGAGACACTTGAAAAGATGCTCAACATCACTCATTATCAGGGAAATACAAATCAAAACCTCATTGAGATACTACCTCACACCAGTCAAAGTGGCTAAAATTAACAACTCAGGAAACAACAGATGCTGATGAGGATGTGGAGTAATGGGAACCCTCTGGCACTGTTGGTGGGAATGTAAACTGGTACAGCCACTCTGGAAAACAGTGTGGAGGTTCCTCAAAAAATTAAAAATAGAATTACCCTATGACCCAGGAACAATACTAGGAATTTATCCAAAGTTACAGAAGTGCTGATTCAAAGGGGCACGTGCACCCTAAAGTTTATAGCAGTGCTATTCAACAATAGACAAATTATGGAAAGAGCCCAAATGTCAATTGTTGAATGGATTAAAAAGATATGCTATATATATTCAATGGAATACTACTCATCTGGGAAAAAGAATGAAATCTTGCCAATTTTGCAAAAACTTGGATGGAACCAGAGGGTATTATGCTAAGCAAAATAAGTCAGTCAGAGAAAGACAGATATCATATGATTTCACTCATATGTGGAATTTGAGAAAGCTTTCAGATGGCAAGAGGAGAAGGGATCAAAAACTAATACAAACTGAGAGGGAGGTCAACCATAAGAGACTCTTAAATACAGAGAACAAACTGTGGGTTGATAAGTGATGGGGGTTGGTGGGTGGGGAAAATTGGTGATAAGCATTGAGGAAGGCACTTGGGATGAGCACTGGGCATTGTATGTAAGTGATGAATCACAGGAATCAACTCTTGAAGCCAAGACTACACTGTATATTAGCTAACTTGACAATAAATAAATAAATAAATAAAGGCAATGAAGCTGAACATAGGAGAGAATGAAGAATTGTGGAACATGAGAATAGAGTTAGGGAACTCAGTGACTCCATCAAACATAACAACATTCATATTATAGGAGTCTCAGAAGAAGAAGATACAGAAAAGTGGGCATAAAGTATATTTGAAGAAATAATAGCTGAAAATTTCCCTAACCTGTGGAAGGAAACAGACACACAGATCCAGGGGGCACAGAAAACTCCTATCAAACTCAATAAAAACAGGCCAACACCAAGATGCACTGTAATTAAATTTGCAAAATATAGTAATAAAGAACATATCTTAAAAACAGCAAGACAAAATAAGTTTTAACTTAAAAATGAAGAGCCTTAAGGTAGCTGCAGATTTCTGTACACAAACTTGGCAAGCCGGAAGAGAGTGACATGATATATTCAATGTGCTGAATGGGAAAAATTTACAGCCAAGTATACTCTATACAGCAAGGCTATCATTCAAAATAGAAGGAGATATAAAGAGTTTCTCAGAGGTGCCTGGGTGAATCAGTCAGTTAAGTATCCTACCCTTGATTTTGGCTCAGGTCACAATGCATGGTTGTGAAATCAAGCCCCTTATCAGGCCCTGCACTGACAAGAGGGAGCCTGCTGAGATCTCTCTCCTTCTCTCTCTGTCCCTCCCTTGCTCTCTCTCTCTCTTTCTCTCAAAAATAAATAAATCAACATTAAAAAACATATTATTATATAAAAAATATATATGATTATTCTGATTGGTACAAAAACATTTAATGAAATTCAACTTCTATATCTAACTTGGAAAAAGGTAACTCTGATGTTAAAAAACAAATTTCTTCTTTCTTATATAAGAACCCAACTGCATATATATGTAAAGATAAAATATGAAATCCATTTCTAATAAAATCAGGAGCAAGACCAGATAGTCTCTGTTCCCACTATTATTCAACATTGTTCTGAAAGTTCAAAACCTAACAATAAAAGTACAATAAGTATATACAGAATATTATAAAACTTAACTGAGAGACATAAAATAAGATAAATGGAGAAACATACGACATCCCTTGAGAGAAAATTCAATTCTGAAAAAAATGTCAATTCTCCCTACATTTATCTACACATTTAATGTGATTCATCTCAAAATCCAATGGGATGTTTTTAGGGTATATATTTGTTCCAAACTTCCTCTGGAAGAAAAAAAAAAATGCAACATGGCGAAGAAGATTTAGCAAAACTACTACTGAAAGGGGATTTCTCCTACCAGATATTAAAACTAGTATCATGATAATCAAAATAGCCTGCAACTGGAGGAAAGACAGACAAATATAGCACTAGAAGAGAACAGAAACTCCAGAAACAGACAGACAGACAGACAGACACACACACACACACACACACACGAATTCAATATAAGATAAATATGGGATTTCAAATCAGTGGGGAAAGAATAGGTTGTCCAATAAATAATGCTAGGAAAATCGGCTATACATTTGGAACAAATATTAACTTTTCACCTCTCACCACACACACACACGCGCACACACACACACACACACACATATAATATGGGTAAAGTCAAAATTTAAAAATAAGAAAACCTCTAAACTAAAACATATTATGACTATAAAACTTGTAGTGGAAAGTGTTTAAAAACAAAACAAAACAAAAATGTGATCTAAACGCAGATGCTTTAAGGGAGGAATATAACGAGTAGTATATGTGAGGTGCCTGGGTCACTCAGTAGGTTAAGTGTCTGACTCTTGGTTTCAGCTTCAGGTCATGATCTCATGGTTTGTGGGTTTGAGCTCCACTTGGGATTTTCTCTCCCCCTCTCTTTCTGCCCTCCGTCTCTCTCTCTCAAAATAAATAAATAATTTTTTTAAATGAGTGATATATTTCAACAAATTTATATGAGGATCTCTTTTTATCAATAGGAAAAAAATGCCCTAACATGAAAATGGACTGAGTATAAACAGCTTATTCACATAAAGAGAAATACAAATGGTCATTAAATATATATAAAATTCTTAAAAAAATTTTTTTTGAGAGAGCGAGAGACTGAGCATGAGCAGGGGAGAGGCAGTGAGACAGAGGGAGACACAGAATCCAAAGCAGGCTCCAGGCTCTGAGCTGTCAGCACAGAGCCTGAGGCAGGGCTCAGACTCATGGACACGAGATCATGACCTGAGCTGAAGTCGGAAGTTTAACCAACTGAGCCACCCAGGTGCCCCTAGAAAATTTTTATGTCTGTATATTATCAAAAACTTGGATAGTGAAACAAAGATATATTTGTTTATATATCAAATGGTCACTGATGATAATAGAGAAATGTTGAGAGAGAAATAGGAAGTCTACCTTTTCTGTAGGGGTCTAAATGGGTACTATTTTTCTGAAGGGCAATTTGGCATTATCTATTTATAGGTGCAAACTTTTTTACCCAGCAATTCCACCTTGAGTTTACCCAACAAAAACAAGTGAAGAGTTGAGCAAAGTTAAATGTGAGAGCAGGTTAACCAGATCAATGTTTATAAGGAAAAATTGAGAATAACCTAAAGGTCCATTAAGAAGAGATTAATAAAAGGGGCACCCGGGTAGCTCTGTCGGTTAAGTGTCCAACTTCAGCTCAGGTTATGATCTCGTGGTCCATGAGTTCAAGCGCTGCATTGAGCTTTGAGCTGACAGCTCACAGCCTGGAAACTGCTTTGGATTCTATGTCTCCCTCTCTCTCTGACCTTCCCTCATTCACACTCTGTCTCTGTATCTCAAAAATGAATAAATGTTAACAAAAAAAATTAAAAAAGAAGATATTAATTAATGATATCCAGAATAAATTAAATATCTATTTCTGACTGAAATATTTATTTATATGGATATATAGATTTATTTTAATTGTATATTAACTAAAATGTTAACATGTCCTCCCATCCTCTGTACTGGGCATTAGATGTGGGTAGGTACAGGACTTTTTTTCTTTATATATTTTTGAAGTTTGCTTCTTTTCATAAGAAATGTATGCCACTTTTGGGGTGCCTGGGTGGCTCAGTCGGTTGAACGACCGACTTCGGCTCAGGTCATGATCTCATGGTTTGTGAGTTCAAGCCCCACGTCGGGCTCTGTGCTGACAGCTCAGAGCCTGGAGCCTGCTTTGGATCTGTGTCTCCCTCTCTTTCTGGCCCTCACCCACTCATGCTCTGTCTCTCTCTGTCTCAGAAAAAATAAACATTAAAAAAAAAGAAATGTATGCCACTTTTAAAATTTTAAAGTGAAAATCTAGGAGGAATGAAAGAAAAATGTTTGTGACAGGGGCGCCTGGGTGGCGCAGTCGGTTAAGCGTCCGACTTCAGCCAGGTCACGATCTCGCGGTCCGTGAGTTCGAGCCCGGCGTCAGGCTCTGGGCTGATGGCTCAGAGCCTGGAGCCTGTTTCTGATTCTGTGTCTCCCTCTCTCTCTGCCCCTCCCCCGTTCATGCTCTGTCTCTCTCTGTCCCAAAAATAAATAAACGTTGAAAAAAAAAAAAATTAAAAAAAAAAAAAAAAAAAGAAAAATGTTTGTGACAAAATGTTAAATTTAAAAGATTAACCAAACTGTATTTACAGCATATGAAATTTTAAAATTGCATATATTAAAAAATGTATAAACCTGGGTAAAATATTAAAATTATATTGGTTATCTCTGGTTATGAGGGATTTTTCTTATTTTCTTCATTATATTTTACATTTTAAATTTATATGTTCCTTTTATAATAATTTTCAGGGCTAAAAGGTAAATATGAATTTGGAAAATGGGAAACCAAGTCAAAGAGAATAACTGCACATGTGTATTTATAGCAGATTTATTCATAATTGCCCACTGGAAGCAACCAGTATGTCCTTCAATATGTAAATGGATAAACTGTGGTACACTAATACTATGAAATGTTATTCATTGATTAAAAAGAAATGAGGTGTCAAAAGCCACAAAGTGACATCAACAAATTGTAAATGCATATTGCTAAATGAAAGAAGCCACTATGAAAAGGCTACACACTGTATGATTCCAATTATATGACTGCAGTGATGATAAAAAGTTCAGTGGTTACCAGGGTTTACATGGTTAAATAGGTAAAGCACAGAAGATATTTTACAACTGTAAAGCTATTATATATTTTATTGTAATGGTACATCTTAATTTAAGCAACTTTAAAAAATCATTTAAGAGGTTAGGGGAGGCCAGTATGGAATGTAGAATATGACAAAACAATATAACTGTATTATAAATGTATGAAACAACTTCACTGAAGGGTATGGGGAGTATGGTGCTGATTTAAGTAACTTTGGAAATGAGTGGAGTTTCTAAGACTAAAAGCATAAGAAACTATAAGTAAACACTGTATTCCAGTTGATAAAGTTGTTTCTCACAGAGGTAGGAGTTAACAATTAGATATTGCTGTACGTGTATGCTAGAACTGAACAATCGAGTAAATGGAGGGCAGATAATAGGATGTCATAGACTCTGGGTCTAAAGTTCTCTCTTCTCCAGCAAAAGAGAAGAGGCAGGATTAAAATTCGAGAGTTGGCTAATGTCCAGGAGAAGACAAGAGCCATGAATAAGTGTCCTTGATGCATATCTATTAAGATCAGAAGGCTTACAAACGTGATGGGCGTGCACAAAGAGACAATGAATCTGTGAACATTAACTCATGGGCATAAGGGAAAGTAAGTTTTGAAAATATACAGTGTTAGGGGTTTGGGTCAATATAAACCAAAATCCTGGCGCCAGCCAGATCAATGTTAATGGCAGACATGAGGCACCCTGTCTATCTTAGCCAGCCTAGGGGATAAGACAGATAAAGCATGCAACTTCAGGGTCAACAAAGGCACCTTTCTTTTGCTAATCAGCTCCACTCTGGGCAGCTTCACCCCAAAGCAGCCTATAGCCCAACTTACCTGTTTACCTAATTTCCTTCTTTCTTGTGAAAGCAGCTTTCTGTTGTAGTACTAAACTGGGGGGTGTATCCACCCTGAATACCTAATCTTATTTAACTCATATACCTTTATGTTGGGGCCTTTGCCCCGCCCTCTCTATCCTGGGACCTGGGCCCCACCCTCTCTATACTTATTTACCTTATCTTGTTCCTATGGCTTTGTAATTCTTTATGCCTTGTTAACCCATCAGTACAGGCTCAGGGAATTCCAAATTTATTCCTCACAGTGGGAGGCAAATTCTTCACTCTTGTAGTGGGATGTTTCAGATAAATAAGGAAAGGAGGCTTGAATGATCCATATGGATTATTAATGTTTTCTTTTTTTGGTAGTGGATTAGAATTGGAGACATCAGGGGCGCCTGGGTGGCTCGGTTGGTTAAGCGTCCGACTTTGGCTCAGGTCATGATCTCACGGTCCGTGAGTTCGAGCCTCGCGTCGGGCTCTGTGCGGACAGCTCAGAGCCTGGAGCCTGTTTCAGATTCTGTGTCTCCCTCTCTCTCTGCCCCTCCCCTGTTCATGCTCTGTCTCTCTCTGTCTCAAAAATAAATAAACATTAAAAAAAATTAGAATTGGAGACATCAGCAAGATCTCATGTTTAGCTTAATATAGATACAGATGATTACATATATAAGAAATCTTTCTAGATATACATAGGTATACATAGATACACATGAATTAGTATGCACACATATTTCTTTGCCCTGTCAGATGAGAGGGCCTAGAAGCAATGAAGTTCCAGTAGTAACAAGCATATCTACTACTCAGGTCTTGGTTTCTAATATCATTGTCCAGTAAATGGAACCATGGTCCCTAGGAGAAGTGAGCCAAGAAATATACAAAGGGATTAGAAGCATTTTGTGGTGCCAGAAAGTAAGGAAATGCTCAAAAAAAAAGAAGAATGTTTGTTAAGAGTTCTTGACAGCCAACTAATAGCCAAATCAATCTTCAAAAAGAAAAGCAAACTTGGAGGTATCACAATTCCTGACTTCAAGGTATATTACAAAGCTGTAGTAATCAAAAACAGTATGGTATGGGCATAAAAATAGACACATAGATCAATGGAACAGAATAGAAAACCCAGAAATGAATCCACAACTGTGTGGTCTATTAATCATTGACAAAGCAGGAAAAAATATATACAATGGGAAAAAGACTGCTTCTTCAACAAATGGTGTTGGCAAAACTGGTTGGGTATATGCAAAAGAATGAATCTGGACCATTTCTTACATCATATACAAAAATAAATTCAAAATGGATAAAAGACCTAAATGTGAGACCTGAAACCATAAAAATTCCTAGAAGAGAACACAGGCGGTAACTTCTTTGACATCAGGTATAGCAACATTTTTTTTCTAGATATGTCTCCTGAGGCAAGGAAAACAAAAGCAAAAATGAACTATGGGGACTACATCAAAGAAAAAGCTTCTGCACAGTGAACTAAACATTCAACAAAACTAAAAAGCAGCCTATGGAATGGGAGAAGATATTTGCAAGTGACATATCCCATAAAGGTCTACTATCCAAAATATATAAAGAACTTACAAAACTCAACACTCAAAAAACAACTAAAAACTGGGCAGAAGACATGAACAGACATTTCTCCAAAGAAGAGATACAGATGGCCAATAGACATATGGAAAGATGCTCATCATCAGTTATTATCAATGAAATGCATATTAAAACTACAGTGTCAGAATTGCTAAAATAAATAGGACAAGAAACAAAAGGTGTTGGTGAGCATGTGGAAAAAAAGGAACACTCTTGCACTGTTGCTGTAAATGCAAACTGGTGCAGCCACTCTGGAAAACAGTGTGGAAGTTCCTTGAAAAGGTAAAAATAGAACTACCTTATAATCCAGCAATTGCACTACTGGGTACTTACCCAAAAAAATACAAAAACACGAATGAAAAGGCTACATGCACCCTGATATTTATAGTAACATTATCTACAATAGCCAAATTATGGAACTTGCCCAAGTGTCCATCGACTGATGAATGGACAAAGAAGATGTGGTGTATATATATATACACACACACACACACACACATGCAATATTACTCAGCCACAAAAAAGAATAAAATCTTGCCAATTGGAAGGACATGGATGGAGCTAGAGAGTAAGTACTATGCTACATGAAATAAGTCAGAGAAACACAATGCCATATGATTTCACTTATATGTGGAATTTAAGAAACAAAACAGATCAGCAAAGTGAAAAAGAGAGAGGTATACCAAGAAACAGACTCTAAACTATAGAGAACAAACTGATGGTTACCAGAAGGAAGGTGGGTTGGGGGATGGGCTAAATATGTGATGGAAATGGAGAAGTGTACTTTTGTGATGGACACTGGCTAATATATGGAACTGTTGAATTACTATATTGTACACCTGAAACTAATATAACACTGTATGTTAACTAACTGAAATTTAAATAAAAAGCTTTTTAAAAAAGTCCTTTTGAGTCAGCCTGAAAGAGCACCCAATGGTCAAACTTGGAATAGTTTGAACAACAAATTAAATAAAGTAGTACTGAATTATAATCCAAAGTATAAAACAAATAGCTATGACTTTATACTGATATAAATGCATTAATAAATGAATAAAATGAGGGAGAGGCAAATCTCTTGTGCAGAAATATCCCTAATAAATTATGTAGATACTTTACCCTCAAGGAGGTAGAACATAACTCCTCCTAAGTGTGGACTGCACACAGTAACTTCTTTCTAAAGAGTACAGTCCTAAAAGGAGGAAAAAAAGAGTAAGTTCAGAGTGGATAAAACTGAGAGACACTACCTCAAGCTAGGTGAACAAGGTGAAGATCAAAAGTGATTAGTCATATCAATAATATGCATGCTTTATACTACGTGATGAAAATGCTACTTAATCTCTGCAATCTTCCTCCCCCAAATCCATAACCCCAGTTTAATCATGAGACAAATATCAGACAAATCCCAGTTGAGGGACATTCCACAAAATACTTGACTAGTACTCCTCAAATCTATCAAGATCATCTGAAACAAGGTGAGTCTGAGAAACTGTCACAGCCAAAAGGAATTTAAGTGAACATGATGACTATGTAACGTGATATCCTGGATGGGATACTGGAACAGAAAAAGAACATTAGGTAAAACTAAGGAAATATGAATAAAGTTTGGACTTAATACTTTATCAATACTCCTTCATTAATCTATACCATACTAAAGATATGAAAAATAGGAGAAACATGGTATGGGATATATGGGAACTCTTTACTGTCTTTGCAACTTTTCTTTAAAATTAGTTTAAAATAAAAAGTCTATTTAAAAAGAAGTTATAGAGGCTCAAGCCATCTAGACACAGGAGTACATCCAAAACTGGGAGCAGGGTTGTAAGTAAAGCAAGAAGGCCCAGAAAACTTTCCCATGGCATCTGGTCACATGATACATGGTTAACCCAGGCCAAGGCCCATGGAAAAGGCAAACATTTATGTGAGGGATGTAGGAGGGCAGTTTGTCAGTATGAGCGTATGTGAAGGGGATCTTGATTCAGCTGGCAAAAGCAAAGTTACACAGACACACATACACACTGATATACATATTTGAGATTCAAGTCACATTCCTAAAATAATGAAATTGATGTGTTTCAGCCTGTCCCCAGTACCATGATGCCCTTTTCCAGACATTTTGGTGTTATTGGGCAACTTATAAGGAAGATAAAGCATAATGAATCAAAATCCCAAGTTAAAGGGTGCCTGGCTGCCTCACTCAGTAGAACATGTGAGTCTTGATCTCAGGGCTGAGTTAAAGCCCCACGTTGGTCTAGAGGTTACTTTAAAAAAAATCCTAAATTGGGGGCACCTGGGTGGCTCAGTAGGTTAAGCGTCCAACTTCAGCTCAGGCCATGATCTCGTGGTCCATGAGTTCGAGCCCCGCATCGGGCTCTGTGCTGACAGCTCAGAGCCTGGAGCCTGTTTTGGATTCTGTGTCTCCCTCTCTCTCTGACCCTGCCCTGTTCATGCTCTGTCTCTGTCTCAAAAATAAACGTTAAATTTTTTTTTTAAAAAACCCTAAGTTGAATTTACTTGACATAATGAAACCCAAGGTGTCATGGGAAGTACAGTACAAACTTCTTTCCTTCTCCAAAAGGATCAATCTAACTAGAGAATTACATATGGAATAAAGAATATATATATACCCTGCTATCACATCTTACAATACACTCCTACTTTCAGTTTCCTTCCACCACTTTAACAACAACTGTAAATGACAAAGCGTAGCAGAATATTAACAAGAGAATCAGGAGTTTAGAGTACACTTGTAACCTTCACCCTCAAACCAGAGTCCTTTGACATCAGCTATCTCCAATTTCTTCCTTTGAAGCTGTCAACACTTTCTGACACTGAGTTTAAGGTCTTGCAGTTTGAGTCATTTCCCCATGGGTAGCACCAAGAAAAAAAGTGAATATTGGATTTAGTCAGATTTTATGTCAACAAAGGTATGCAGGCTACATCTGAGTTGCTGTTTACTAAACTAAGAAATGCTGGGTAGTCTGTAACATGACGTCATTCTGGAACAACTTTAATCCCAGACCTTGCAATTTCAGTCAGAAGCTTTAAAGTCCATTGGGAGAAGATTAGCTTTGGAAGGAATGTTGGAGATCTTCTTACTCAAAGTTCTACCTGATGCATAAACCATTCTTGAATATTTCTTTTAAATGGGTTTCCGTGATCTTTAATTTTTTGAGGAACCTCCACACTGTTTTCCAGAGCGGCTGCACCAGTTTGCATTCCCACCAATAGTGCAAGAGGGTTCCCGTTTCACCACATCCTCTCCAGCATCTATAGTCTCCTGTTTTGTTCATTTTAGCCACTCTGACTGGCGTGAGGTGATATCTGAGTGTGGTTTTGATTTGTATTTCCCTGATGAGAAGCGATGTTGAGCATCTTTTCATGTGCCTGTTGGCCATCTGGATGTCTTCTTTAGAGGAGCGTCTATTCATGTTTTCTGCCCATTTCCTCACTGGATTATTTGTTTTTCAGGTGTGGAGTTTGGTGGGGTGGGTGGGTGATGGGTATTGAGGAGGGCACCTGTTGGGATGAGACTGGGTGTTGTATGGAAACCAATTTGACAATAAATTTCATATTTAAAAAATTCACTATCTGAAATTCAAATAAAAAAAAATGGGTTTCCATTAAAGAGCTCGAGAGAGGAGAATATCTTCAATTAATGGGTAGAAAGTTTCTAACAGTAAGCCAAAATCCTGATTTCTTGGAACATTTGAATTGATCTGCCCTTTGGAGCTACACGAGTAAATGTTACCCCTCTTATGACAAGGTTTTCAATTATTTGAAGAAAGTATCCACAAACACCAGTCCTTAGACTAAAATATTCTTGACCTTTTCAATGATTGTTGTGTGTCTGTAAATGAGTCACCATTTTGGTTACTTTCCAGATTGTCTGTGTCCATCTTAATTCTGGCACTCTGAAATGATCCAAATCTCTCAATATAAGCTATAAAGTACAGAATAAAACATTACAAAAGAGTTCTTTGTTCTGAACATGTCTCTATTAATGGAACCTAAGATTTCATTACATATGTGTGTGTGTGCACTAGAACCTCACATAGTTGGTGCATGTTGAACTTATGGTAAGTTAAAACCATGGAGTCTTCTGTACATATGCTGTTTTTAAGCCACATAACCATTTACCTTTGGTAACAGAATTTTTGATACAATTACCAGACTTCACATTTGATCCTATTCAATTTAATCCTGCCAAATTTGGCTGTTTTTTTTTTTCTTCAGCCTGCTAAGGAATTTTTGGATCTTGCTAACAACATCCAGTGCATTTATTCTGCTTTCTAATTCTATTCTATTTGCAATGGAATGAGAAAGCTATTTTATGCCTTAATAATAGTCATTGAAAAATAATTTCAATGGGAAAGAACTGAAATTGGAAACTTCTTGTCTACATTGAGACACTGCTGAACACAGTCAATTCAAACTACTAACCCATATATATGCTGTATTTATCATCTAGCTCATATTACTCCATTTTATTCTCAAGAATATTTTGAGAAACTGTCAAATGCCATGGTGAAGTACACAATGTTTATTGCCTTTGGAGGTCTCCAGGAGGCAACTCAATAAAAGACAGGCATCCTCCAGAGCAGCTGAAGCACAAGTGGCCCATGTGATTGCCAATTTGGAGACATACCATAGGTATTAGGCCACTGTGGACTGAAGTATTAAAGGACAGGCAGTTTCAAATATTACCCACAATTCAAAAGTCAGAAAGGCAAAGCTCCAAATTCTAGTTATTGATTGTTTCAGAGTTGATTCTCACACATGCATTTTTATGTAACCTGCTCCAGAATGAATAGAAGCAGAGATGTATTCATTTAAAAATAGCTAATGTGTCTCCTCAACAACACCCAGGAGGCCAGTTAGTATTTATTATAATATCTCTTATGATAAATAGGCCAGTATAGTTTAATAGTATCAGGGGGAAGCAGAATAGTGAACTGGTTAAGTGCATACTCTGCAATTGCAGAAGTAGGTTTAAATTTTGACTCTGTCACTTAATAGGGATATGACCCTGTAAAATTACTTAACCTCTTTTAGCTTTTTTCCTTATCTATAAACTGGGTTGGATAATAATAGTACTTTTCCTTATCTATACACTGGGTTATGAAAATTGAACATAACCATGAATATATTAGCTATTATTGTTATCCCAGTCTAACAGAGAAATTTAGTCTAAGACAATCTTGTGAAATCCATACCAGGGCCAACTAATCATCTTTTTAAATTTTTTCCACATTCATCAACTATTCTTTTAATAATGAATTGTAGAGGGGTGCTTGTGTCGCTCAGTCAGTTAACCATCCAACTTCAGCTCAGGTCATGATCTCACCATTTGTGAGTTCGAGCCCCACATCGAGCTCTGTGCTGACAGCTCAGAGCCTGGAGCCTGCTCCGGATTCTGTGTCTCCCCATCTCTCTGCCCCTCCCATGCTCATGCTCTGTCTCTATCTGTCTCTCAATAATAAACGTTAAAAAAATTTTTAAAAAATAATGAATTATAGGGGCGCCTGGGTGGCGCAGTCGGTTAAGCGTCCGACATCAGCCAGGTCACGATCTCGCGGTCCGTGAGTTCGAGCCCCGCGTCGGGCTCTGGGCTGATGGCTCAGAGCCTGAAGCCTGTTTCCGATTCTGTGTCTCCCTCTCTCTCTGCCCCTCCCCCGTTCATGCTCTGTCTCTCTCTGTCCCAAAAATAAATAAACGTTGAAAAAAAATAATGAATTATAGAATCTTTTCTGAAATTACATGTGCTAATCTACACACTAGGCCAAGTTTTGAAATGGGATTTTGAAAGTATTCTTGGGAAGCCCAAATCTGTTCTCAGATACCTCAGTACAGCTAGAGCTATTTGCCTTAATATATATCCTTTTGACAAATGTTGCTCATGTATGTTGGGACAAACAACTCTTTTTTTGAGGATGGCTTACCCAATTTTGATTTTGTTGGTTTAGAGTAGCTTTTGCCAAGGTTTATCTATCATTAAAGTGTCTAATGTCTAGGTAAGCATGTATACCATATGATGAAGCTACTTGTCTGATGTCTGCCAAATCATGCTTTTCTTTGCTATTTTTAGAAAATTGCTTTTCTCCTAAATATCCTAACAGACATCTAAGAAGATGGTAGCATTAGGACAGGTCACAAATTCTTGCCCTTCCTCCCACAAATCAACAAAAAAGACCGCAGAGAAACAAACACTGAGAAAAACCTTTATAATGAGGGCAGCAGAACTCAAGGAATTTCCCTAAGACTATGATGCTGATGCAGCAAGTCTGAAGAGTATCACCAATCTGAAGAAGTTCTGTGATATACTAACAAATCAAGAAATCCTGACAGAAACCCATGAATACCACCTAGTTTTAGAGAGCAATGACTGGAGTTGGGGGTCAGACAGTGAAAAAGACTGGGATGAAAACCTCTCATAAGTTGAGGGAAGCCTAAGTAACTTTCCATCTTATTTAAGTCTCCTAGTATATTTTTAAAATAAAAGAATGCCAAATTAGGAATATCAAAATTGCTATAGTTTAAAATTTGTACATTTAGTAAATTAAACTGTATGATGAACATTTTCCATCATGACGATCTGGATCTATGGCTGGGATAATCACTTCATTTGAGGATAATGTAAAAATTCTGAATTTAAGTCCATTTGTGAAAATGAGACACAGGCTAAATGGCTATCCTGATACCCTAATCCCAGTCCCTGACAGGAATTACTCAATTTGTTTCTATTTTGACTCTGCAAATCAACTGAATTTGGAGCAGGCTATCTCCTCAAAGGGCAAGCTCAGTCTCTGATAATGGTTTGTCAATAAACATAGCAGGCTCAAAATGATGCAAGAGTCCTCTTTAACGAACCAGCAAGGCTTGTTTCAGTGTTATGTATTCACTCTCCCTGCTCCTGACACACATGGTGAGAGTATATATGATATCACGTATGGAGAGGCCAAAAAAGCAAATGTAGAAAGGGGTCTTGAGGTGAACTTACGCTAGGATTGCCCCTGGCCCTACTTCCCACGCCATTACCTCATCCTTCTGGATCACAGAACCAGCAATGTACACTTACACCATCCAGACATGTAGTATAAACTTAGGGAATGAGTGACAACCAAGTAAACAGTAAAAACATGTAAGAATTGCTAGACTTTTATTTGAGGGAAAGAGATAGCAGGTTAGGATATACCTTTCTTGATTCAATAATGAGTAAGTGGATAAACTGTGAATTAATAATAGATGAAAAAAAACCCAAAACAAAAGCAGAACTATAAAAAGAACATAGTATTACAACATTTAAGAGATAAAGAATAATTAAAAGAGTAAATAAAGTCAGAAACAAAAATTAATGAACTAGAAAGAAAAAATAGAATTAAGAGGTTAAAGACCTGGATCTTTTCAGGGAGAAAACAAAATATATTAAAAAATAGATATATTGCTTCTTAGCCTTTTGGCAAAGATCAAGTGTAAAAATAGATAAACATCTGGCAAGAATAATTAATTATATTCCTCGACTGTTTGAAAGAAATTTACCTACCAAATTGTCTGGGACAGGCCTCAGACAACATCATTTTTCCTATGGCTATTGATTTATTGCTATTTTCAATGCCAGTGTCTTATTTTGGTATTCATTTCCCTATAAAATCATCCATGTCCTTAAAATTATTAAATATATTATGGCAGACTTTGTCTTTGTAATTATCTCAAACACCCAACATCACACAGCACTGAAATAATAGCCCCCCACTTCCTAATTTGCTGTTCTGAGGAACACTAATAGGCCAAATATTATTAGTTGTGTTTAAAAGAAAAAAAATTATTTCTTAAATAGGCTTGGGAAATGTTGAATTAGACAAAGTTAAATAGTTTTTACTCTTAAACTGAAGAACATACTCCTTAAAAAAATAATAGTCAATATTCACTGCATAATGACTCTCTAAGAGGGGCTATTGTATACAGCATTTTGTAAACTTATTTGATCATCTCCTATAGGAATGCTTTTTTTTAAAAAAAAAATGCAATTTAGAATTGCTACAGCAAACATAGTCTGGTTAAAATGGGAAACAAGATTGCCACTGTCACTTTTATTATTTAGCACTGTTTTGGGAGAGTTTAACTCATGCAGTCAGAAACTATGTTATAAATTTTGAAAAGAGGGACAATATACTATTGTAAGTCATAATTGATATGATTGCTTACCAGGAATAACTCAAAAGGATCAAATGAATATCTCAAAAATTAATAAATTTCAGTAAAGTGCCAATTTAAACTTAACTTATGAAAATATATTCTTCCCCTATATAGCAAAATTCACCATATAGGTAACATATAGAAAAAGAGCTCCCAATCACAGTATTGTTTCCTGTCTGTCCTAGGAATATATTTATCATAAATTATATAGGACTGAAATACATAAAACTTTCTTGAAGGACATAAAACACTTTTTAAAAATGTATGGGGCACCTGGGTGGCTCAGTTGGTTAAGTGTCCGACTTCAGTTCAGGTCATGATCTCGTGGTTTTTGAGTTGGAGCCCAGCGTCAGGGTCTGTGCTGACAGCTCAGAGCCTGGAGCCGGCTTCGGATTCTGTGTCTCTTTTCTCTCTCTGCCCCTCCCCTGTTCACACTCTGTCTCTCTCTCAAAAATGAATAAACTTAAAAAATTTAAAAAAAATGAGGCAATGTATTTTTTTCTGGAAAGCACTGCAGTTCTGTAGTTCCTAACATCATATCAATTTAATACGATCCCAATCAAACTTTATTGGGGGGGGCTATTAACTGTAAAGTTAATCTGGTAAAATAAATGTGTCAGAATCATCCAAAAACTGTGAAAAATAAAAATAAAAAAGATGAATAGAAGACTTACCCAAACAGATATGAAGTTTTATTTCTAAATTAGTAATTACAGGATGGTGGACTGGGACTACAATATTCAGTGGTACTGAGAGTATTCAGACACATAAGTGTGTGTGTGTGTGTGTGTGTGTGTGTGTGTATAGACACATACATATACATAAGTATATATATAACATATCAAATGGGGGATGGGCAACAAGATAAATAATGGCTAAGAACTGACTAACCCTTTGGGGGAAAAAAGTTGGAATACCTAAACTCATACATCAAAATAGCTCCAGATAGGGCAAGGAATTTTTTTTTTAACAAAACCATTAAAATTAGAGAAATACAAGATTTATAGAATCTTGGGGTGGGGCAATCCTATTAAACATGATCTTAGAGCCAGAAGGCAAAAAAGGAAAGATTTATCCATTTTTAATTTTTTTATTTAGTCATTTTTAATGCATTTTTCCCTGTGCACAAGAGAAATAACTGATAGAGTCAAAAGATACAGTTTCCTTTATACATAGCAGGTAAAAGTAATGCAAACATCACATGACACTTTTCAGTGAAAATTACATTTCCAATTACAGATCAAAATGCTTATTAGGGTCTCTTTATGGGAGAAGATGAGAAGGAAGTCTTAGGTAAAAAGCACTTTCCTGGCATTACTACACTGATCCTTCAGGCTGCACAAATTAAGGTCATATACAGTTAATTGGAAAATGTTGACACAATGTCACACTGTAAGTTTTCTGTACAATTAAATGTATACTTAGAGATACCAGGATAAACATTTCTACTATATTTTAACTGAACTTGCCTAGCCAACATTTTCACTGAGTTTATCAAAGATGCTGTAAGATTCTACAAAATTTTGATATACCTAGCTCCAGAAATATTTCTTATATTCTTTCCCATTTTAGTTACACATGTTCTGCTTAGAATCTGTTGTAATATTTCTGGATGTACAGTTCCAATTGTGCTTACTGTACTGTGTACAAATATAGCAAAAAAAGAGCAAAGAATGGTATAAATCTTACAGCATTTTGCTAGCAAAAATACATGCCAAAGTCACAATAAGCAATATTGTACCACAAATTAGAGAGCTTTAAATAGTTTGCTTCTGTTTTTAATTATTTTCATTCTACATTAAATTACTATCATAGGCTAATGTTTAAAATGCAAATAAAGTGGACATCTGTAGGACAAAGCTTATTCATCCAACTGTGAAGGTTGATACCAGTTTCCAAAAATCACAATGAATGCAGAATAAAGAGAAGTGTTTGCATGCAACACCTTTGAGTGAAACAGCATTGATTACCACCATTCAAAACAGGGAGGGAGGGAAGGAAGGAAGGAGGGAAGGAAGGAAGGAAGGAAGGAAGGAAGGAAGGAAGGAAGGAAGGAAGGAAAGAGGGAGGATGGAAGGAAGGAAAGGACAGTACAGGAGGGAGGGACAGAGGGATGGATTCCACTTTAAAATGCATATTAGACTTATAACTAGACAGACTTAAAAGAATCAAAATGAAAGTAAAGCACGATTTTGTGTGTGTTTAAAGATTTAAGAGCCATTATCAAAAATAAGATACATTTTTTTTCAAGGTACAGAAATGTAATTACGATGGCTGTGAGCCCAGCAGCCTCTCAATAGCTGCATTGATGTCGCCTCCTGTTGCTATTAGAGCCTGCAAGTTTGCCTCACGGTTTAAGAACCCCATTGCGTTGAGCTGTTCCAGTTGTTGCTGAAATCTGACTTCTGGATTTGGTAGCTGTGGAGGATTTGCCCCAGCCAGAGCCTGCACCATTTGCTGAATGAACTGCTGGTTGGGTCCAGATTCTGATGTTGGGCTAGTGGTTTCATTGGGTGTAGAGCTAGACACAGTGGGCCCAGGGGGGCCACCAGAGCCAGTGGAGCCAGGGCCTGCAGGGCCAGTGGGTCCTATGGGCCCAATGGGGCCTATGGGGGTAAATGGGACTATGGGACCTATGGGGCCTATGGGTGTGACTGGGCCTACAGGGCCTATAGCGGTTCCCAGTACCCCTACCCCCACACCTGGAGTGAAGCTTGGAATGAGGCCAGGAGCTTCAGTGGCTAATGTCTGTAGCCCCTGCTGGATCTGCATTAAAGCCTGCATTGCTCTTGGGTTTGACATGGCTGACAGTGTATCTGGATTCTGCATCTGCTGCAGGAAAGCTGGGAGCTGTGGACGCATTTGCTCCTGCAACTGAGGATTTGCAGTAAACACTGGGCTATTCAGCATCATCTGTGCAGCCAAATCTGGATTCTGGCTCAGCGACTGCATCATGCTTCTCATGTAGGGTGCAGACAGCATATTCTGGATCAGTTGGGGATTTTCAGTTATCTGTTGTAGCAAGCTCTGCATTCCTGGGGTACTGAAGATGCTGGCGACATAGTTGGCTGCAGCCACAGTGTTCCCAGTAGCACTGCTGGAGCTACTGCCAGACCCACTGCCACTGCTTGTGGTTGTGCTGGTGGTCGCAGAACTCTGGGTAGCTGGTGGTGGCGCCCATGGATTGGGTAGTGGATCTCTATTTTCTGTGCGGGAAGGCTGTGTACCTTCCCCGGAGGAAGAACTGCTCCCCACCGAGGCAAACGGATTACCTCCAAACTGCTCTTGTGCAGCATTCAGCATGGGTTCTTGAATGTCAGTGTACATGCGTCGTAGAGCATTGTAGCCACCTGGGATGCTTTCAAGATTGCTGAGAGCCAGGTCTTGATTTCTCATCATCTCTTGCATCATGGCTGGATTCCTGGCAATTTCAAGGGTCTGCCTCATTATATCTGGGTTGTTGAGCAGGTGACTGATTTCTGGGTTTCTCTGAATCAACTGCTGCATCTGTGGATTGGCCATTATGAGCTGCCTCATCAGATCAGGATTTGAAAGCATGCTCTGAACAAAGGGATTTTCCATGATTTGGATCATCATCTCGGGGCTGGACAGGAGCTGCTGCTGCATCTGGTTCTGGAGCTCAGAGAAGTTGGTCGAGCTCAAGCCCAGGCTGCTAAGGCCTGCAAGTCCTCCCAGGCTCCCCAGCCCAAACGGGTTACTATTTGTGGAAATAGATGTGGAGTTACTCCTGGGAGTCGACGCGGAGGTAGTGTTAGTTCCCGCGGCATTACTAGGCTGTGTGGACTGGCCCTGAGGTCGGTTCTGGCTTTTAATTACAAGATGAACAGTCAGTCCATCATGGATGCCATGTTGGATCAAGGTATCTTGATCTTTTAAGATTTTTCCGGCAAAAATCAACACTAGCTGATCGGTTTGGGATTTGAAGCGTTTCGAAATAGCTTCCTTAAACTGTTGTACTGAGCTATTCTCGGGCACCGCGAACTCCTCTTTCTCTTTGGGGGTCTTCACAGTGACTTTGATGATTTTTGGCTCGGCCGGGGCAGAGGCAGGGCCTTGGGCTGCAGCAGGGCCGCGGGAGGGGCGCGGGGGGCCGCTACTCTCGCCGTTCTCAGCCATGGCGGCCGCGGTGACGCAGGCAGACAGGGAAGGCGCGGGCGGGCGAGAGAGAGAGCGAGGGAAGAAGGAAGGAAGGAGGCGCCGCCACAGCAGGCTGGGCCGGGCCGGGCGGGGAGCGCAGAGCACGGTACCTCTGTGATGAAGACTGCGGTTCCCTGGTCCTCCAGTGGAGATAAGGCTCCGTAGGCCGCGGGGGAAGTCTCTGCCGTTCAGGTCTCTGGGCCTCCTTCGCCGCTGAGTGATCACACCAAGCGCACTCCCAGCAACTCCTGCAGCCGCTCTGCCCGCTCCTCCCCGCCCCGTCCCCTCCCCCAGTTCCGAGCTCGCCTCCCCGCCCCCTCTGCTGACGCGGCGCCAGGCCCAGAATGATAGATTCGACTCGGTCAAAATTAAAAACTTCTGTAGTTGGGGGGGTGGGGGCGAAGGAGCGAGAGAAACAAAGAGAGAAAGAAACAAAGAGAAAAGAGGACGAGAGAAAAAAGAGGGAAGAGGGAGGGAGAGAGAAAAGGAGCCAGTTTCTGAGAAGGACGTTAAAAGACCAATGGAGAATATATTATGTATGTAAATATATATGCACTCCATAAGGCAAGGAAGGATGAAAGCCCGAATCAAACTGACCCCATGTAAAAGACGAAAAATGAAAACTCCGACTAAGCAAAAAGGAAAAGATTAATACCCCCAGTGGGGGAAGGGGAAAAGACTGGGCCTGAGCATGCATTTTACAGAAGAAGCACAAATGGCCAATGGGCATAAAAATGGATGCTTAAGCTCACTAGCAATAAAAAAATTCAATTAGAATAATGAGATTCTACATCTGCCTTTATCATATTGTAAAAATGAAAAATAATGATAAACCTTATCGTCAACAAAGCGCTGAGAAAATGCATTCTCATGTCCCTTAAAGTGTAAATTTTATAATTGTGAGGCAATTTGAAAATATATATCAACATTTTGAATATTTCCACCTTTATTTAGAAATGCCTTATTTAGACACCTCCCCTACGAAACTAGATAAGGATGCAAAAATATATATGTATAAAGTGTATATGAACTGCAGTATCTTAAAAATTATTTTTAAAGATAATGGCACAGCATTGGTGAAATATATTATCATACAATAAAATAATATGTACTGTGTGTAAAAAATGGGTGGTTAATTCACACGATATAAAGTATCTTTAAAGGTATGTATGAAATAAATAGTTATAGGGAAATCACAGTATTTTCACTTTCAGCTTTTTATATTTCTGTATAGTTAGAAATTATACAAGGATGTATGTTTCAATACCAAAAGATAAAGTGAAAATATTTTTTTATTTTAAAACTATTTTTAAACAGTTTGTATAGGTAAATTCTCTTTAAGTGTATGCATAAATAGAAATCTGGAACACTATTCACTGGTATATTAATTTTAGTTATTTAGTGTTGAAATTATGAATAACTATTCCTTTCATTTTTTAAATTAGATTTTAAATTTTCCTATAGTTTATAGAAGAATGCACTACATTTATAAATTTTTAAAATTCAGAAGGTATTTGGGGGAAGACTAAAGGTAGAAATTAATGAGAATACAATTTTAGTGGCAAACATTAACATGTTTACCTAATTTAATTAAGATTAAGAAAGAGAAGGGTCACCTGGCTGGCTCAGTCAGTTAAGTGTCGGACATTGGCTAAGGTCATGATGTCATGGTTTTATATATATATATATATATATATATATACACACACATATATATACATATATATATACATACATACATATACATATATATGTACATAGGTACATACATATATATACATATATATGTATATATGTATACATATATACATATATATACATACATACATATATGTATATATATGTATGTATGTATATATATATATATATATATATACACCATACACATGGTACGAATTTATATATTTTGGATACAAATCCTCTCTTAGATATGTCATTTGAAAATATCTTCTCCCATTCCACAGGTTGCCTTTTAGTTGTGTTGATTGGTTCCTTCACTGTGCAGAAGCTTTTTTATTTGATGCAGTTCCAATAGTTTATTTTTGCTTTTGTTTCCCTTGTCTCAGGAGACCTATTTAGAAAGAAGTTGCTATGGCTAATGTCAAAGATCTTACTGCCTGTGTTCTTTTCTAGGATTTTTTTCTAAGATTTTCATCATTTCATGTATCACATTTATGTTTTTAATCCATTTTGAATAATCCAATTAAAAATGGGCAGAATAGGGGTGCCTGGGTGGCGCAGTCGGTTAAGCGTCCGACTTCAGCCAGGTCACGATCTCGCGGTCCGTGAGTTCGAGCCCCGCGTCAGGCTCTGGGCTGATGGCTCAGAGCCTGGAGCCTGTTTCCGATTCTGTGTCTCCCTCTCTCTCTGCCCCTCCCCTGTTCATGCTCTGTCTCTCTCTGTCCCAAAAATAAATAAACGTTGAAAAAAAAATAAATAAAAATGGGCAGAATACATGAATAGATATTTTTTAAAGAAGATATACAGATGGCCAACAGATACATGAAAGAATGCTCAACATTCCTGGCCATCAGAGAAATGCAAATCAAAACTACAGTAAGATACCACCTCAAACCTGTCAGAATAGCTAAAATCAACAACAGAAGAAATGAGTGTTGACAAGGATATGGAGAAAGGGGAACCCTCTTGCACTACCGGTGGGAATGCAAACTGGTGCAGCCATTGTGGAAAAAGGTATGAAGTTTCCTCAAAAAGTTAAAATGGAACTACCCTACAATCCAGCAATCTTACTACTGGTTATTTACACAAAGAATGAAAAAAATACTAATTCAAAGGGATACATGCACCCTGATGTTTATGGCAGCATAATCTACAATAGCCAAATTATGAAAATAGCCCAAGTGTCCTTTGATAGATGAATGGATAAAAAAGTTGTGGTATATGTATATACAAGAGAATATTACTCAGGCATAAAAAAGAATGAAACCTTGCCATTTGCAAGGACATGGATGGAGCTAGACAGTATTATCCTAAACAAAATAAGTCAGTCAGAAAGAACAAGTGCCATATGATTTCACTCATATGTGGAGTTTGGAAGACAAAGCAAATGAACAGAATGGTAAAAAAGAGGTCACCAGGAGGCAGACTCTTAACTATAGAGAACAGACTGGTGGTTGCTGGAGGGGAGATGGGTGGGGGGATGGGTGAAATAGGTAATTGAGATTAAGGAGATTGCTTGTTGTGATGAGCACCAAGTGATGTATGGAACTATTGAATCACTATATTGTACACCTGAAAGTAATATTACACTGTTTTTTTTTTAACTGGGATTTAAATTAAAAAATATAGTATGATTAATAGAATACAGAAGATAGGAGTGAACTAGATCTAAATATATTAATGTGTATAGATCTCAAAAACTTAATTAGTACAACACTTTATGGTGTTTATAGATGCATTCATATGTATGTGAAACTAATGGAAATATGCTAGAGTGACTCCTACCAAACTTACAGTCATGAGGAACCCTAAATAGAAGAGGACACAGAATAGTTACTAGAAGGAACTTGAATTAAATCTATTTCATCTTTAAAAATGAAGGGAAATATGACAAAATAGCAACAGTTAATTATTGGCAGTGGGGATATAAGTATTTGTTATAATACTGTTGTATTTTTCAGGTATTGAATTCTCTTAAAATATAAAGAAAATATCATAGAGGTACACCTGGCTAACTCGGTCAGTAGAGCATGCAACTCTTGATCTCAGGATTGTGAGTTCAAGCCCCACATTGGACATAGAGCTTACTTAAAAAAATATCATGCCATCTTTTTTGAAAATTAAAACAGAATTAACCATTTATGGAACAAAATGCAAATCAGAGTTCTTATTAGAGTGAATTTAGAAAAAAACAATAATGAGAACAAATACCTCAATAAAATTATGATGGATTTTCCGATGTGTTGTCTGAAGATCTTGTCAAAAAAAAAATCCAGATTTCTTGGCTCCACTCCAAATCTACCAAAATAAGTGGTGCTCAGGAGTGTACATTCTTATCAAATTCCAATTTAATGATATTCGAAATACCAGGTACTATGTGAATGAACTCAAGCAAATTTACACACTCAAAGACCTTAAGTACCAAACGTAGAGGATGAAAATAAATGAGTTAGGCAATCAAATAAAAAAGACAACAGAAAACAAAAGAGGGAAGAAGGACACTGGCTACAAAATGGTAAAAGCAAACATTAATGAAATAATAGAAAAAAAGATTTGTTCAATAAATCCAAGAAATTCTTTGAAGATGAATGGCTAACATTAACAACACAGAAAACAACAGGTGTTGGCAAGGATGTGGAGAAAGGAGAACCCTCTGACACTGTTGGTGGGAATCCAAACTGGTGCAGCCGCTCTGGAAAACAGTATGGAGGTTCCTCAAAATGTTAAAAATAGAACTACCCTATGACCCAGCAATGCACTACTGATATTTACCCAAAAGATACATAAATACTTACTTGAAGGGATGTTTATAACAGTATTATCAACAATAGCCAGTTATGGAAAGAACCTAAATGTCCATCAACTGATGAATGAATAAAGAAGGTATGGTATTGGTGCGCCAGACTGTCTCTGTTGGTTCAATGTCCAACTCTTGATTTTTGCTTAGGTCATGATCTCATGGTCTTGAGATCAAGCCCTGAATTGGGATCCATGCTGTACATGAGCCCACTTAAACTTCTCCCTGTCTCTCTCCCTCTGTCCCTCCCCCTCTCTCTTTCTCCTTCTTTCTTAAAAAATTTTTAAAAAGAAGGTGATACACACACACACACACACACACACACACACACAGGAATATTACTCAGCCATCAAAAAGAATGAAATGTTGCCATTTGCAATGATGTGGATGAAGCTATAGAGTATTATACTAAGGAAAATAAGGCAGTCAGAGAAAGACAAATACCACATGATTTCACTCATGTGGAATTTAAGAAACAAAACAGATAAACTAGGGGGGGAAAGACAAACCATAAAACAGACTCTTGGGTATAGAAAACAATGAGGGCTGCTGGAGGGGAGATGGATGGGAAGATGGGTTAAATAGGTGATGGGCATTAAGGAGGGCACTTGTTAGGATGAGCACTGGGTGTTATATATAAGTGATGAATCACTAAATTCTATACCTGAAACTAATATATTACACTGTATGTTAACTAACTGGAATTGAGATAACTTGACAAAAAAAGAAAAAAAAAAGAAATTCTTTGAAGAAGCAAGTCAATTAGATAAACCATCATTAGGTGATTCTTTTACAAGTTCCTTACCAAAGAATACAGCAAGTAGCAAAAGCACACTCGTCTTCTTCCTGATGTCTCCCCAAAGCACATTTTTTTCTATTGTGAACGCTTTATCAAGAGAGCAGAATTAACAATAAATAGCAATCATATTGGAGTCCCTCCGTAAAAGGGAGTTTGTGAGAAAAAAAGCCTTATCAAATGATCTGGGTGCAACAGACAGAGATTTAGTATTGTTCTGGCCATTGTTGTTTTCTCCCCTCCCCTAGTTTTATTGAAATATAATTGACACATAACATTGTGTAAGTTTAAGGTGTACAACTCATTGGTTTGATACACTTATATATTAAAAATAGATCACCACCATAGCATTAGCTAACATCTCCATCATTTCACATAATTACTTTTTATTTTTGTAATGAAAATATTTAAGAATTACTCTCTTAGCAGCTTTCAAGTATATAATATGGTATTATTGACTATAATCACTATGCTGTATGTTAGATCCCAGAAACTTATTGATCTTATCATTGGAAGTTTGTACACTTTTACCAACATTTCCCCATTCCCCCCATCCCTGTCCCTGGTAACCAACACTCTACTCTCTGTTTCTGTAAGTTTGGCCAAAAACACATTTGCTTGAGTTCCTTTCTTTTATTTTATAGATCATATGATTTTATTCCCTTTTTTTACAAAAAAATATCCATTTTAATGTTTAAATTACAACTAAATAACAGCATTCCAGTGGTTGAATAAACATGCTTTTGTTAGTGTGAAGCACATTAATTAGTTGAATTTTAAGGAAAGAACAAAATAAATATATAAAATTAGGATTGCCTGAGTAGATTAAATCATATATGAAGGAGATATTTTTTGAAATTATGAAAAAATACTCTGTACAAAAACAAATTACAACTTTTGCTTATAACAAAGAAAAATGGGCATCTGTATTACTTTTCTAGGAAACTAAACATGATCAAAATATATTCAAGAAGTAGAAAATCTTCTGATTTGTTCATTTTAGCCACTCTGACTGGCATGAGGTAATATCTGAGTGTGGTTTTGATTTGTATCTCCCTGATGAGGAGCGGCGTGGAGCATCTTTTCATGTGCCTGTTGGCCCTCTGGATGTCTTCTTTAGAGAAGTGTCTACTCATGTTTTCTGCCCATTTCTTCACTGGGTTATTTGTTTTTCTGGTGTGGAGTTTGGTGAGCTCTTCATAGATTTTGGATTCTAGCCCTTTGTCCGATATGTCATGTGTAAATATCTTTTCCCATTCCGTTGGTTGCCTTTTAGTTTTGTTGACTGTTTCCTTTGCAGTGCAGAAGCTTTTTGTCTTCATGAGGTCCTAATGGTTCATTTTTGCTTTTAATTCCCTTGCCTTTGGGGATGTGTCAAGTAAGAAATTGCTGTGGCTGAGGTCAGAGAGGTTTTTTCCTGCTTTCTCCTCTAGGGTTTTGATGGTTTTCTCTCTCACATTCAGGTCCTTTATCCATTTTGAGTTTGTTTTTGTGAATGGTGTAAGAAAGTGGCTAAAATGAACAAATCAGGAGACTATAGATTCTGGCGAGGATATGGAGAAATGGGAACCATCTTGCACTGTTGGTGGGAATGCAAACTGGTGCAGCAGCTCTGGAAAACAGTGTGGAGGTTCCTTAAAAAATTAAAAATAGATCTACCCTATGACCCAGCAATAGCACTGCTAGGAATTTACCCAAGAGATACAGGCATGTGATACATAAGGACACTTGTACTCCAATGTTTATAGCAGCACTTTCAACAATAGCCAAATTATGGAAAGAGCCTAAATGTCCATCAACTGATGAATGGATAAAGAAATTGTGGTTTATATACACAATGGAATACTACGTGGCAATGAGAAAGAATGAAATATGGCCTTTTGTAGCAACGTGGATGGAACTGGAGAGTGTTATGCTAAGTGAAATAAGTCATACAGGGAAGGACAGATACCATATGATTTCACTCTTATGTGGATCCTGAGAAACTTAACAGAAGGCCATGGGAGAGAGGAAGAAAAAAAAAAGGTTAGAAAGGGAGGGAGCCAAAACATAAGAGACTCTTTAAAACTAAGAACAAACTGAGGGTTGATGGGCAGTGGGAGGGAGGAGAGGGTGGGTGATGGATATTGAAGAAGGCACCTTTTGGGGATGAGCACTGGGTGTTGTATGGAAACCAGTTTGACAATAAATTTCATATTAAAAAAAAGGAAGTAGAAAATCTTAACAGATAGTGGTGCCTGGGTGGCTCAGTCAGTTAAGCATCTGACTGCGGCTCAGGTCATGATCTCACGGTTCTTGGGTTTGAGCCCCATGTCGGGCTCTGTGCTGACTACTTGGAGCCTGGAACCAGCTTCGGATTCTATGTCTCCCTCTCTCTCTGCCCCTCCCCTGCTCATGCTCTGTCTCTGTCTGTCTCTCAACAATAAATATGTGTTCTTTTTTAAAAAAAGAAAATCTTAACAGATAGGTAAGAAACTTGTAAGAAAAAGAATAATAAATTAAATTAGCTATTTTGAAAGTCAGCTTTCTTGCTCGAAGTGACAGCTAAGCTTATGCTTTTACTTCCTCTCTTTATCAAATCCCATTGAACTGATAGAAATGATCTGAGAAAAATAATAGATCCCTAAAAGTATTGGAAAGATGGAAAGAGTGTCCTCCTGAATCTTCATGTTATATACCAAAATAAAGTCTAGATGAAAAATTAAATAATAACGTTTGCCAAAAAGTGTTAGAGTGAATATTTATATAACCTTGGTATGATGATAACCTTCCTAAAACAGCAAAGAAAAAAATGGAAGAATTGATAGATTTCATTAAATAAGGATTTGAAAACTTTTTTACGTTTATTTATTTTGAGAGAGTGGGAGAAAGCAGGGGAGGGACATAGAGAGAGGGAGAGAGAGAATCTCAAGCAGGTTCTTCACTGTCGATGCAGAACCCTACATGGGGCTTGAATTCACAGACCATGAGATCATGACCTGAGCAAAAATCAAGAGTCAACTGATTGAGCCACCCAGGTGCCTCAGGATTTTAAAAATTTAAATTTAAATTTTTTAAATTTTAAAATTTCTATGTCAAATATACAATAAAAATAAAAGTTTAAAGTCAAACTAAAAAGTTTACATTTATAACACATAAGGAAGGTCTTGGCATTCTTGATATAACAGACTTCTTACAAATCACTAGTTTAAAATGAACATGCAAAGAAAAAATTAGACAGTGGACATTAACTGGTGTGTTAATGTTAGAAAAGGTAGAAACAGGTCAGATAGAAAAGAAGGATGGAAGGAAGGGAATGAAGGAGGACGAGAGGAAGGGAGGGAAGAAGAAAGGAATGAAAGGAAGAAGAAAGGGATATATATATATATATATATATATATATATATATAATCTTCTTTAATTAAAAAATACAAATTAATATAACTGTGAAATATTTTTGCCTATAAGATTAAAGACACTGATAATATTTCGTCTTGACATCATTAAGACTGCTTAGGTTCAAATTCTGGTTGCACTACTTCCACTTCTTAGGTGCATGATATTGTGCAACTAATTTAACCTTTCTGTACCTCATTATTCTTCATCTGTAAAATGAAGAGCAATTTTGGAATCCAATAAATTAACATACATCAAGCACTTAAAAAAACAATGCACTATTCATAGTAAGCACTATATGACTAACAATATTATTGTTATTAAAGGAAACAGGTATTGCAGACTCCACGTGGAATTAGGTTACTTGGTAGGTACAGCTTATCTGAAAGACAATTTGCTAATAAATACCAAAAGCTTGATAAAACATATAATTTTATTAAGCAATTGCTCTTTTAGGAATTTATTTAGAGGAAGTAACTCCTTTTGTTGAGGTCTTGAGGTGATTTTACTAATTAAATGCTGTTTTGCCTTCCTGGAGTGTATATTTAGAACTTAAGGAAAATCCCATGGTTGTTCTCCACTCCTATTCATGCATGTGGGGACAAATAATACAATCAGTGTTAGAGAGACAATGTGAGGTACAGTGACAAAAGCATAGACTTAATCCAAAAAGCTTGGGATTTTAACTCAGGCTTGGTCACTTATGGCTGTATGGCCTTACTGCAGTTCATTTCATTTCTCTGAACCTCAATATTTTTCAACAGAAAAAAATAATTACTATGCATACAATTCAGGGTAGTAGTTACAGGCCGTAAAAAACATGGAAGAAACATTAATTTTCTGACATCTCCTCACCTCTGAAAATTAAATGAATGAAATAAATGTGCCCTTGGTAAATTAAACTATGAAATGAAAACTAAAATCAGAACACAGGTACAGACCATTGGACAGACATATATTCTCTTCTGGAGAATGTATATTCAAATTATCTATCATTTTTGTTTTGACTGAGTGCTCCTTATAATCTTCTAATAATTTTGATTTTTTTCATTTAGTTTGTCTATAAAGAAAGAATGTGCAAGTTAAGCTTTCTTGAATGTGCCAGAAATTCTAGTGTTAGCCACTTTAACCTCTAGGACATAAATTACAAACTGGCAACTCATGAGCTGTCTTTGGCCTGCCAACACCTAAAACATGGCAAATCCCATACAAATCCATAGTCCAAACTTCTCTTTCAAAACTGGATGACTTGACTACACTGGACTCATACACTTGAAGGGCCACAATTTGGAGCTGATAATGGCTGTATCCTTTAGACAAGGTATGCAATCTGATTTCACCAGGTGTACTTCATTTTCTTATGTAGTTGGTCCCATAGGCTTTGGAACTTTGAGGCTGTTCATGGAGGAGTTCAAGCTTTCCCTTCCCTCAGTCTGTCTCTTGAAGAATAGAAGCACTGAAACACTGAGGTGATTTGGAAAACACCAAAAACACACTTGAGTTACTTTATTACAAGGTAAAGTATTTATCCTAGAAAGAGTATAAATATGTTTCGATTGGGACAGACACTCTTTTTCACTTGATGAGTACTTTCCTTCTGTTTATCTTCCCATGCTTTTTACCCATGCTTTTTACCATCAGAGCTATATGACCTTTAGGGACTTCCAACTGGAAACTGGGACTTGAGAAGGATATGACATGGGAGTGAAAGTCTGCCTCACTGTTCTGGGTAGAATGAGATTTTAAATTATAAACTATGGCATAAGCTGCATTTTAGGAATGTCTTCAAAAATAATTTATAATAAGTAAATTCCATCTAGATTTATAAAATCAATAGAAGAAAAATTAAATTGAAAATGAGAGGTAGGAGCAAAATACTCAGGTATAATTAAAATGAATGTGGAGGACTGGACATGGAAAAGAAAAGTAAGAGCGTAGGTATTTCATCAGAATGTAGAAATGTGTAGAACAACTGCTACTTTCTTTTTTTTTATTTTAAATTTATTATTTAAATTCAAGTTAGCTAAAATACAATGTGGTATTGGTTTCAGGACTGGAACCTATTGATTCATCACCTGCATATAACCCCCAGTGCTCATCCCAACAAGTGCCCTCCTCAATGCCCATTACCCATTTATCCCATCTCCCCACCCACCTCCCCTCTAACAACACCCAGTTTTTAATCTGTATTTCAGAGTCTCTTATGGTTTGCCTCCACCTGTTTTTATCTTATTTTTCCTTCCCTTTCCCTGTGGTCATCTGAACAGCTGCTATTTTCAATCTCATTCAGACCAAGAGACAGAACCGATTGACAAAGTGAAAGTGTCAGAAGAAGATGAACCTATCATTTTACAGGTCATCAAAGCTTAATCTCTTTAAGGATAGAATGTTGGCTATAGGTTATATTTTAGGCATCAAAAATGCCCTAGGACTGATACAATTATATAAGCATACAAATAATTATATAAAGTAGAGTTTAAATTTCCAGGAAAGATTATAAAGCTCAATTAATTTACAGCATGGTTAAGAGTTGAAATTAGGTACCTTACAATCAAATTGGAATGTGTCATCATTGAAAATATTGTATATAAAAACTTATCCTAAAATGCAAATCAGAATGCCAACAGAAATATATCTGAGAGCAGTGGGATGAGATAATTCTTCCACATGCCTTTGCAAGTGCATTACCAAGAGACGAGTGTCAATGGAGAAAATCATAAAAAAGGAAGAAGGTACTTGAGAATCTCCAATGGCAACAGAAAAATAAAGTTGTATTGTACTTAAACCATAAAACAAATCCCTTTCCAAGATGACTGCTTTCATTAGCAAATTTCTAAACTAGACAAATAGAATAGCTGATATTTACTTTGATATAGCCTGCAGTCTTCAGATTGGCATTTATAGATGGCATCTCTTGGTTAATTGTAATGTTGCAGCCCAAATCTATCAGACATTGAAAGGACCCAGGTACAAATCAAAGGAGAATGCAATATTTATTTTAAAAGTCTTATGTTCTGTAGATGGTGAAGTGTAAAATAAAGATAATAAAATTAAGAAATTTCAAACTCTTACAAAGGTTATGGTTATCTTTGATGGTAAAAATCAATTGTGACAGTCGATACACAAGGGGTAGCAGTATTATCTAAGGTAAACCTTCAAACTTGAATTGGGTTATACAAGGTCTATTCAAATAGGAGGAAGATAAACATAGATTAAAAGGAAACAATTTCATTATGGGAGCTAAGACAGCAGTGTAGTAGGACATCCTAGGTTTACCTCATCATTCAAACAGTGCTAGGTAAGTATTGAATCATTTTGAATACTCAAGAAACAGATCTGAGGACTCACAGGTCAAACTGCACAACTAGAGGGAGAGAAGAGCCCACTTTGAGGAAGGTAAGAAGTGCGGAGATGTGGTTTGGGGGAGAAATGGATCACCAGTATTGCAGAGGAGAGAGAGCTCTGATCACAGAAAGAGGAGGGATAGATAGAGAGAGAGAGATCACAGAGGATTGCACAAGAAAAACACTCCCAAAGCCATTGGCTGGAAAAATGAGAGGGGTTGAATATTGTGAGATTTTGCAACTAGTGGGGCTCAAAGACTGGAGTTTTACAGGTGCATGGGCTTGGCTGGGATAGAGACCTGAGGATGCTGCCTTACCCTAGGAGAAGAGGCAGGCAAACAACCCTACAGCAGAATGCACAATCTGAGGATTGCTTAAGGGGCATGGGAAAGACTGCTAGTACTTTCTGGAGCACATGTGTGAGAGGTGGCATTGCCTTAATGGGAAAAAATAAACCACTAGGTGCCATTTCCCTCCCTGCCACTCAGAATAGGCACAGAGACACCGGCTAAGGGCAGCTAACCAAGACACTGGCTGTTTAGCCTACTTGCTCCAAGTCCCATGCCCCTGCACTCTGACACAATTGCCCCCCTGGGTCAAACCTCCATCAGTCCCAGTGTGGCAAGACCCTTTCCCAGAAGACTAGCACAGGTCTCCACAATGCCAGGTCCCTGAAGTTTAGAATTTCAAAAAGTAAGCAGTCCTGACTAGGGCACAGTCCAAGGTGCACTGAGCAACTCCATGCAGGCAAGCAACCCAGAGACAGACAGTGTGAAATCAGCAATCTGAAAAATGCCTGTGACACACAAGGGGAAATAATTCATTCCTCTGAAAGTGCTTCTCTGAGAGCAAAAAGCATGGACTACCCTCTCCAGGGAAAAAGAAGCAGGCTAACCACATTTCCCTCCCTCACCCATCAGCATAAACCAACTTCAGTAAACAGCAGAGCCCCAACACTGGCTGCCCAAACTTCTTACACTGAGTCCCACTCCACTGTATTCTGTTGGTACTGCTTTTCTCTAGCGAGTGTGCGAGTGTGCGTTAGGACCAGCACAGCAGGCTCCTCACCTAAAAGACCAGCATAAACCCCTGCTTGCACCACATATACTGACCACAGAATTCTGTAGATCCTCAGTTCTAGTGTAAATAGCATCTGGTCTCTTTTAATAAGTGAACCAGAGCACACCTAGTTAAAAGTTGCAACATTCTGGCCAAGGTAGAAACACTCCTTACTGAAAGCAAGGAGAAACTCTGCAAACAACTGACCTGAGAGAAAGAGCAGCGAAAACACAGCAGCACACACCAGAGACACTTTCTGAAGTACCAGGCCCTGAACATTAAATTACCTTTTCTTCATAAAGCCATTACTCTCAGAAGCAGGAAACATAACAGGCTTTCCTAACACAGAGAAGACAGAGACCTAGACAAAATGTCAAGACGGAGGAATTCATCCCAAAAGAAAGAACAAGAAAAGGTCATGATCGGGGATCTAATTGAAACACATATAAGTAATATGTCTGGTCCAGAATTTAGAGCAACAATCATAAAGATACTATCTGGGGTGAGAAAAGCATAGAAGACATCAGGCAGATCCTTACTACAGAGATAAAAGACCTAAAAAACAATCAGACCAAAATGAAAAATGCAATAGCTAAGATTCAAAACCAACTGGATTTAATGATGACAAGGATGGAAGAAGCAGAGAAACAAAAAAGTGATATAGAATATTGAATAATGGGGGAAAAATGAAGCTAAACAAAACAAAAAAAAAAAAGAAAATTTTTGAACCAAAAAAGTAGACTCAGGAAACTCAGTGACTCTATGAAATGTAATAATATTCATATCATAGGAGTCCCAGAAGAAAAATAGAGACAAAAAGGGGCAAAAAGTTTATCTGGGGAAATTATATCAAAAAACGTTCCTAATCTGAAGAGGAAACAGACATCAAATACAGGAGGCAGAGACAACGCCCATCAAAACCAAGAAAAGCAGGCCAACTCCAAGAAAAATTGTAGTTGAATTATAATGATAAAGAAAATTATAAGGATAAAGAAAAAAACCTAAGTGCAAGACAAAAGAATTCCTTAACTTATGAAGGAAGGCCAGTAAGCCTGGCAGCAAATATGTCCACAGAAAACTGGCAAGCCAGAAGGGAGTGGGATGATATATTCAATGTGCTGAATGGGAAAAATATTCATCCTAGACTATTCTATCTAGCATGGCTATCATTTAGAATATAAGGAGAAATAAAGAGTTTTCCCAGAAAAACAAAAACTAATGGAGTTTGTGACCACTAAAACAGAACTGAAAAAAATATTAAAAGGGACTCTGAGAGAGAAGGAAATACCAAAAGTGACAAAGACTGGAAAGGGACAGAGAAAATCTTCAGAAACATTATAAAAAGTAATAAAATGGTACTAAATACATATATATCAATAATTACTCTGAATGTAAATAGACTAAATACTCCAATCAAAAGACATAAGATGTCAGAAAGGGTTAAAAAAAAAAACAAGACCCATGTATACGTTGCCTATAGGAGACTAATTTTAGACCTATAGACATCTGCAGATTGAAAGTGAAGAAAGGGATAAAAGTTTTCATGCAAATGGATGTCAAAAGAAAGCCAGAGTGGCAATACTTGTATCAGACAAACTAGATTTTAAACCAAAGACTGTAACAAGAGATGAAGAAGGGCACAATATCATAGTAAAAGGGACTATCCAACAAGAAGATCTAACAATTATAAATATTTATGCCCTCAACTTGAGAGCACCCAAATATAAAATACAGTTAATAACAAATATAAAAGAACTCATTGATAATAATACAATAATGGTAGGAGACTTTAACAGCCCACTTATAGCAATGGACAGATCATCTAAGCAGGAAGTCAGCAAGGAAACAATGGCTTTGAATGACACACTGGACCAGATGGACTTAGAGATATATTCAGAAAATTGCATAGTAAAGTAGTAGAATACACATTGTTTTCAAGTGCACATGGGACATTATCCAGAAAAGATCACATACTGGGCCACAAATCAATCCTCAACAAGTACAAAAGGATTGCGAGTATAGCATGCATATTTTTTGACCAGAGTGCTATGAAACTTGAAATGAATCAGAATACAAAATTTGGAATGTCCACAAATACATGGAGGTTATAGAATAGGCTACTGAATAATGAAAGGGTCAACCAGGAAATTAAAGAAGAAATAAAAAATACATGGAAACTGGGGCACCTGGGTGGCTCAGTCGGTTGAGCATCTGATTTTAGCTCAGGTCATGATCTTGCTGTTCATGAGTTCAAGCCCCACATCAGGCTTGCTACTGTCAGTCTGTCAGCACAGAGCACACTTTGGATCCTCTGTCCCCTTCTCTCTGCCTCTCCCCTGCTTGTGCTCTCCCATAAATAAATAAATAAATAAATAAATAACATGAAATCAAGTAAAAATAAAAATGCAATGGCCCAGGGGTGCCTGGGTAGCTCAGTTGGCTAAGCGTACAACTCTTTATTTCAGCTCAGGTCATGATCTCATGGTTGTGAGATTGAGCCCTGCATTGGGCTCCATGCAGAGCATGGAGCCTGATTAAGATTCTCTCTCTTTCTCTCTCTCTCTCTCTTTCTCTCCTTCTGTTTCTCTCTTCCACTATCTCTCACTCTCTCTCTAAAATAAAAAAAAAATGCAATGGTCCAAAACCTTTGGGAAGCAACAAAAGTGATCATAAGAGAGAAGTATATAGCAATACAGGCCTACCTCAAGAATCAAGAAAAATATCAAATAAAGAACCTAACTTTGCACCTAAAGGAGCTTTGAAAAAAAAACAACAAACAATGTAAAACCAGCAGAATGAATTACTAAAGATTAGAGCAGGGATATATGGTATAGAAACTTAAAAAACCCCAAAGGACAGATCAATGAAACCAGGAACTGGGTCTTTGACAAAATTAATATAATTGATAAACCCATAGCTGACTTGTCAAAAAGAAAAGAGAAAGATGAAAATAAATATAATCACAACTGAGAGAGGAGAAATAACAACCAACACCACAAAAATAAAAACAACTATGAGAATATTATAAAGAAATACATGCCAACAATTTGGACAATCTGGAAGAAATGGATAAATTCCTATAAACATATAAACTACCAAAATTGAAATAGGAAGAAACAGAAAACCTTAACAGACCAATAACCAGAAAAAGATTGAATCAGTAATCCCAACAAACAAAAGTCCCTGACCATATGGTTTCACATGAGAATTCTACCAAACATTTAAAGAAGAGTTAATACTTATTCTTCTCAAACTATTTTAAAAAATAGAAATGAAAGGAAAACTTCCAAATTCATTTTATGTGACCAGAATTACCCTGATACCAAATCTCAAGACTCCATTAAGGAAGAACTACAGGCCAATGTCTCTGATGAATGTGGATACAAAAATTCTCAAAAAAAATATAGCCAATTGAATGCAATTATACATTAAAAACTCATCCAACATGACCAAAGGGGATTTACTCCTTGGCTGCAAGGGTGGTTCAATATTTGTAAATCAATCAATATCATACACCGCATTAATAAAAGAGAGGAACAATATTATGCTCCCAATGGATGCAGAAAAAGCACTTGGCAATGTAAACCCCCAATTATGATAAAATCCTCAACAAAGTAAGGATAGAGAGAACATACCCCAACATCATAAAGACCATATATAAAAAAAAAAACACACCTAATGTCATCACCAATGGGGAAACACTGAGAGCTTTTCTCTATGATCAGGAAAAAGACAAGGATGTCCACTCTCACCCTTGTTACTTAACATAGTACTGCAATTCCATGCCTAAGCAATCAGACAACAAAAATAAATAAAAGGCATCCAAATTAGCAAAAATAAGTCAAACTTTCATTATTTGCAGATGACATGATACTCTATATGGAAAACCCAAAAGACTCCATAAAAAATTTGCTAGAACTGAGCTCCCTGGGTGGCTCAGTAAGTTAACCATCCAACTCTTGATCTCAGCTCAGGCCATGATCTCACAGTTTTGTGAGTTCAAGCTCTGAGTCAGGCTCTGTGCTGTCAGCAGAGATTCTGCTTGGGATTCTCTCTCTCCCTCTCTCTGCCCCTCCCCCCCTCAAAATACATAAATATTTTTTTAAAAATTAAAAAAAAATCTAGAACTGATACATGAATCCAGTAAAGACGCAGGATATGAAATCAATGTACAGGAGTTATAAAACACCATTAAAAGAAACAATCTATGCATTTTTTGCCTCCCATATGGACAAAAAAGGGAAAGGGGTAGAAAGCTTATTTAAAACAAAAATAATGGCGGAGAACATCAAAACCTGGAAAAATATTAGGACATCCAAGTTCATGAACTCTATAGTTTACCAAACAATTAAACACAAGAAGAACTTCTCTAAGATATTCTATAATAAAACTGTCAAAACTCAAAGCCAGAGACTCTTGAATGTAAGAAGAAAAAGAAAACACTTGTCGTTTAGAAGGGAATCTCTTTAAGACTATCAGCACATGTATTTTTTTTTTAAATATAATTTATTGTCAAATTGGTTTCCATACAACACCCAGTGCTCATCCCAACATGTCAGCACATTTCTTAACAGACATTGTACAGGCCAGGACAGAGTAGAATATTACAGCTAAAGTGCTGAAATAAGCAAAAAATGTCAACCAAGACCAAGGCCATGTTGCACAGCAAAGTTGTCTTTTAATAATGAAAGTGCAGCAAAAGCTTTCTAGGGCAATGAAAATATGAGGGAATTCGTCACCACTAAACCTGCATTACAAGAGATACTAAAAACGATGTCTCATGAAGATGGCAGTGGAGTAGAAGGACCCTGGGCTTGCCTTGTCTGATGAATACAAGTAGATAACCATCAAGTCATCCTAAATAACCCAGAAATCTACCTGAAGACTGACAGAATAAACTCCACAACTAAGGGGAGAGAAGAAGCCACATTGAGGATGGTAGGAAGTATGGAGACATGGTCTAGGGGAGAAAAAAATATTAAAAGGAGTTTTTGGAGCTTAAATGAAAGGACATGGATTATTAGCATAAAACATATAAAGAAAATATAAAACATACCTGTAAAAGTAAGTCAAGTTCAAAATACTCTAATAATGTCATATGGTGGTTTGTTAAACATTTGACTCTATTATAAGGTTAAAGAATAGAAGTTTTAAAAATAACTATGACTATAATAGTTTGCTAGAGTTTTTACAATATAAAAGGATGTAAATTTTATGATGGGAATAATAATAGTGTAGAAGTTTTGTATGCAACTAAAGTTAAAATTTTTAAAAGCATTACATAAATAGACTGCTGTAAAATAATTTATGTAAGCCTGATAATAACCACAAAGAAAATATTTACAGTAAATACATAAAAGATACAAAGGAGGATATTAAAGCATACCACTACAGAAAATCATTAATTCACAAAGGAAGACAACAAAAGGAAGAAAGTATCAAATATATTACAAAACAGACAGAAAAGTACTAATAGGAAATAATTAATCTTTACCTATCAATAATTGCTGATCTATAAATGAATTAAACTCTCCCATCAAAAGGCTTTGAGTGGTGAATGGATAAAAACAAGATCCAACTATGTACTTCTTGCAAGAGATTTGCTTTAGCTTTAAGGATACACATAAGCTCAAAGTAGAGGGATGAAAAAAGATATTCCATGAAAATGGAAAGAAAAAAAAAAGTGTAGCTACACTTAGATCAGACAAAATAGACTTGAAATCCAAAAAAAAAACAAGATCCAAAGAAGGTAATATAGTAATAGAGGGATCAATTCATTAAGAGAATACAGCAATTATAAGTACGTATATACCCAACATTGGATCATTTAATATATAAGTAAATCTAACAGATATGAAGGGAGGAATAGACAACAGTACAATAATAGCAAAGGACTTCAATACCTCATTTTCAAAAATGGATAAATTACCAGAAACAAAATAATTAAGGAATCAAGGGACCTGTCATATAGAAAACATTTCACCCAATAGCAGCAGAACACACATTCCTCTCAAATTTACCTAAAACATCCCGCAGGTTATATTATATGTTTGGTCACAAAACAACTCTTACCAAATTTTAAAATATTTAAGTAATACTAAGTATATTTTCCACCAAAATGGTGCTAAACTAGAAATCAAGAACAGGAAGAAACCTGGAAAGTTAACAAACATGTAGAAAGTAACAACTGATGGGCCAAAGAAGGAGGAACCAAAATGAAAGTGAAAATATTTGTATACAAATGAAAATAAAAACACAACATACCAACTTGTGGAATGCAGCAAATGTAGTTGCAAGATAAAAGTTTATAATAATAAATGCCTATAATAAGAAAAGAGAAAGATCTACGAAAAAAAAAAACACCTTAATTTTATACCTAACGAAACTCTCAAAAGAACAAACCAAGCCCAAAGTTAGCAGAAGAAAAGAGATTATAAAAATCAGAACAGAAGCAAAGGAAAAAGACAATAGGAAACAATAGAAAATATACAAAATTATTGAGTTTTTTAAAGATAAAAAAATTGAAAACCCCAAGGAGAGGGCAGTTCAAAATGATGGCATAGGAAGAGCCTGAACTTGCCTCCTCCATGGACACACCCAATATTTACCCACATATAGAGCAATAACTCTTGAAGAAGAACTGAAGGTTGATTGAACAGCTTCTGCTCACACACACACAATGATAGAGGGACCACATAGATGAGGGTAGGAGAGGTGAGACACAGTAGTAATGGAACCTTACCCCAATGTTTATCTGCAATATGGAGGGATATCACTGAGGGGACAATGCACAGACTTGCTGTCCTGAGATACAGCAAAAAAACAAAACAAAAACAAAAACAAAAAAACAAAAAACAAAACAAAACAAAACAACACAACACTTTGAAGGGAAACTGGAGTATAAATAGAGGAAATCAATCTACTAACCTTAGAGTGTGTGCCAACCAAACAAGGAACTGCTGGAACTCTTTCCAGGGTTGAAGTCACTGGGGAGTTCCTTTTTTTTTTTTTTAATGTTATGCTCTGCCTTGAGTATGTGGGAAGGAACAGGGTCCAGGTGCCATAGTTGGTCAGCTAAAACCACCCCAGTGCTCACCATGCCTCTGTCCCCATACGCTTCATCTGTCCCCCAAAACATCCCCAGGACAGTACACACAGAGCCCCCCAGTTGCATTAACCCCAGGTCCAGCCATCCTCTCAAAGCACACTTGGTGCAGGATGCTCCAAGATCTCTCTGGCCCATACCTAACCCAACAATCCAAGTAAGGCTGACCTAGGACAGCATGCAATGTACACTCTTAGCACATACCTGCTGTAGCTTTAGCTATACCACTAGGGTGACCCTTCTGCACTATGCCCCAGGACACCTCTAGCTGGCAACTTCTCTAGTCATCTTACAAAAGAGTCCCTGGGAAGTACATCCCAGGAATAGTGCAGCTTATATGTGCTATCACACCATGGTGCCCTTAGTGCAGCACGCTCTGCAATGCCCATTATGTGCCCACTACAGCTCCACCAGTCACACAAGGGCAACCCTGGGTGCAGTACACCAGACCACCCTGGCCCATGCCTGTTCTAGCTCCAGTAGTTTTGTCAGAGTGACCCAGTGCAGATAACCCTCAGACCTCTAACTTGTGCTTGCTTCAGTTCCAGATGCCCTGCCAGGGTGACACAAATGTGGTATTCTGTGGGACTATCCTTACCTGCCTGATCCAGCTCTAGCCATCTTGCCAGGGTGGGCCTGGCATGGCATATTCCAGGAGCCCCATCATTGGCCTGTTCCAGCTCTAGCCATTACATCAAGGCAGCCCTGGTTCAATGCACCAGAAAGTCCTCAGCCCACACTTGCTCCAGCTGAGGCTATCACACCAAGGTAGCCCCAATGTGGCATGCCGCAAGAAACCCTCACCGCACACCTGCTCCAGCACTGGTAAGCCTACCAAAGCCATCTGGCACATTCATTCTGCAAAAAGAGACTCCTATACAAGGCCACTCCTTCTAGACTGGTAGAGTTAGCTGTTTTGCCTAAATGATAGGAACAAACACAGAAGGTCAAACAAAATGAAGAGACAGAGGACTATGTTCCAAACAAAACAACAAGATAAAATACCAGGAAAAAAACACTAATAAAACAGTGATAAATAATTTACCTTATAAAGAATTCATAATCATGCTCAGTGAACACAGGAGAAAATTGCAGGAATGCAGTGAGAATGTCAATCAAGATATAGAAAATATAAAAATAAATCAGAACTGAAAAATATAATAGCTGAAATGAAAAATACACTAGAATGAAAAAAAAATCCAGCAGATTAGATAATACAGGAGAACAGATCAATGAACTTAAAGACAGACTAGTGAAAATCACCCAATCAGAACAGAAAAAGAAAAAAAAGGTATAAGTAAAAATAGGATAGTTTAAGGGCCCTCTGTGGTATACTAACATCAAATATACTAATATTCTCATGAGGGGTCCCCCAAAAAAAGAAAAGAGAGAAAAGGTCAGAAAATTTTTTTGAAGAAATAATGGCAGCAAACTTTCCCAACCTGAGGAAAGAAACAGAGATTCGGGTGAAAGAAGCACAGAAAGCCCTATACAAGATGAACCCAAAGGGAACTAAACCAAGACATATTATAATTAAAATGGCAAAAATTAAAGATAAAGAGAGAATCTTAAAGGCATCAAAAGGAAAACAAGTAATCACATGCTGGGAAACCCATGAGATAATCAGGGTTTTTCTCAGCAGAAAATTTGCTAAAATTAGTAGTAAGATGTTTTTAAAGTTCTGAAGGGAAAATCTTACAACCAAGAGTACTCTACCCAACAAGTTTATCATTCAGATTTAAAGAAGAGATAATTTCACAGACTTTCAAACTTTAAAGGAGTTCAACACCACTGAATCACTCTTACAAAAATATTGAGGAATATTATTTAAGTGGGTCATGAAAACCCATAACTAGAAATAAAAAAATATGTTTGGGGCGCCTGGGTGGTGCAGTCGGTTGAGCGTCCGACTTCAGCCAGGTCACGATCTCGCGGTCCGTGAGTTCGAGCCCCGCGTCGGGCTCTGGGCTGATGGCTCAGAGCCTGGAGCCTGTTTCGGATGCTGTGTCTCCCTCTCTCTCTGCCCCTCCCCCGTTCATGCTCTGTCTCTCTCTGTCCCAAAAATAAATAAACGTTGAAAAAAAAAATTAAAAAAAAATTATTTAAAATAAAAAAAATATGTGAACAAAAAATTTCACTGCTAAAGGCATATATATAGAAAAGACAGTGGTTCAGCCACTCAAAAAGCTAGTATAAATATTAAAAGACAAGGGAAATACAAATCAAAACCACACTCAGGTATCACCTCACGCCAGTCAGAGTGGCCAAAATGAACCAATCAGGAGACTATAGATGCTGGAGAGGATGTGGAGAAACGGGAACCCTCTTGCACTGTTGGTGGGAATGCAAATTGGTGCAGCCGCTCTGGAAAGCAGTGTGGAGGTTCCTCAGAAAATTAAAAATAGACCTACCCTATGACCCAGCAATAGCACTGCTAGGAATTTACCCAAGGGATACAGGAGTACTGATGCATAGGGGCACTTGTACCCCAATGTTCAACTCTCAACAATAGCCAAATTATGGAAAGAGCCTAAATGTCCATCAACTGATGAATGGATAAAGAAATTGTGGTTTATATACACAATGGAATACTACGTGGCAATGAGAAAAAATGAAATATGGCCTTTTGTAGCAACGTGGATGGAACTGGAGAGTGTGATGCTAAGTGAAATAAGCCATACAGAGAAAGACAGATACCATATGGTTTCACTCTTATGTGGATCCTGAGAAACTTAACAGGAACCCATGGGGGAGGGGAAGGGAAAAAAAAAAAAAAAGACGTTAGAGTGGGAGAGAGCCAAAGCATAAGAGACTGCAAAAAACTGAGAACAAACTGAGGGTTGATGGGGGGTGGGAGGGAGGGGAGGGTGGGTGATGGGTATTGAGTAGTGCACCTTTTGGGATGAGCACTGGGTGTTGAATGGAAACCAATTTGTCAATAAATTTCATATATAAAAAAAATAAAAAAATAAAAAAAAATTCTTCAAAGAAAAAAAAATAAAAAATAAAATAAAAAAAAAAACAAAAAAAAAACTGAGAACAAACTGAGGGTTGATGGGGGGTGGGAGGGAGGGGAGGGTGGGAGGGAGGGGAGGGTGGGTGATGGGTATTGAGGAGGGCACCTTTTGGGATGAGCACTGGGTGTTGTATGGAAACCAATTTGACAATAAATTTCATATATATATAAAAAAAAATAAATAAAATGCCTTTAACTTAAAAAAAATGCCTTTAATTTAAGTGACCATCACTTTAATACAGACTTATATACATAGGATGTTATATATGAAACACAAGGTAAGCACAAATCCAAAACCTATAATATATAAGCAAAAAATAAACAGAAAGCCAAGCATAACACTAAAGAAAATGATCATTCACACACACACACACACACACACACACACACACACACACACAAATAGAGCAATAGAAGTTGAAGGAACTAAAAAGAACGTAAAAAGAGGGGGGCCTGAGTTGCTCAGTCGGTTAATCGTCTGACTGTGACTCAGGTTGTGATCTTGCGGTGTGTGAGTTTCAGCCCCTCATTGGGCTCAGTGCTGACAGCTCAGAACCTGGAGACTGCTTTGGATTCTGTCTGTCTCTCTCTCTGCCCCTCCCTCGCTCACACTCTGTCTCTCTCTTTCTCTCTCAAAAATAAATAAAAACATTTAAAAAATTTTAAAAAAGAACATAAACAGAATCAGAAAACAATTACCAAAATGGCAATAAGTACATACCTATCAATAATTACTTTAAATATAGATGACCTAAATGCTCCAGTAAAAAGACAGAGTGACAAATGGATAAAAAACAAGATCTATCTACATGTTGCCTACAAGAGACTTGCTTAATACCTAAAGGTAACTCAGACTAAAAGAATGGATGAAAAAAAATCCATGAAAATGGAAGTGGATAATAAAGCAGAGATAGAAATACTTATGTCAGGCAAAACAGGTTTTAAAAAGACTTTAATAATAGACAAATAAGGACATTACATAATGATAAAGGGGCCAGTCTAAAAAAAGGATACAAAAATTACACATATCTATGGATCCAACATTGGAGCACCTAAATACATGAAGGATAGATTAACAAACATAATAGGAAAATTTGACAATAATACAATAATAGTAGGGAACTTGAATGCCCGTCTTGTATATATTCATACAAGAAGAAAATCAATAATAAGGCCATATCTTTCAATGATACATTAGAACAGATGGACTTTATGGGGTGCCTAGGGGGCTTAGTTGGTTGAGTATCTGACTTCGGCTCAGGTCATGATCTCACAGTCTGTGGGTTCGAGCCCCACGTCAGGCTCTGTGCTGACAGCTCAGAGCCTGGAGTCTGCTTCGGATTCTGTGTCTCCCTCTCTCTCTGCCCCTCCCCTGCTCATACTCAATGATTAATCAAAGAAGACATTTTAAAAAATAGCATGGAAACAAAACTGATGAAAACACAATAGTGTAAAATCTGGAAATACAGTGAAAGCAGTTCTAAAAGAAAACATTTTTATATTTATTTTTTTATTTCCTGTGTAATTAACATACAGTGGTATATTAGCTTCAGGTATATAATAAAACTGTTGAACATTTCTGTAGGTTACTCTGTGAGTAGCCAGCACAATATCTGTACATATAATCCCATTCACCTATTTTACCCCTTGTCCCCATCCACATGCCCTCTAGAAGCCAACAGTTTCTTTTCTACATTTAAGAGTATGGTTTTTGTTTGTCTTGGTTTTCTTCCTCATTTGTTTTGTTTCTTAAATGCCACATAGAGTTAAATCATATAGTATTTGACTTTTACCATCTTTTTGGGTTTGTCTTTGTCTAGCTGATTTATTTCACTTACCATTATACCCTCTAGATCCATCCATGTTGTTTCAAATGGCAGGATTCCATACTTTTTTGGCTGAGTAGTTTTCCATTTTATAGATCTACCACCTCCTTTTCTTTCTTTTTTTTTTCTGATGAACATTTATTTATTTATTTATTTGAAATTTAAATTCAAGTTAGTTAACATGCAGTGTAATAATGATTTCAGGAATAGAAGTCAGTGATTCATCACTTACATATAACACCAAGTGCTCATCCCAATAAGTATCCTCCTTAATGCCTCTCACCCCTTTAGCCCTTCCCCCAACTCAACATCCCATCAGCAACCCACAGTTTGTTCTCTGTCTTTAAGAGTATCTTGAGGTTTGTCTCCCTCTGTTTTTATATTATTTTTGCATCCCTTCCCTTATGTTCATCTATTTTGTATCTTAAATTCCACATGAGCGAAATGATATGACATTTGTCTTTCTCTGCATATTTCTCAGCATAATACCCACTAGTTCCAACCACATTGATGCAAATGACAAGATTTCACTCTTTTTGATCACTAATATTCCATTGTGTATATATGTATATATACATATATATACACATGTATATGTACATATATACACACATATATACATATATATATACACATATAAATACACACATATACCACATCTTCTTTACTCATTCATCAGTCGATGGACGTTTGGGCTCTTCCATACTTTGTTGTTGATAGTGCTGCTATAAAAATTGGGGTGCATGTGCCCCTTCAAAACATCATACCTGTATCCCTTGAATAAATACCTAGTAGTGCAATTGCTGGGTCATAGGGTAGTTCTATTTCTAATTCTTTAAGGAACCCCCATACTGTTTTCCAGAGTGGCTGCACCACTTTGCATTCCCACCAGCAGTGCAAAATGATTCCTCTTTCTCCACATCCACGCCAAAATCTGTTGGTGCCCGAGTTGTTAATTTTAGCCATTCTTACAGGTGTGAGGTGGTACCTCACTGTAGTTTTGATTTGTATTTCCCTTATGATGTGTGATGTTGAGCATTTTTTCATGTGTCTGTTAGCCATCTGGATGTCTCCTTTGGAAAAGTGTCTATTCATGTCTTCTGCCCATTTCTTCACTGGATTATTTGCTTTTTGGGTGTTGAGTTTGATATGTTCTTTATACATTTTGGATACTAACCCTTTACCTGATATGTCATTTGCAAATATCTTCAGTTGCCATTTAGTTTTGCTGATTGTTTCCTTCACTGTGCAGAAGCTTTGTATCTTATTGAGGTCCCAATAGTTCAATTTTGCTTTTGTTTCCCTTGCCTCTAGAGATATGTCAAGTAAGAAGTTGCTCCAGCTGAGGTCATAGAAATTGTTCCGTTTTCTCCTCTAGGGTTTTGATGGCTTCCGGTGTTAGGTTTAGGTCTTTCATCCATTTCGAGTTTATTTTTGTGTATGGTGTAAAAAGTAGTCTAGGTTCATTCTTTTGCATGTTGCTGTCCAATTTTCCCCAACATCATTTGCTGAAGAGACTTTTTTTTTTGTTTTTTTCATTGGATATTCTTTCCTGCTTTGCTGAACTTTACTTGGCCATACATTTGTGGTCCATTTCTGGGTTCTCTATTCTGTTGCACTGATCTATGTGTCTGTTCTTGTGCCAGTGCCATACTGCCTTGATAATTACTGCTTTATAATACAGCTTGAAGTCCAGAATTGTGATGCCTCCAGCTTTGGTTTTCTTTTTCAGGACGGCTTTGGATATTCGAGGTCTTTTGTGGTTCCTACAAATTTTAAGATTGTTTGTTCTAGCTCCGTGAAGAATGGTGGTGTTATTTTGATAGGGATGGCATTTAATATGTAGATTGCTTTCGGTAGTATCCACATTTAAACAATACTTTTTCTTTCAATCCATGAACATGGGATGTTTTTCCATTTTTTTGTGACTTCTTCAATTTCTTTCATAAGCTTTCTATCATTTTCAGTGAACAGATTTTTCAACTCGTTGGTCAGGTTTATTCCTAGGTATTTTATGGGTTTTGGTGCAATTGTAAATTGGATCGATTCCTTGATTTATCTCTCTGCCATTTCATTATTGGTGTACAGAAACGCAACCAATTTCTGGACCTTGATTTTATATCGTGTGACTTTGCTGCATTCTTGTATCAGCTGTAGCATTTTTTTTTTTTGGTGGAGTCTTTTAGGTTTTTCACATAGAGTATCATGTCATCGGTAATGAGTAAAAGTTTGACTCCCTCCTTGCTGATTTGGATGTCTTTTTTTTCTTTGTGTTGTCTGATTTCTGAGGCTAGGAGTTCCAACATGATGTTGAATAACAGTGATGAGAGTGGATATCATTGTGTTCCTGAACTTAGGGGGAAAGCTCTCAGGTTTTCCCCATTGAGTATGATATTAGCTGTGGGTCTTACATATATGGCCTTTATGATCTTGAGGTATGATCCTCTATCCCTACTTTCTTAAGGGTTTTTATCAAGCAATGATGCTATATTTTGTCAAATGTATTTTCTGCATCTTTTGAGAAGACCATGTGCTTTTTTTTCTTTTTTATTATTATTAATGTGATGTATCACACTGACTGATTTGAGGATATTGAATCAGCCCTGCATCCAAGGAATACATCCCACTTGACTGTGGTGAATAATTCTTTTAATGTATTGTTGGATCCAGTTTGCTAGTATCTTATTGAGAATTTTTGCATTCATATTCATCAGGGAAATTCGCCTGTAGTTCTACTTTTTACTGGGGTCTTTCTCTAGTTTTGGAATCAAATAATGCTGGCCTAGTAATATGAGTTTGAAAGTTTTAATTCTATTTATAGTTTTTGGAACAGCTTCAAAAGAACAGTTGTTAACTGTTCTTTAGATGTTTGGTATAATTCCCCTGGAAAGCCATCTGTCCCTGGACTCTTGTTTGTTGGGAGATTTTTTATTACTGATTCAATTTCTTTACTGGTTATGATTCAGTTCAAGTTTTCTATTTCTTATTGTTTAAATTTTGGTAGTTTATATGTTTCTGAGAATTTGTCCATTTCTTCCACACTGCTCAATTTGTTTGCATATAATTCCTCATAATATTCTCATTATAGTTAGTATTTCTGTGGTGTTGGTTGTGATCTCTCCTCTTTCATTCCTGATTTCACTTATTTGGGTCCTTTCCTTTTTCTTTTTGATCCATCTGGCTAGATGGTTATTAACTTTGTTAATTCTTTCAAAGAACCAGCTTCTGGTTTCATTGATCTGTTGTACTTTTTTAAATTTCAATGTTATTGATTTCTTCTCTGATCCTCACTATTTCCATTTTCCTGCTGATTTGGACTTTATTTGCTATTATTTTTCCAGCTTATTTAGGTTGTGTATTTGAGACCTTTTTTCCTTCTTTAGGAAGGCCTGGATTGCTATATACTTCTCTCTTATGACCTCCTTTGCTGCATCTCAGAAGTTGGGGCTGGAATGTTTTCATTTTCATTGTCTTCCATGTACTTTTTAATTTCTTCTTTAATTGCTTGGTTAACCCATTCAATGTTTAGTAGGATGCTCTTTAATCTCCAAGTATTCATGGTCTTTCCAATTTTTTTCTTGTAGTTGATTTCGAGTTTTACAGAGTTGTGGTCTGAAAATATGCAAGGCATGACCCTGATCTTTTTGTACTTGTGGGGGCCAATTTGTGATCCAGCATGTGATCTATTCTGGAGAATGTTCCATGTGAACTCAAAAATAATGTGTATTCTGCTACTTTAGAATGGAATGTTCTGAATATATCTGTTAAGTCTGTCCTGTCCAGTGTGTCATTCAAAGCCATTGTTTCCGTGTTGATTTTTTACTTAGATCGTTTGTCCATTGCTATAAGTGGGGTGTTGAAGTCCCCTACTATTATGGTATTAATATCAATGAGTTTCTTTATTTTTGTGATTAACTGATTTGTATATTTGGGTGTTCACGTTGGGGACATAAATATTTATATTTGTTAGATCTTCTTAGTGGATAGACCCCTTAATTATAGTATAATGGCCTTCTTCATCTCTTGGTACAGTCTTTATTTTAAAATCAATTTCATCAGATATAAGTATGGCTACTCCAGCTTTCTTTAGACAACCATTTGCATGATAGATAGTTCTCCATCCCCTTTCAATCTGCAAGTGTCTTTAGTCCTAAAACCAGTCTTTTGTAAGCAGCATATAGATAGGTCTTATTTTCTTATCCATTCTGATAGTCTCTGTCTTTTGAATGGAGCATTTAGTCCATTGACATTTCAAGTGAGTACTGAAAGTTATTAATTTAGCACCATTGTGTTGCCTGTGGAGTTGGTGTTTCTGGTGATATTCTCTCGTCCTTTCTAGTCTGTTGCTTTTGGTCTGTTTTGTTTTGTTTTGTGTTTTCTACACTCAGAGTTCCTCTTAAAATTTCTTGCAGGGATGGTTTAGTGATCATGTACTCCTCTAGTTTTTATTTGTCTGGGAAACTCTTTATCTCTCCTCTTTTGAATGACAGCCTTGCTGGATAAAGGATTCTTGGCTGCATATTTTTCCTGTTCATCACATTGAATATATCCTGACACTCCGTTCTGATCTGCCAAGTTTCTGTGGTTAGGTCTGCTATGAACCTAGTGTATCTTCCCTTATAGGTTAAGGAATTTTTTCCCTTGCTGCTTTCAAAATTTTTTCCTTGTCTGTTTATTTTTTGACTATGATATGCCTTGGTGATGGCAGTTATTGTTGAATCTAATGGGAATTCTCTGTGCTTGAATTTTGATGTCTGTGTCCTTCCCCAGAGTAGAAACTTTTTCTGCTGTAATTTGTTCACATAAATCTTCTGCCCCTTTTTCTCTCTCTTCATCTTCTGGGACTCCTGTATTTCAGATGTTATTCTTTTTTAATAAGTCACTGAGTTCTCTAAGTCTTGTATCATGATCTTTTGTCTTTATTTCCCTCTTTTTTCTGCTTTATTATTCTCCATTATTTTATCTTCTTTATCGCTGATTCTCTGCTCTGCTTCATCCATTCCTTGCTGTTGTGGCAACCATTTGAGATTGCATCTCAATTATAGCATTTTTAATTTTGGCCTGACTAGGTTTTATTTCTTTATCTCTGCAGAAAGGGATTACATGCTTTCTTCAACCCTAGCCAGTATTCTTAATATTGTGGTACTAAATTCTAATTCAGACATCTTGGTTATATCTGTGTTGATTGGCTGTCATTTCTTCTTCTTTCTTTTGGGGTGAATTCCTTCCTTCTGTCATTCTACTGAGTTCTGTGGCTCAATTATGCAGATTGTTCTGTTAATCCTGAGATCAATTTCCTAAGTGTTCAAAATGGTTTGGTGCTGATCTAGTTTCATATGAGAGATGAGACAAGCTCAGGGTCTCCATGCTGCTCTGCCATCTTAACTCTCTCCTTTACTGTGGAGAAATCCATCTAGGTAGTTTCACGTGCATCATCTAATGTAATCCTCCTCACCACCACTCAAGAGATAGGTAAAATCATCTCTCTTTTAGAGATAAAAGTTTTAGGAAAAGATATGCTTAGTCTCTATCATCTCTTTTATCCATTCACTTCTTTATAGACACTTGGGATACTTCCATATATTTTCTATTATAAAGAATACTGCAATAAATATAGGGGAGAATAATCTTTTTCAACTAGTGTTTTCATATTCTTTTGTAAGTACCCAGTAGAGAAATTACTGCATCACATCGTTATTCTATTTGTAATTTTTTGAGAAAACTGCATACTTCTTTTCCGCAGGGACTGCACCAGTTTGCATTCCCAGTACAAGTGCATGAGGGTTCATTTATCTCCACATACTTGTCAACACCTGTTATTTCTCGTAATTTGTTATAAGCAAATATTTTTATTTCTATCTTGTATTATCTTCAGTTTTACACTTTCCCATTGTTATCACTCTTATAGATTTTATTAACATTTTTTACTAATTCGTTTAGGTTGCCCAATATTGGTGACAAAGTAAAGGAAACAACAACTTTTATTCTGTTCCCATGACAAATAGGATTTTTATATTCTGAATTATTAGCTAATTGGCTAAGTGACAATTTGCCATTTAAATATGCCTTAAGATTCTAAGGATTAAGAAGCTGTCTTTTTATTTTATTTTATTTTGTTTTGTTTTGTTTTGTTTTGTTTTGTTTTAGTTCATTTATTTCAGTTTATTTTACTTTGTTCTTGTTTATTTTTTTAATTTTAACTAAACTTTATTTTATTTTTTAAAATTTATTTATTTAAATTCAAGTTAGTTAACATACAGTGTAATATTGGTTTTAGGAGTAGAACACAATGAATCATCATTTAAATATAACACCCAGTGCCCATCTCAACAAGTGTACTCCTTAATGGCCATCACCCATTTAGACCATCTCCCACCTACATCCCCACCAGAAACCCTCACTTTGTTCTCTGTATTTATGAGTCTCTGATGATTCCCCTCCCCTCTGCTTTTATTTTATTTTCCTTCCCTTCCCCATCTTCATCCATTTTGTTTCTTAAATTTAACATATGAGTGAAATCATATGATATTTCTCTTTCTGTGACTGACTTTTTTAGCTTGGCATAATACACTCTAGTTCTAGCCACATTATTGCAAATGGCAATATTTCATTCTTTTTCTACCTTATGACCCATCAGTTACACTACTAGGTAATTTTCTTCAATTTTTATTTAAATTCTACTTAGGTAAAATAAAGTGCAGTATTGGTTTCAGGAGTACTATTAGTGGTTCATCACTTACATACAACACCCAATGTTTGTCATAGCAAGAGCCCTCAATACCCATCAACCATTTATCCCATACCCCACCTACATCAATCCACAAACCCTCACATTGTGTTCTGTCATTAAGAGTCTCTCACTGGTAGCCTGACTGGCTGAGTTGGATAAGTGTCCAACTCTTGGATTCAGCTGAGGTCATAGTCTCAAGGTTCATGAGATTGAACCCCATATCAGGCTCCATGCTGACAGCACAGAACGTGCTTTGGATTCTCTCTCTCCCTTTCTCTCTGCTGCTCTCCTGATCATTCCTTCTCTCTCTCTTTCTCTCTCTCTCTCTCAGTATAAATAAGGAAACTTAAAAAAACTCAGAAGTAGAATTTATTGATTCATCATTTAGATACAACACCCAGTGCTCATCACAAGTGCCGTCCTTAATGCCCTTTGCCCAGTTAGCTAAATTCCCAACCCATCTCCCACCCACAACCCTCAGTTTACAGGTAAGAGAGTCTTATGTTTTATTCCCCCCTCTCTTTTTTTCCTTCTTATATATTCATCTGTTTTGTTTTTTTAATTCCACATGAGTGAAATCATATGGTATTTGTCCTTCTCTGACTGACTTATTTTGCTTATCATACTACACTCTAATACACTGTAGCTGCATCCATGTTGTTGCAAATGGCAAGATTTCATTCTTTTTGATGGCTGAGTAATATTCCATTATATATATATATATATATATATATATATATATATATATATATATACACACACATATATGTATAAAGAAGAGTTATCTTATATCAACTCTTCTTTATACATTTATCAATTGATGGTCTTTTCAGCTCTCTCTATAGTTTAGTTGTTGTTTGGCTGTTGTTGTATTGCTGCTATCAACATCACAGTGCATGTGCACCTTTGAATCAGTATATTTGTATACTTACGGTAAATACCTTGTGGGGTAATTGGTGGATTATGAGGAAATTCTATTTACAAAATTTTAAGGAAACTCCATACTGTTTTTCACAGTGGCTGCACCAGTTTGCCTTCCCACCAACAGTGCATGAGGGTTCCTTTTTCTCCATATTCTCACAAATCCTTGATTTTTCTTGTGTTTTTTACTTTAGCCATTCTAACAGGTGTGAGGTGATGTCTAATGATAGTTTCTATTTGCATTTATGTGATGATGAATGATGTTGAATATATTTTCAGGTATCTGTTGGACATCTTGATGTCTTCTTTGGTCTAAAGACTGTTCATTTCTTCTGTGCATTTTTAATTGGTGTATTGTTTTTTTGTGTGCTGAGTTGTATCCATTTATTATATGTTTTGGATGCTAACCTTTTATCAGATATGCCATTTGCAAGCATCTTATCCCATACACTTTGTTGCCTTTTAGTTTTGTTGATTATTTCCTTCACTGTGCAGAAATTTTTCTTTTAATGAAAACACAAAAATTTAATTCTGCTTTTATTTCCCTTGCCTCAAGAGACATATCTAGTAAGAACTTTCTACGGCCGAGGTCAAAGAGGTTACTGGCTGTGTTCTTCTCTAGGGTTTTGAAGGTTTCCTTTCTCTCATTTAGGTCTTTCATCCATTTTTTATTTATTTTTCTGAATGGTGTAAGAAAGTGGTCCATTTTATTTCTTGTGCATGTTGCTGTCCAGTTTTCCCAACACCATTTATTAAAGACATTTTCTTTTCCCAATTGCATATTCTTTCCTTCTTAATTGAAGATTAAATGACCATAAAGTTCTGGCTCATTTCTTGGGTTTCTATTCTTTTACATTGATCTCTATTTTTGTACCAGTATCATGTTGTCATGATCAATTGAGCTTTGGAATGTGACATGAAATCTGTAATTGTTATTCTTCCAGGTTTGCTTTTCTTTTGCAAGATTGCTTTTTTCCATTTGGAGTCTTTTGTGGTTTCATAAAAATTTTAGGATTGTTTGTTCTAGCTCTGTGCAAAATACTGATGGTATTTTGGTGGAAATTGCATTAAATGTGTAGATTGCTTTGGGTAATATAGACATCTTAACAATATTTGTTTTTTTCCAATTCATTAGGTTGGGATGTCTTTCCATTTCTTTGCATTATCTTCCATTTCTTTCACCAGTGTTTTATAGTTTTCAGAATCCAGATCCTTCACCTCTTTGTTTAGGTTTCTTCCTAGGTATCTTATGGTTTTTTTTTTTTAATTTTAATTCTTTTATTTTTTAAAATTTAAATCCAAATTAGTTAGCATATAATGCAACAATGATTTCAGGAGTAGATTCCTTAGTTCCCCTTACCCATTTAGCCCATCCCCCCTCCCACAACCCCTCCAGTAACCCTCAGTTTGTTCTCCATATTTATGAGTCTCTTCTATTTTGTCTCCCTCCTGTTTTTATATTATTTTTGTTTCCCTTCCCTTATGTTCATCTGGTTTGTCTCTTAAAGTCCTCATATGAGTGATGTCATATGATTTTTGTCTTTCTCTGGAACTGGAGGGTATTATGCTAAGGTACCTTATGGTTTTTGATGCAGTTGTAAATGGGATAGATTCTTTGATTTCTCTTTCTGGAGCTTCATTAGTGGTGGATAGAAATTCAACAAATTTCTTTATGTTGATTTTGTATCCTGTTACTTTACTGAATTTGTGTATCAGTTCTAGAATTTTTTGTGTGTGGAGTCTTTCAGATTTTCTATATTATCATGCCATCAGCAAATAGTGAATGTATGACTTCTTTGTTGATGTGGATGACTTTTACTTCTTATTGTTGTCTGATTTCTGGGGTAGGACTTCCAGTAGTATGTTAATAACAGTGGTGGTTGTGGGCATCCTGTCTTCTTCCTGACCACAGAGGGAAACTCTCAGTTTTTGCCCATTGAGGATGATATTAGCTATGTTTTTTTTTCACATGTGGCATTTATTATGTTATGTTCCTTCTATCCCAATTTTGTTGAAGTTTTGCTTTTTTTTAACCATGAGTGGATGCTTTACTTTTTAAAATGTTTTTTCTGCATCTATTGAAAGGATTATATCATTTCCTTTCTTTCTCTCAGTGGAGGTTTGTTTAATGAGTAAACTAGAAAGCTCAGCAGCTTTTCTTTCAGTATATGCCTTCATCATAATTCTCCCTGTCTCCATCCCCTTGCAAGCAGGGAAAGACCTGCAATGTGATTTGTCTTTTTGTTTTTGTTTTTGTGTTTGTTTTTGTTTTGTAATTTGTATTTTCTCTTTTCCTAAACTTTTTGTAATATTGCAATTTTTTATTTTTTAAATATAATTTATTGCCAAATTGGCTAACATACAGTGTGTGCAGTGGGCTCTTGGTTTTGGGGTAGATTCCTGTGGTTCATCGCTTATATACAACATCCAGTGCTCATTGCAACAAGTGCCCTCCTCAGTGCCCATCACCCATTTGCCCCTCTCCTCCACTCCCTGATCAACCCTCATTTTGTTTTCTGTATTTAAGTGTTTCTTATGGTTTGCCACCCTCCCTCTCTGTAACTATTTTTCCCCTTCCCTTCCCCCATGGTCTTCTGTAAGTTTCTCAAGTTCTACATATGAGTGAAAACACATGATATCTCTCTTTCTCTGACTGACTTACTTAATTTAGCATAATAACTTCCAGTTCCATCCTCATTGCTGCAAAGGGCAGGATTTAGTTCTTTCTCATTGCCAACTAGTATTCCATTGTATATATAAATCATATCTTCTTTTTCCATTCACCAGTTGATGGACAATTAGGCTCTTTCCATAATTTGGCTATTGTTGAAGGTGCTGCTGTAATCAATGGGGTACATGTGCCCCTATGAATCAGCACTCCTGCATCCTTTAGATAAATTCCTAGTAGTGCTATTGCTGGATTGGAGGGTAGTTCTTTTTGCAATTTTTTGAGAAACCTCCACATTGTTTTCCAGAGCGGCTGCATCATTTTGCATTCCCACCAACAGTGCAAGAGGGTTCCCATTTCTCCAGATTGGTGCCAGCATCTGTTGTTTCCTGAGTTGTTAATTTTAGCCACCCTGACCAGTGCGAAGTGGTATCTCAGTGTGGTTTTGCTTTGTATTTTCCTGATGATGAGTGACGTTGAGCATCTTTTCGTGTGTCTGTTGGCTATCTGGATGTCTTCTTTGGGATAGTCTCTATTCATGTCTTCTGCCCATTTCTTCACTGGATTATTTGTTTTTCAGGTGTTGAGTTTGGTAAGTTCTTCATAGATTTTGGATACTAACCCTTTATCTGATATGTCATTTGTAAGTGACTTTTCCAATTCCATTGGTTGTCTTTTAGTTTTGTTGATTGTTTCCTTTGCAGTGCAGAAGCTTTTTATCTTCATGAGGTCCCAATAGTTCATTGTTTTCTTTTAATTCCCTTGCATTTGGAGACATGTCAGACAAGAAATTGCTGTGGCTGAGGTAAAGGAGGTTGTTGCCTGTTTTCTCTGCTTGGGTTTTGACGGTTTCCTGTCTCGATTTTAGGTCTTTCATCCATTTTGAGTTTATTTTTGTGTATGGTTAAAAAAAGTGGTCTAGTTTCATTCTTCTGCATGTTGCTGTCTAGTTCTCCCAGGACGATTTGCTAAAAAGACTGTCTTTTTTCCATTGCATACTTGTTCATGCTTTGTCAAATATTAGTTGGCCATACATTTGTGGGTCCAATTCTGGGTTCTCTATTCTATTCCATTGGTGTATGTGTCTGTTTCAGTGCCAATACCATACTCTCTTAATTGTTGCAGCTTCATAGTAGAGGCTAAAGTCTGGGATTGTGGTGACTCCTGCTTTGGTTTTCTTTTGCAACATTACTGTGGCTATTTTGGGTCTTTTGTGGTTGCATACAAATTTTAGGATTATTTGTTCTAGCTTTGAGAAGAAAGATGGTGCAATTTTGATTGGGATTGCATTGAATGTGTAAATTGCTTTGTGTAGTATTGACATTTTAGCAACATTTATTCTTCCAATCCTTGAGCATGGAATGTTTTTCCATTCCTTCTTGCTTTCTTCCATTCCCTTCATAAGTTTATATAATTTTCAACATATAGATCTTTTACATCTTTGGTTAGGTTTATTCTTAGTTATTTTATGGTTCTTGGTGCAATTGTAAATGGGATCAATTTCTTGATTTCTCTTTCTGTTTCTTCATCAATAGTTTATAGAAATACATCTGATTTCCTTACATTGACTTTGCATCCTGCGATATTTTTTATCAGTTCTAGGAACCTTTTGGTGCAGTCTTCTGGGTTTTCGATGTAGTTTGGCTTCTTCTTTGTCAGTTTGGATGCCTTTTATTTAATTTTTTTTCTCTGATTACTGATGCTAAGACTTCTAACACTATATTAAACAACAGTGGTGAGAGAGGACATCCCTGTCATGTTCTTGATCTCATTTGGAAAGCTCTCAGTTTTTCCACATTGAGGATGATATTAGCTGTGGGTTTTTCATAAAGAGCTTTTATGATGTTTAAGTATGTTCCTTCTATCCCAACTCTTTTGATGGTTTTTATTAAGAAATGATGCTGTATTTCGTCAAATGCATTTTCTGCATCGATTGACAGGATCATATAGTTCTTCCCTTTTCTTTTGTTAATGTGAAGTATCACATTGATTGATCTGCGAATATTGAACCAGCCCTGCAGCCCAGGAATGAAACCCACTTGATTCATGGTGAATAATCCTTCTTAAATGCTGTTGAATTTGATTTGTTAGTATCTTGTTGAGAATTTTTGCATCCATATTCATCAGGGATACTGGCCTGTAGTTCTCTATTTTTGCTGAGTTACTGTCTGGTTTGGAAATCAAAGTAGTGCTGGTTTCATAGAATGAGTCTGGAAGTTTTCCTTCCCTTTCTATTTTTTGGAACAGCTTGAGAAGGACAGGTATTATCTCTGCTATAAATGCCTGGTAGAATTCCCCTGGGAAGCCATCTGGCCCAGGACACTTATTTTTGATAGATGATTCAATTTCTTTGCTAGCTGTGGGTCTGTTTAAATTTTCTGTTTCTTCCCATTTCAATTTTGGTATTGTGTGTCTAGGAATTTGTCCATTTCTTCCAAGTTGTCCAATTAGTTGGCATATAATTTTTCATAGTATTCTCTGATAATTGTTTGTAATTCTGAGGGATTGGTTGTGATAAGTTTAATTTCATTCATCATTTTATGGATTTGGGTCCTCTCTCTTTTCTTTTTGAGAAGTCTGGCTAAGGGTTTATCAATTTTGTTTATTAAAAAAACAGCTCTTAGTTTTATTGATCTGTTTACTGTTTCTTTGGATTCTATATTGTTTATTTCTGCTCTAGTCTTCAGTATTTCCCTTCTTCTGCTAGCCTTGGGGTTTCTTTACTGTTTTGCTTCTAGTTCCTTTAGGTGTGCTCTTAGATTCTGTATTTGAGATTTTTCTTGTTTCTTGAGATAAGCCTGGATTGCAATGTATTTTCCTCTTAGAACTGACTTTGTTGTATCCCAAAGGGTTTGGACTGTTGTATTTTCCTTTTCATTTGTTTCTGTATATATTTTAAGATCTTATTTAATTTCCTGGTTGACCCATTTAATTCTTTAGTAGGATATTCTTTAACCTTCATGCATTTGGAGGTTTTCCAAAATTTTCCTGTGATTGATTTCAAGTTTCATAGCATTGTGATCTGAAAATGTGCATGGTATGATATCAATACTTTTATATTTATTGAGGGCTGTTTTATGACCCAGTGTGTGATCTATCTTGGAAAATGTTCCATGTGCACTCGAGAAGAATGTTCATTCTGTTGCTTTTGGATGAAAAATTCTGAACATATGTGTCAAGTTCATCTGGTTCAGTGTGTCATTCAGGGCCAATGGTTATTTATTAATTTCTGCCTAGATGAACTGTCCATTGTTGTAAGTGGAGTATTAAAGTATCCTGTAATTACCATATTGTTTTTTTTAATTTTTAATGTTTATTTATTTTTGAAAGAGAGAGAGAGTGAGAGAAGAGAGAGAGGGAGGCACACAACCTGAAGCAGTCTCAAGGCTCGGAGCTGTCAGCACACAGGCTGACATTGGGCTCAAACTCACGAACCATGAGATCATGACCTGAGCTGAAGTTGGACGCTCAACTGACTGAGCCACCCAGGGGCCCCATGTAGTTACTGTATTTTTATCAATAAGATAGCTTATGTTTCTGATTAATTGATTTATATATTTTGCTCCTCCAAATTGGGTGCTTAAATATGTATAGCAATTAGCTCTTCTTGATGGATAGACCCCATAATTATAATATAATGCCTTTCTTCATCTCTTGTTACAGCCTTTAGTTTAAAATGTACTTTGTATGATATAAGTATGGTTATTCCAGGTTTCTTTCGACTTCCAGTAGCATGATAGATGGTTCTCCATCCCCTCATTTTCTATATGAAGGTGTCCTCAGGTCTAAAACACCAAATAGATGGGTCTGTTTTTTTTAAATCCATTCTGATATGCTATATCTTTTTATTGGAGCATTTAGTCCATTTACATTCAGTGTTATTATTTAAAGATATGGATTTAGAGTCGTTGTTTTATCTGTAGGTTTCATGCTTGTAGTGATGTCTCTGGTCCTTTGTGGTCTTTGCAACATTCCACTCACATAGTTCCCCTAGGATCTCTGGTAGGGCTGATTTAATGGTGAATTCCTTCAGTTTTTGTTTGTCTGGGAAACTTTTCTCTCCCTCTGTTCTGAATGACAGCCTTGCTGGATAAAGATTATTGGCTGCATGGTTTTCCTATTCAGCACATTGAATATTTCCTGCCACTCCCTTCTGGCCTGGCAAGCTTCAGTAAATAAGTCTGCTGCTACCCTTATGTGCCTACCCTTGTAGGTTAGGGCCCCTTGGTCCCTAGTTGCTTTCAGAATGCTCTCCTTATCTTTGTATTTTTCCAGTTTCACTATGATGTATCATGCAGATTGACTCCTGTTACATCTGAAGGGAGTTCTCTGTGTCTCTTGTATCAATATCTGTTTCCTTCCCGAGATTGGAGAAGTTCTCAGCTATGATTTGTTCAAGTACTCATTCTGCCTTTTTCTCTCTCTTCTTCTTCTGGAACTCCAATGATAAGGATATTTTACTCTTCATTTAATCACTTAATACTCTAATTCTCCCCTCGTGGTCTAGAATATTTTTATCTCTTTCTTCTCACCTTCATCTTTTTCCATAATTTTATCTTCTATTTCACTTATTCTCCCCTCTGCCTCTTCCATCCTTGCTGTTACCACCTTTAGTTTATTTTGCACCTCATTTACAGCATTTTTAAATTCATCATGACTATTTTTTAGTTCCTTGATCTGTGCATCAATAGATTCTCTGCTGTCTTCTATGCTTTTTTCAAACCCATTTATGAATCATATGAGTATTATTCTAAATTCTCGTTCAGTTTTATTGTTTATATCTGTTTTGACCATTTCTTTAGCTGTCATTCTTTTGGAATTTCCTTTGAGGAGAACTCTTCTGTGTTGTCATTTTGGATAGTTTTCTGTCCCTTATGTGTTTTAAAAGCTTGTTATATGTACTGCACCTGTGACCACTACTATATTAAAGAAGGGTCATACACTGTCCAGTGCTTGACCCTTCAAAAGGTGTTTATTTTTTTGGGAGTGTATTATGTTGCGACCGGTGCAACAAACACCGAGATCAGGGTCCTGAGGGTAGGGGAATGCAAGAAAAAAAAAGAGAAGAGAAGCCAGTTTGGGAACAGGAGGGTCCCCTGGGCTGATGGCCCAAGTGACGGCTTTATTGTTGCTGTACACAATCTTTTATATCAAGACTCTTATGGATCAGGTCATTCTAAGAATAAACAGGTTTCACATGATCGCTGCCAGCCAAAACATTTAGTTCTGTGTACCTTGTGAACTTTCTAAACGGGTCACAACAAGACCTTGTTGATAGATTGCTAGCAAAACACAGTTCCCATGTTTGTTTCTATTTGACCCGAGGTAGAAAAAGGGGGGTAACATTACTGCCAACACCCACAGACCACAGGCTTTAGGAATTAACTTTCTCAGCCTTGACAAGGCTTTCGTATGGCCTTGCAAGTGGGGGAATGGGAGGGGGAAACACCGGGTTGGCTGAGTCAACAAGGAGCCATTGCTCAACCCGGTCTCAGCCTGGCACTGGGGCTCAGCCTCCCACAGTATTACTTACTCTCTTTTGTTGTGGCTCTGGTTGCTTCATCTCCATACTCATAGTGATGTTTTGAACCCTTCACCAAGTGTGTTTTGATTTGTTCATTGAAGTAGCCCTGGAAAATCAAAAGAAAACAAAACAAAGAACAAAACCAAACCAAAACAAAAACCCGAACACAACAGCAGCAACAACAACAAAACAACAGGGTGGGTGAGGTGTCGGTTTATTCCATGCAAGGAGAAAAATGCAAGGATGGGGAAAACGAAAAGAAAATTGACCAGGCAGAGATTCTGTACAGCTTAATCCAGAGAGAGAGAGAGAGAAATAAAGAAGAAGATATAGAACAGTTATAAAGAGAATAAATTAAATATGTCTGCTTAAACAAACCAACAACCAGAATAACCATACTAGAGGAGGGAAGAAGTAAGAAGGATAAAATGAAGAAAAGATTATATATATAATAAGAATTGTCCAAGAATTATATTCAAAAATGCAAAACTGCTTGGTGCCTTGGAACCAGTGGCAGCATGGGTCTGGAGGAGGGACTGTCTGATTTGCCTGCGTCAATCCTGCTCAGGTAGATACACGGTTACCAGATGTGGAGGGGAATTGTTTGGTGTAGGTGGGTCCCTCCTCCACTGTGGGCCCTCTGTCTGTTCCCTGAGGCCCCACCTTATTGGTGATGGGGAGAAAAATGGCAACACCCCAGTCTATATTCCCTGGGCCGGGCGTCCCAAACCACTCTGTTTAGGCAATGCTCACAGTGCTGCATAGGCATGTGCAGGCCATTTTTGTTTTTGTTTTTGTTTTTTTCCACTCCACAGTCTCCTGTGCCTCCCTAGGACTTGTCTGGGATTCAAACCCAGATATCCCAAAGGGTCCCGCTCCATGCACCCTGGTTCTGAGGAAGTGCCACTCCACCCCACCAATGGAGGGCCTCCTCCCAGTGCAGCATGGGCCGAATAAGGAGTTGGTTTGCCCTACTCTGCAGGCTCCCACGCCTCTCTGGTGCTTGGTTGGGATTTAAACTCTGACATCTTAAAGGGTTCTGCTTCATGTGCCCCTGTTCCAGAGAAGCACGGCCTCCCCAATAAATGGCCTCTGGCTGGTGGGCTCAGGCAGAGTCCTGTGTCCTTTGAACAGTTATACACCTTCTTCCCACAGAAATTGAGGGAGGAGTTTGCTTTCTCCCACTGCAGACTGTACCTCTGAACCAGTTTCTGAGCCTGCGGCTGGCTCCCCTCCTCCCCAGGTGCATGAACTGGGCAGCCAACCCCAGTCCTGAGAAAGCACTGAAGTTAGAGATTGGATCTCTCTCTGTCTCCGGTCCTTGTTTTTTTTCTTGTCCAAATACAGTCCTACACTTCCACAGCCTCTCTTTCTCTTCCCTTTGTCTCTTTGCAAAAGGGGACCCCACCCCTCCATGCCTATGCTACCCTTTTTGTCTCTCCCAGTTCATAATCATGCATCTATGGCTCACCAGGTTTTCCCTGTGGGTCCCTGGAGATATCTCTGTCACTCTGCAGCCTGGTATCTTGTAATTCAAAGTCTTCTGTCCTCAACACTGCTGTGTTTCAGGGAGGAGGGAACTTCGGGTCACCCTACTTCTCCACCATGTTGGTTCCAATCAATCCCCTTTCTATTATTAATGTGGTGTATCACGTTAAATGATTTGTGAATATTGATTCACCTTTTCAGTACAGGAATAAATCCCTCTTTATCGTGGTGAATGATTCTTTTAATGTGCTGTTGGATTCGATTTGCTAGTATTTTGCTTACAATTTTTGCCTCTATGTTCTTCAGTGATATTGACATGTAATTATCTTTGTTAGTGGAGTTTTTGGATTGGTATCACTGTGATAATGGTCTCATAGAATGAATTTGGATATTTTCCTCTAATTTCTATTTTATTGAACAGTTGGAGAACAATAGGTATGTTAATACCTAATAGGTATGTTAATACTCTTTTAACTTCTGCAAATATTTGGTAGAATTCTCCTGGGAAGCCATTTGGCCCTGGACTGCTGTTTGTTGGTAGGTTTTTGATTACTGATTTAATTGTTTTGCTAATTATCAGTCTGCCCAATATTTCTATTTATTCCTGTTTCTGATTTGGTAGTGTATATCTCTAGGAATTTACCCATTTGTTCCTTGTTGTACAGTCTTGTTATATAGTTTTTCATAATATTCTGTTGTAATTGTTTTTGTACTGTTTTGTGGTTTGGTTTTTATTTCACCTCCCTCATTTGTGATTTTATTTATTTGGTTCTTTCTTTCTCTCTCTCTCTCTCTCTCTTTTTTTAATAAATCTGCTTTGGGTTTATCAATTTTATTTAGTTTTTCAAAGAATTAGCTCCTGGTATCATTGATCTGTTCTATGGTTTTGTTTTGTTTTTAATTTTTTATAACATTTATTTTTGTCTAATCCTTATTATTTCTTTTCTTCTGTTGGCTTTAGGCTTCTTTTTTTTCTAGCTCCTTTGAGTTGTTTATTTGACATTTTTCTTCCTTCTTGAGATAGGCCATTTTTGCTATATACATCCCTCATAGCATCTCTTTTTTTGCATCCCATAGGTTTTAGACTGCTTTGTTTAATTTTTATTTGTTTCCATGTAATTTTGTATTTCTTCTTTGATTTCCTGGTTGATCCATTCATTGTTTAGTAGAATGTTTTTTAACCTTCATGTATTTGTGGTCTTTGCAATATTTTTCTTGTGATTGACTTCAAGTTTCATAGTGTTGAAATATTTGAAATGAAATTTGAAATGAAATTTGAAATGAAAATTTCATAGTGGTCTGAAAATATTTGTGGAAAACCTCACTCTTTTTGTACTTGTTGAGGCCTGTTTCATGAACTAGTATGTGATCTGTTCTGGAGAATGTACAATGTGCACTTGAAAAGAATGTGTATTCTGTTGCTTTAGGTGAAATGTTCTGAATATTTCTGTTATTTCCATCTGGTCCAGTGTGTCATTCAATGCCACTGTTTCCTTGTTGATTTTCTCCTTAGATAAACTGTCCATGGATGTTAGTGGAGTGTTAATATCTCTTACTATTATTGTCTTCTTATCAGAGAGTTATTTTATGTCTGTTATTAATCATTTTATGTATTTGTGTGCTACCATTTATTAATCCCATAATAAATAATAACATTTATTACTTCTTTTGTTGCAGTCACCATTTTATTATGATATCGTGCCCTTCTTCATCTCTTGTTACAGTCTTTGGTTTAAATCTAGTTTGTTTGATATATTGATACTCTGGCCTTATTTTGATGTCCACCTACATGATATTTTTTCCTGACTCCCCACTTTCAATCTGCAGGCATCTTTATGTCTAAAATGAGTTTCTTGTATGCAATATTTAGATGGGCCTGGTTTTTGTCCATTTTGACATGCTATATCTTTTGATTGGAGTGTTTAGTCAATTTATATACAGAGTAATTATTGTTAAATACATATTTAGTGCTTTTTATTGCTTGTTTTGTCATCGTTTCTGAAGATTTTTAAAGTTTTTGTCATTTTTTGTCTTTCCTTCCTGTTCAAAGAGTCCCTTTTAATATTTCTGGCAGGGCTGTTTTAGTGCTCATGAACTCTTTAGTTTTTGTTTGTCTGGGAAAATCTGTATGTATCCTATTCTGAATGATAGCCTTGCTGGAGGTAGTATTCTTAGATGAGGATTTTTCTCATTCAACACTTTGAATATAACTTGTCAGTCTGCTTCACCAAGTTTCTGTTACGAAATCTCCAGCTAGCCATATGGATTTTCCCTTGTAAGTTAGGGACTTCTTTTTTCTTAATGCTTTTAGGATTTGTTCTTTATCACTATATTTTGCAAATTGTATCACAATATATCTTGGTGTTGGCCTGCTTTTGTTGATTTTGAGGAGAGTTCTCTGTGTATCTTGGATTTTGATGTCTGTTTTCTTCCCCAGATTAGGAAAGTTTTCAGGTATCATTTCCTCAAATACATTTATGTCCTCTTTTATTTATATACTTTTTATGGGACTCTTTTTAATTTTTTTAATATTTATTTATTTTTGAGAGAGAGAAAAAGACAGAGTGGGGGGGGGAAAAGAGAGAAGGAGACACAGAATCTGGGCAGGCTCCAGGCTCTGAGCAAGCTGTCAGTACAGAGCCTAATGCAGGGCTCCAACCCACAAACCGTGAGATCATGACCTGAGCTGAAGTCATACACTCAACTGACTGAGCCACCCAGGTGCCCCACTGGGACTCTTATTATACAAATTTCATTACCTTTTATGGAGTCACTGATTTCCCTAAGTCTATTCTTGTGATCTGTATTTCTTCCTTCTCTCTTTTGCTCAGTTTCATAATTTTCAATTCTATTTTCTATATCACTTATTCATTCCTCTGATTCTCCATCCTTGTGGTCCTTATATCTAGTCTGTTTTGAATAATTGGACTAGCAGTAATTGGACTTGCTAGAGTGTGGTGCATTTTAACTAGGTGTGCTCAGGCGTGCTTGTTAAAAGAGACCTGATACTACTTCTACTAGATCTGAACCTTTGTAGAACTCTATCGTCAGTAGATGGGGTATGAAGAGTGGATTTGTGCTGGACTTCTCGGTGTGGGGCCCACTGCTCTTATTTGTCAGGCATGCTTGCCCTTGAAATGTAGCACCTACAAAGCACAAGTTGGCAGGGCTTGGTGTAAGCAGTTTAGGCTGCCACTGTTAGCACTGTACTTCTTACTGAAGTTAGTTTATGCTAAAGGGTGAGGGAGAGAACTTGTGCCAGTCTTCTACCTCATCCTTGGAGTGGGAAGTCCATGCCTGACATTTCCAGAGCAAACAGTCTCTCATCGTGCATCCCATGCATACCACAGACGCCTGCCTTCACCTTTTCTGTTTCTGGGCCATGTAATGTCACCCACTGCCTCATTTTTCCCTGGAAAAGCAAAGCCACCTCTCCCAGATGCACTCCAAGAAGAGGGAACCATCACTCCTAGTGCATCTCATGGGGTCCTCAGATTGCTCTGTCCACTCCTGGGCTACCTGCCCTCCTTCTCCACCGAAGCACTGCAACACCAGTCAAGTTCCACACAGACCATGCCATGGACCTCTCAAACTCAAGTCTTTGAGCCCTGCTGGTTGCAAAAGCTCACAAAAATCGGAACCTCTCATGTTTCCAATCAATGTCTTTGGGGGAAGTGTTTTCCTTGTATAATCTTTGTGTACTCTTCTCTCTCTCATGCACCTCTCTCCATAACCAGGGCTCCCTCACCACCACAGCACCTGTGATCCTTTTCTCCCCCAAATCACATCTCCTCTACACCTCCTACTTTCCATGATGTGGTCTCTTCTCTCCCTCTAGTTGTGCATTTTGTTCGTTCAGTCCTCAGATAGATTTCTTGGGTATTCAAAATTATTTGATATTTATCTAGCTGTGTTTGAAGGATAAAGCAAACCCAGGGTTCTCCTACTACTCCACCATCTTACCTCCCAACCACTATGCTTCCTTCTTTGGACAATCTTGGCTGCATCCCAAAGGTTTTGGACCATTGTGTTTTCATTTTCGTTTGTGCCCATGTACTTTTCTATTTCTTCCTTTATGTCCTGTTTTACCCATTCATTGTTTAGTAGCATTTGTTTAACCTTCATGTATTTGTTATCTTTCCCACTTTGTGTGTGTGTTTGTGTGTGTGTGTGTGTGTGTGTGTGTGGTTTACTTCTAGTTTCACAGCGTTGTGGTCAAAAAAGTTGCATGGTATGACTTCAAAGTTTTTGTATTTGTTGAGGCCTGTTTTGTGACGTAATGTTACATGTGCACTCGAGAAGAATGTGTATTCTGATGTTTTAGGATGGAATCTTCTGAATATCTCAGTTAAGTCCATCTGGTCCAGTGTTACATTGAAAACCATGTTCCCTTATTGATTTTGTTTAGATGGTCTGTCCATTGACATAAGTGTGGTGTTAAAATTCCCTACTATTATTGCATTATTTCCAATTAGTTCCTTTATTTTTGTTATTGACTTTTTATATTTTGGGGCTTCTATTTTGGGTGCATAAATACTTGCAATTCTTAGATATTCTTGTTGGATTGTCCCCTTTATGATTATATAGTCTCTTTCTTTGCATCTTGTTAAAGTCTTTGTTTTAAAATCTACTTCATGTTTTGTGAGTATTGCTACTCCAGCTTTCTTTTACATCCATTTGCACGGTAAATGTTTCTCCATAGCTTCACTTTCAATCTGCACGTATCTTTAGGTCTAAAATGAGTCTCTTTTAGACAGTATATAGATGGATGTTGTTTTTTTATTCATTCTGACACCTTATGTGTTTTGAGTGGAACATTTAATCTATATTCAAAGTCATCATTGATAGTTATGTATTTATTGTCATTTTATTACTTGTTTTGTTGTTTTTGGAGATTTCTATGTTCCTTTCTTGTGTTTGTCCCTATTTGTCTCTTCTTTCCACTCAAAGTGTCCACTTTAATATTTCTTGCAGTGTCGGTTTAGTGGTCATGGATATCTTTATTTTTTGTTTGTCTGGGAAACTCTTTACCACTCTTTATATTTTGAAAGGTAACCTTGATAGACAGAGTATTCTTGGCTGAAGATTCTTCCCCTGTAGTACTTTGAACATATAATGCCACTCCCTTCTGGATTGCCACGTTTCTGCTGAGAAATCTCCAACTAACTTTATGGGTCTTCCCTTGTAGGTTGACTTGTTTTGTCTTTCTGCTTTTAGGATTTTTCTTTATCACTATATTTTGCAAAATTAATTATAATATGTCTTGGTGTTGCACTGTTTTTGGTGATTTTGATGGGAGTTCTCAGTGCCTCCTGGAATTGGATGTCTGTTTCTTTCTCCAGATTAGGGAAGTTTTCAGCTATTATTTCTTTAAATAAATTGTATGCCCCTTTTATCTGTTATTCTTCTGGGACTACTATAATATTAATGTTATTACATTTGATGGAGTCACTGAGTTCCCTAAGTCTATTCTCATGTTGCATAATTCTTTCTCTCTTTCATTCAGCTTCATTACTTTCCACTTTTTTTGTCTTCTAGATCACTTATTCATTCCTCTGCTTTTTTTCATCCTGGTGTTTATTGCATTAAGCCTATTTACAATCTTATTTATTACACTCTTCATCTTTGATTGGTTTTCTAACTCTTTTATGTATGTGATGATGTCTTCTATTCTTTTCTCAGACCCAGTGAGTACCCTTATGGTTATTGCTTTAAATTATCCATAATTGGACAGAATGTGGCCAGTATTAACTAGGTGTGCTCTGGTCTGCTTGCTAAATGAGACCTGATGCTACTTCCACTAGAACTGAAGCCTTGCAGAATGCCCTGCTTTGTAGACGTGGTGTGGGCAGTGGTTTCTGCTGGTCTTCCAGATAGGGTCCATTGTGCTGGGACTGAAGAAAACTCAACTAAGAAGCTCTGTACTGATAGAACACTGGGGCATGAGATCTGGTGTAAACAGGTTAGACAACCAGTCTGGGCACTGTGGTATTTACCGAAGGTTATTCTGTGTTTATGTTGAGGGACAAGGAGGGAAGTGGTGCCAGCCATCTCCTTTGTCCTTGGAGAGGGGTCTTCTTTCTTGGAGAAGGGAAGCCCTTCACAGAAGCCCTCTGAGAAGAGTGAATAATCTCCCTCACTCCCACCATGTATCCCCGGCACTTTTCAGATTATTGTTTTCATGGTGTCTGTCTCCAAGTTGTTTGCCTGCCTTCTCTTCATGGGTAGCACAGGGCTTTGCAGGCTCTATCCCAGCCAAGTCTTCTGACTTTTAAAACTACAGGCTTTAGAAACATGGTGTGAATAGGGGCCTCTTCTGGGGGATGGCCTCACTGTGGTGGGACTGAGGGAGGTTTGACCAAGAAGGGCAATTAGGTCAGAGCACTAGGCCTGGGCCTTGGCACAAGCAAACTAGGCAGTCAATGTCAGGGCTGAGCTGCCCTTGGCAGGTGGCCCTGTGTTCATGCTGAGAGGCAGGTAATGGAAATGGAATCCACAAGAACTTTGGTCCCTGGAGTGGCATCTTTAAAAGTACTATCTCTCACAGATGGACTCTAAGAAGAGTGAATAAATTCCCACTGTGTGTCCCGGGTGTTACTCATATCATGCCATCTGCCCCCAGGTTGTTTGTCTGCTTTCTGTTCAGAAGTAGGGCAGTGCCTTCAGAGTTCTATCCCAGCCAATCCACCGACCTGTAAAACTCTATTTTTCAAGCCCCACTGGGTGCAAAAACATGAAAATCAACACCTCTCATTTTCCCAACCAATGGCTTTGGGGAGGTATTCTTGTGCATTCCCCCGTGTGCACCCTCTCTCCCTCTAGCTTTTCTCTGTGACCTGTGCTCCCTCCCCTCTGCAGCAACCATGATCCATTTCTCACCCCAACCACATCTCTACACCTCCTACCTTCCTTGATATGGCCTCGTCTCTCCCTTTAGTTTGTTCTTTCAGTACTCAAATTTTATTCAGAATGATTTAAGAGTTACCTAGTTGTGTTTGAGGAAGGAGAGGAGCTTAGGGTCCTCCTACTACACCACTATCTTATAAACCCTCATTTATTTCTGATTTAATATTTATTATTTCCTTCCTCCGCTGGCTTTAGGCTTGTTTTGTTCTTTTCCTAGTCCTTTTATTGTATGTTTATTTGTGATTTTACTTGCTTATTGATGAGGACTGTTTTGTTATATACTTCCCTCTTAGGACTGCTTTTGCTGCATCCCAGAGGTATTGGATAATCTTGTTTTCATTTGTATTTGTTTCCATGTAATTTTTATTTCTTATTTTATTTCCTGATTGACCTATTCATTGCTTAGTGGCATGTTATTAAACCTCCATGTATTTTTGGTCTTTCCCACATTTTTCTTGTGGTTGACTACTAGTTTCATAGTGTCATGGTTAGAAAAGTTGCATGGTATGGCCTCCATCTTCTTGAATTTATTTAGGCCTGTTTTGTGGCCTATTATGTGATCTATTCTAGAGAATGTTTTATGTGCACTTGAAATGAATGTGTAATCTCCTGATTTAGGATGAAATGTTCTGAATATATCTGTTAAGTCCATCTGGTCCAATATGTCATTCAAAGTCATTGTTTCTTGCTCTATTTTCTGTATAGATGATCTGTCCATTGACATAAGTGGGGTGTCATAATCCTCTAGTATTACTGTATTATTATTGACTCATATTTATAATTTGTATATCATTTTAAATTGGCCATTGTATTATTATATAATGCCCCTCTTTGTCTCTTCTTAGTGTTATTGTTTTATAGTCTAGTTTTTCCAATGCAAGTATTACTCCTCCAGCTTTATTTTTATATTCATTTGCATGATAAATATTTCTCCATCCCTTCATTTTCAATCTCTAGATGTCTTTATGTCTAAAATGAGTCTATTGCAGGCAGCATATAGATGGGTCTTGTTTTCTTATTCCATTCTGACATTCTATGTCTTTTGATTCAAGTGATTATTACATTTACATTCAACACAAGTATTTATAGATATGTATTTATTGTCATTTTATTACTTGTTTTGTGGCTGTTCTGGAGATTTCCTCTGATCCTTTCTTTCCTTTCTGTCTTACATGTTTTGATGATTTTTGTTAGTTATATATTTATATTTTTTTCTTTTTATTCTTTGCATATTTAGTAGTGGTTTTCATATATGGTTACCATTAGGTTTGTATATAATGTCTTCTGTGTATAGAAGTCTGTGCTATGTTGAATGTCATTTCGGTTTGAACCTATTCTTTTCTTCTCTCCTCCCTATATTTATGTATATGTTTTTATATATTTTACCCTTATTTTTCTTTTTGGTTATTTCCTCGACTGATTTTTTACAGAAATATTCAGTTTTACTGCTTTTGTGTTTCCTACGTTTATACTGTCAATTTTGGTCTCTGCTTTCCACACAAACTGTCTACTTTAATATTTCTTGTAGGTTTGGTTTAGTGGTCATAAACTTTATTTTTTGTTTCTCTGAAAAAAATATTTATCTTGTCTTATTTCTGAATGATAGCCTTTCCATATAGAATATTCTGGGCTGCAGATTTTCCCATTCAGCACTTTGAATATATCATGCCACTCCCTTCTGCCTTGCCAAGTTTCATTTGAAAAATATCTTGCTACCCTTATGGGTTTTCCCTCACGTGTTTTGTCTTGGTGCTTTTACATTATTTTATCACTATATTTTGGAAATGTAATTACAATATGTCTTGGTGTTGGCCTACTTTTGTTGATTTTGATGGGAGTTCTCTGTGCCTCCTAGATCTGGATGCCTGTTTGCTTCCCCAGATTAGGAACACTTCCAACTATTATTTGTTCAAATAAATTTCCTGCCCCCATTTCTCTATCTTCTTTTTCTTCTGGGAATCCTCTAATACAAATATTATTACATTTAATGGAGTCACTGAGTTTCTTAAGTATGTTCTGATTTTGCATAATTCTTCTGCTCTTTTGTTTGCCTTCATTGCTTTCCATTACTTTGTCTTCTAGATCATTAACTAAGTTTCTGCTTCTTCCAGTCTGCTGCTCTTTGCATCAAGTATGTTTTAAATATTATTTATTGCATGATTCGTCTTTTATTGATTCTTTTATAACTCTTATTACTTTGGTTAAGGTCTCACTGATGTCTTCTATTCTTTGCTTACATCCTGTGTGTATCCTTATGATCATTGCTTTAAATTCTCCATTGGGCATATTATTTATATCTGTTTCACTTAGGTCTCTGGATTTGGCTTTATCTTGTTCTTTCATTTGGGTAAAATTCTTCTGTCTTCTCATTTCGTCTAAATCTCTGACTGCTTCTCTGTGTTAGAAAAGCCAGTTATGTCTTCTGCTCCTAACATTAATGTCCTTATAAAGAAGAGATCGTGTAGTGCCCAAGGAGTGTCTCCACTGTGTGCTGCGTGTGTTCTGCTGTTGTGTTCTAGCTGTTCTATCTTGCAGGCCAGTCATCTTCAGAGGATATCCTTGCCTGCTTTGGGCAATGATTGGTTCTTGTCCTAAGTACGATGAGGTTTAACTAGGTGCTCTGGTCTGCTTGTGAAATAAGATCTGTCTCCACCAGAACTGAGACCCTGCAGAACTCTGGTCGGGACATGTGGCATGGGCAGGGGTTTGTGCTTGTTTTCTGAGGTAGGGTCCTGCTCCAGATAAGCATGAATGAAAGGGGCAGTTCTACTGGAGATCCTGGTTGGTGATGCTTACTATAAACAAATTAGGTAGCCTGTGTCCAGTCGGCACTGTTTTGCACAGGTGCCTATGTGTTTATTCTCACTGGCTGGGGAGAGAAATGTCACTTGCCAACTCCTTCGTTCTCAGAGAGTTGTCCCCATAAATGATTCCTCTGAAGAGCAAATAATCTCTCCAGTTGTGCACCAGGTGCTCTTCAGATCACTGTCTACATGTTATATGCCCCTTGGGTGTTTGCCTGCCTTCTATCCAGGAGCAGTGTAGTGCTATCCCAGTTAATGCCTCTGACCTTTAATACTCCAGGCTTTAAGTGAATCTGGTGGAAAGACCTCATGAAATTCAGCCCCTCCCATTTTCCAAGCCAATGGCTATGGGGAAACATTCTCTTTTCACCTTCCCCTGTGTGCTCCTCCCTCTTTTGCCCCTCTCCTCAACAATGATGCCCTCCCATCCACAGCAGCCAGGATCCGTTTCTCCCATAAACCACATCTCCACACTTACTCCCTTCTCTGATATAGCCTTTTCTCTCCTTTTAGTTGTGGAGTTTCTTCTGTCAGATTTCAGGTCAACTTATAAGGTATTTAGGATGTTTTAATAGCTTTCTAGTTGTATACTTCTGATGAAGTAATTTTAGCATCGCCTACTCTGCTGCCATCTTCTTGTCTCTCCAAGCATTTGTGGTTTTTCCAGATAATTTCTTGTACTTGATTTCTGGTTTTATCGTGTTGTGGTGAGAAAAGGTGAATGTTATAATGTTGATTTTTTTAAATTTTTGATGTTTGTTTTGTGGGCTAATATGTGATCTATTCTGGAGAATGTTCCTTGTATATGAAAACAACGTGTATTCTTATATTTTAGAATGGAGTGCTCTGAATATATCTGTTAATCCACCCAGTCTAGTGTGTCATTCAAAACCACTGTATCTTTGTTGATTTTCTGTTTGGATGATCTTTCCATCGTTTTAAGTAGGGTGTTAAAGTCCCCTACTATTATTGTATTACTATAAATTAGTTTCCTTACGTTTGTCATTAACTTTTTCATGTATTTGAGTGGCCACATGTTGGTTGCATATATATTTACAATTGTTGTATCTTCTTGTTGGATAGTCCCCTTTATTATTACGTGGTGTTCTTTGTCTCTTTTTACAGTGTTTTTTTTTTAATTTCATTGTGTATAAGTATTATTACACTGGCTTTCTTTTGACATCCATTTGCATGATAAGTATTTCTCCATCCCCTCACTATCTTTTTTAATGGAAATAATTCACTTTATTTTTATTCATTCTTTGAACATTAATTTAATTAACATTTATTTGAGTACAAACTGTGATTGTTGATAACTTATAATGGCACTGCTTCTTTATTTTATCTTTTCGGATGGTTATTATAATTAACATATTGTGCAATACTGGTTTCAGAAATGGGATTTAGGGATTCATCACTTACATACACACCCAGTGCTCATGATAACAAGTGCCCTCTTTTTTTTTTCCCTGGGGAAGGTTTATTTTTTTAATTTTATTTTTTTTAGATTTATATCCAAATTAGTTAGCATATAGTTCAACAATTATTTCAGAAGTACACTCCTTAATGCCCCTTACCCATTTAGCCCATCCTCCCTTCCACACCCCCTCCAGTAACCTTTTCATTGTTCTCCATATTTAAGAGTCTCTTATACTTTGTCCCGCTCCCTGTTTTTATATTATATTTGTTTCCCTTACTTTATGTTCATCTGTTTATTCCCTTAAAGTCCTCATATGAATGGTTATATGATATTTGTCTTTCTCTGACTGACAAATTTCGCTTCGCATAATACCCTCCAGTTTCATCCACATACTTGCAAATGACAAGATTTCATTCTTTTTGATTGCCGAGTAATACTCCATTGTATATATATACCACAACTTCTTTATCCATTCATCCATCGATGGACGTTTGGGCTCTTTCCATACTTTGGTTATTGTTGATAGGGCTGCTATAAACATTGGGGCTCATATGTCCCTTTGAAACAGCATACCTGTATCCCTTGGATAAATACCTAGTAGTGCAATTGCTGGGTCATAGGGTAGTTCTATTTTTAATTTTTTGAGGAACCTCCATACAATTTACCAGAGTGGCTGCACCAGCTTGCATTCCCACCAACAATGTAAAAGAGATCCTCTTTCTCCACATCCTCACCAACATCAGTTGTTGCCTGAGTTGTTAATATTACCCATTCTGACAGGTATAAGGTGGTATCTCATTGTGGTTTTTGATTTGTATTTCCCTAATGATAAGTGATGTTGAGCATTTTTTCATGTGTTGGTAGGCCATCTGGATGTCTTCTTTGGAGAAGTGTCTATTCATGTCTTTGGCCATTTCTTCACTGGATTATTTGCTTTTTGGGTGTTGAGTTTGATCAGTTCTTTATAGAATTTGGATACTAACCCTTTATCTGATATGTCGTTTGCAAATATCTTCTCCCATTCTGTCAATTGCCTTTTAGTTTTCCTGATTGTTTTCTTTGCTGTGCAGAGGCTTTTTATTTTAATGAGGTGCTAGTAGTTCATTTTTGCCTTTGTTTCCTTTGCCTTTGGAGATGTGTTGAGTAAGAAGTTGCTGCGGCCAAGATCAAAGAGGACTTTGCCTGCTTTCTCCTCGAGGATGTTAATGGCTTCTTGTCTTACATTTAGGTGTTCCATCCATTTTGAGTATATTTTTGTGTATGGTGTAAGAAAGTGATCCAGGTTCATTCTTTTGCATGTCGCTGTCCAGGTTTCCCAGCACCACTTGCTGAAGAGATTGTCTTAATTCCATTGGATATTCTTTCCTGCTTTGTCAAGGATTAGTTGGCCATACCTTTGTGGTCCGTTTCTGGGTTCTCTGTTCTGTTCCATTGATCTGAGTGTCTGTTCTTGTATAAGTACCATACTGTCTTAATGATTACAGTTTTGTAGTATAGTTTGAAGTCTAGGATTGTGATGACTCCTGCTTTGGTTTTCTTTTTCAAGATTGCTTTGGCTATTCGGTGTCTTTTCTGGTTCCAAACAAATTTTGGGATTATTTGTTCTACCTTTGTGAAGAATGCTGGTGTTATTTTGATAAGGATTGCATTGAACATGTAGATTTCTTTGGGTAGTGCTGACATTTTAACAATATTTGCTCTTCCTATCCACAAGCATGGGATCTTTTTCTTTTTTTTTTGTGACTTCTTCAATTTTTTTCATAAGCTTTCTATAGCTTTCAGCATATAGATTTTTCACCTCTTTGGTTAGATTTATTCCTAGGTATTTTACAGTTTTTGGTGCAATTGTAAATGAGATCGATTCCTTGATTTCTCTTTCTCTCGCTTCATTGTTGATGAATAAGAATGCAACTGATTTCTGTTGCATTGATTTAACATCATGCAACTTTCTTGAATTAATGAATCATTTCTAGCAGTTTTTTGGTGGAATCTGTTGGCTTTCCCATATAGAGTATCATGTCATCTGCGAAGAGTGGAAGTTTGACCTCCTCTTGGCCAATTTGGATGCCTTTTATTTCTTTTTGTTGTCTGATTACAGGGGCTAAGACTTCCAATACAAGAGTGAATAACGGTCATGAGAGTGGACATCCCTGTCTTGTTCCTTACCTTAGGGGGAAAGCTCTGTTTTTCCCCACTGAGGATGATATTAGTGTTGGGTCATTCATATATGGCTTTTATTATCTCGAGGTATGATCTTTCTATTCCTACTTTCTTGAGGTTTTTATAAAGAAAGGATGCTGTATTTTATCAAATGCTTTCTCTGCATCTATTGAGAGGATCATATGGTTCTTGTCCTTTCTTTGATTGATGTGATGAATCACGTTAATTGTTTTGCGGATATTGAACCAACCTGCATCCCAGGTATAAATCCCACTTGGTCGTGGTAAATAACTTTTTAAATGTATTGTTGGATCCAGTTGGCTAATATCTTGCTGAGGAGTTTTGCATCCATGTTCATGAGGGAGATTGGCCTATAGTTCTCCTTTTTAGTGTGGTCTCTGTCTGGTTTTGGAATCAAAGTACTGCTGGTTTCATAGAAAGAGTTTGGAAGTTTTCCATCCATTTCTATCTTTTGGAACACCTTCAAGAGAATAGGTGTTAACTCTTACTTAAATAGTTGGTAGAATTCCCCTGGAAAGCCATCTGGCCCTGGACTCTTGTTTTTTGGGAGATTTTTGATTACTAATTTGATTTCCTTACTGGTTACGGGTCTGTTCAATTTTTCTATTTCTTTCTATTTCAGTTTTGGTAGTGTATATTTTCTCAGGAATTTGTCCATTTCTTCCAGATTGTCCATTTTACTGGCATATAATTGCTCAAAATATTCTATTATTATTGTCTTTATTTCTGCTATATTGGTTGTCATCTCTCCTCTTTCATTCTTCATTTTATTTATTTGCTTCCTTTCCTTTTTCTTTTTGATCAAACTGGCTAGTGGTTTATTAATTTTGTTAATTCTTCTAAAGAACCAGATTCTTGTTTCATTGATCTGTTCTACTGTTTTTTTGGTTTTGATAGAATTAGTTTCTGCTCTAATCTTTATTATTTCCTGTCTTCTGCTGGCTTTGGGTTTTATTTGCTGTTCTTTTCCCAGCTCTTTAAGGCAAAAGGTTAGGTTGTGTATCTGAGATCTTTCTTCCTTCTTTTGGAAGGCCTAGATTTGCTACATACTGTCCTCTTATGACCCCCTTTGCTGCGTCCCAAAGTTTTTGGGTTGTTGTGTTATCATTTTCATTGGCTTCCATATAATTTTTAATTTCCTCTTTAACTTCTTTGTTGGCCCTTTCATTCTTTAGTAGGATGTTCTCTAGTCTCTAAGCATTTGTTACATTTTCAAATTTTTCTTGTGGTTAATTTCAAGTTTCATAGCATCTGGTCTGAAAATATGCATGGTATGATTTCGATCTCTTTGTACTTGCTGAGGGCTGATTTGTGTCCCAGTATTGGCCTATTCTGCAGAACGTTCCATGTGCACTGGAGAAGAATGCATATTTCACTGATTTAGGATGAAATGTTCAGAATATGTCTGTTATGTCCATCTGGTCCTGTGTGTCATTCAAAGCCATTGTTTCCTTGTTGATTTTTTGATTAGATGATCTGTCCATTGCTGAGTGGGTTGTTGAAATCTCCTACTCGTATATTATTACCATCAATGAGTTTCTTTATGTTTATGATTAATTTATATACTTGGGTACTCCCATATTTGGCCTATACATGTTTACAATTGTTAGGTCTTCTTGGTGGATAGACCCCTTAATTATGATATGTTGCCCTTCTTAATCTCTTGATGCAGTCTTTATTTTAAAGTCTAGATTGTCTGATATAAGTATGGCTACTCTAGCTTTCTTTTGTTGACTGTTAGCATGATAGATGGTTCTTCATCCCCTTACTTTCAATCTGAAGTTGTCTTTAGGTCTAAAGTGGGTCTCTTGTGAACAGCATATAGATGGATCTAGTTTTTTTTTTTTTTATCCATTCTGTTACCATAAGTCTTTTGATTGGAGCATTTAATCCATTTACATTTAGACTGAGTACTGAAACTTATGAAATTTTGCCATTATGTTACTTGTAGAGTTGGAGTTTCTGATGGTGCTCTTTGGTCCTTTCTAATCTTTGTTGCTTTTGGTATTTATTTATTTATTTATTCATCTTTTCTCCCCTCAGAGAGTCCCCCTTAAAATTTCTTGCGAGGCTGGCTTAGTGGTCACACACTCCTTTAATTTTTGTTTGTCTGGAAACTTTTTATCTCTCTTTATCAATGACATCCTTGCTGGATAAAGAATTCTTGGTTGCATATTTTTCTGATTCAGTGCATTCAATATATCCTGCCAGTCTTTTCTGGCCTGCCAAGTTTCTGTAGATAGGTCTGCTGCAAATCTGATCTGTATTTCCCTTATAGGTTAAGGAGGTTTTTTGCCTTGCTGTTTTCATGATTCTCTCCTTGCCTGAGTATTTTGTGAATTTGATCATGATATCCCTTGTTGATGGCCGGTTTTTGTTCAATCTAATGGGAGTCCTCTGTGCTTCCTGGATTTTGATGTCTGTGTCTTTCCCCAGGTTAAGAAAGTTTTCCCCTGTGATTTGCTCACATAACCCTTCTACCCCTATTTCCCTCTCTTCCTCTTCTGGGACCCCTATGATTCTGATGTTGTTCCTTTTTAATGAGTCACTGATTTCTCTAATTCTTAAATTGTGCTCTTATGCCTTAATCTCCCTCTTTTGTTCTGTTTCATTATTCTGTATAAGTTTGTCCTCTATATCACTGATTCTCTGTTCTACCTCATCCATCCTTGCCTCTGCAGCATCCATTCAAGATTACAGCTCAGTTATAGCATTTTTTATTTCATCCTGACTACATTTTACTTCTTTTATCTCCACAGAAAGGGATTCTAATCTATTTTCAACTCCAGCTAGTATTCTTATTATCATGATTCTATATTCTGGTTCAGACATCTTGCTTGTATCTGTCTTGGTTAAGTCCCTGGCTGTCTTTTCTTCCTGATCTTTCTTTGGGGTTACTTCCTTCATTTCATCATTTTGAAGGAAGAAAAGGAATTAATGAGGTAGAAAATATTAAAATTTAAAAAATTAAAATAAAAAAATATTAAAATTAGAAAATTAAAAACAAATACACACACAAAATTCGAATAAGTGATGCTAGATCCTAGGTGTGTTTTGTTCTGGGTGTTGAAAGTGGCTTGATAGATTAGAAAAAAAAAAAAAAAAGGGGGCGGGGCGCCTGGGTGGCGCAGTCGGTTAAGCGTCCGACTTCAGCCAGGTCACGATCTCACGGTCCGGGAGTTCGAGCCCTGCATCAGGCTCTGGGCTGATGGCTCGGAGCCTGGAGCCTGTTTCCGATTCTGTGTCTCCCTTTCTCTCTGCCCCTCCCCCGTTCATGCTCTGTCTCTCTCTGTCCCAAAAATAAATAAACGTTGAAAAAAATTAAAAAAAAAAAAAGAAAAAAAAGGGGGGGAAAAAAAGGAAATCATTTGAAAATTTGAAGAAGTAAATTACTGAAGTAGGCAAAAATGAAATGATGCAAGTAAAAGAATTTGAACAAATTTACAAAAAAGGAAAAAATACAGTAGAAAAAAATATAGAAAAATATTTGTAATAAAAATAAAAATTAATTTTTTCTCTTTCTGTATTGAAGAAAAAGAACAGAAATGACAAAGAGAAAAAAAAGAAAGAAATTGAATAGTTGGACCAGCTAACAGACTAAAATATGACTGAAATTACTTCCTTTTCTCCTAGAAGTCAAAGTATGAAGTGCTTTGTAGTCCATAAACTAAGCAGGCCGTGAGACTTCTGTTTTTGAAGAGTGAAGCTGGCCCGGATGGGCAGGATTTAGTGTAATGGCTCAGTTCTTCACTAGATGGTGCTGTTAGCCTACTGGGGTGGAGTGTCATCACACTTCTAGGTGTGTATGTGCATGTGCGGGAATGGTGAAAATAGCGTCACACAGCTACCCAGTCTCTAGTATTGGAAGTCTTTTCTCCCCAATCAGCAATCGTGCACCCATCCTTCATCTTCAGCTTCCATCCACTCCCTGCTCCCACACTGTCCATGACCAAGCCCCAGGCAACACCTCCCTCCTGAGTTTTGTCTCAGATATGGTTGCCTTCACCAGCCCTCCCACTTCTGAGGGAATGAGGCTTTGACTTGCTCCACCGGTCTGTGGAGGGTCTCACCCAGCAAAAGCCAGGTGCTGGCCACACCCAAGAACACTTGTGGGACCAAAGTACTCCTGATGCCCAGAAACTGCAGTCAGGTGCCAGCTCACCCCAGAAGAAGTTCACAAGACAGTGTACCAGCAACACCTCAGGGATTATGGAAAATCAAAACACCCATTCTGGCACCAGATTTCACCCCCAACGACCTTGTTCCAGCACCAGTGAATGTGGCCATTCTCTTGGGTCTCCTGGGCCCAGGTGGCCTCACACTCTCTACCAAATATCCTTCCAGCAGTGGAACCACTTCTCTCTGTGTGGCCTGAGAACCTTCTGGACCCCAGTCTGCTCCTGGGGATTCACCCTTTTCACCAGAGTACCGCCAGGTATCAAGCTGCAGAGTTTCAGACTCTGTGCTCCCCCTGTTTACATTCTTAATGGAATTTAAACCCTTTCCTTTCTCCTTTCTCCCTTTTTTTTCAATCCCTGTGTCTGTTTCCAATTTTCCACTTTCTCTCCAGCTGCTTTTGGGGAGGGGTTCTTTTCCCATATTCTACATCCCCGTCTCCATCCTGTCTCTCCACACACAAAAGTGGCTCCCTGCCCTCTGCGTCTTTTCTCTCCCCAAGTTCACCTCTCCACACCTCATACCTGCTGAATTCTGTTGTTCAGGTTTTGCAAATTCTTGTGTTAATCCTCAGATCAGTGTCCTAGGTGTGCAGGATGTTTTAGTGTTGGTCTGGCTGTATTTCATGGATGCAAGACACACAAAAAAACTTCCATGCTGTTCCAACATCTTGGCTCTTCCCCCACAAGTGCCATCCTTAATACACACCACCCATCCAGCCCATAATTCACCTACCTCCCTCCATCAAGCCTCAGTTTTTTCTTTAAGAGTCTCTTATGGTTTGTTTCCTTCTCTCACTTTCCCCCCATCCCATATGTTCATTTGTTTTGTTTCTTAAATTCCGCATAAGAGTGATATCAGATGATATTTGGCTTTCTCTGACTGGCTTATTTCACTTAGCAAAATACACTCTAGCTCCATCCATGTCATAGCAAATTGCAAGATTTCATTGTTTTTGATGGCTGAGTAATATTCCATATTCCATTATGTGTGTGTGTGTGTGTGTGTGTGTGTGTGTATGAAGGAAGGTGTGATATATATATATATATATATATATATATATATATATGGGGCGCCTGGGTGGCTCAGTCGGTTAAGCGTCCGACTTTGGCTCAGGTCATGATCACGTGGTTTGTGAGTTGGAGCCCCACGTGGGGCTCTATGCTGACAGCTCAGAGCCTGGAGCCTGCTTCAGATTCTGTGTCTCCCTCTCCCTCTGCCTCTCCCCTGCTCACATTCTGACTCTCTCTGTCTTTCAATAATAAATAAATGTTAAAAATTTATATATCACACCTTCCTTATACATTCATCAATTGAAGGAGATTTTGGTTCTCTCCATAGTTTAGCTATTGTTGATAAGTATGCTATATACATTGGGGTGCATGTACCTCTTCGAATCTGTATTTTTGTATCCTTTGTGTAAATATCTGGTAATGCAATTGCTGAATCATAGGGTATTTCTATTTTTATCTTTCTGAGAAATCTCCATACTGTTCTCCAGATTAGCTGCACCAGTTTGCATTCCTACCAACAATGCAAGATGGTTCCCCTTTCTCCACATTCTCGCCAACACCTGTTGTTTCTTGTGCTGTTAATTTTAGCCATTGTGACAGGTGTGAGGTGGTATCTCATCGTGGTTTTGATTTGCATTTCAATGATGATGAGTGATGCCCAGCATGTTTTCATGTATCAGACATCTAGATGCCTTCTTTGAAAAAATGTCTATTCATGTCTTCTGCCCATTTCTTCATGGGTTATTTGTTTTATTGTGTGTTGAGTTTGATAAGTTCTTTACACGTTTTGGATACTAACCTTTTTTTAATGTTTTATTTATTTTTAAGACAGAGAGACAGACCATGAGTGGGGAGGGGCAGAGAGAGAGGGAGACACAGAATCTGAAGCAGGCTGCAGGCTCTGAGCTGTCAGCACAGAGCCTGACGTGAGGCTCGAACTCACGAACTGTGAGATCATGACCTGAGCCAAAGTTGGACACTTACCCAACTGAGCCACCCAGGCGCCCCAATACTAACCTATTAAACGTGTGCTTTGCAAATATCTTCTCCCAGTCCATAGGCTGCCTTTTAGTTTTGTTGATTGTTTACTTCACCATGCAGAAGCTTTTATCTTAATGAAGTCCCAATAGTTCATTTTTGCTTTTGTTTCCCTTGCCTCCAGAGACATGTGTAGTAAAAAGTTGCTATAGTCAAGGTCAGAGAGGTTGCTGCCTGTGTTCTCTAGGATTTTTATGGTTTTCTGTCTCACGTTTAGTTCTTTCATCCATTTTTAATTTATTTCTGTGTATGGTGTAAGAAAGTGGTGCAGTTTCATTAATCTGCATGGTGCTGTCCAGTTTTCCTAACACTATTTGCTGTATAGACTTTTTCCATTGGATACTCTTTCCTGCTTTGTCGAAGATTAGTTGACCATATAATTGTGGAGTCTATTTTTGAGTTTTCTATTCTGTTCATTTAATTACATGTCGGTTTTTGTGCCTGTCCTGTACTGTCTTGGTGTCTATAGTTTTATATTATGAAATCTGGAATCGTGATGTCTCCAGTTTTGTTTTCCTTTTTCAAGAGTTCTATGGCTATTTGGGGTCTTTTGCTCCATACAAATTTTAGGATTGTTTATTCTTGATTGTGTGAAAAATGCTAGTGGTATTTTTATAGTGATTTCATTAAGTGCGTAGATTGCTTTGGGTAGTATAGACATTTTAACAATGTTTCTTGCAATCCATAAGCAGGGGATGCTTTTCTATTTCTTTGTGTCCTCTTCAATTTCTTTCAGAAGTATTCAATAGTTTTCAAAGTACAAATCTTTTTGCCTCTTAAGTGAGGTTTATTAGTAGGTATCTAATTTTTTCTGGTGCAAGTGAAAATGAGATCAATTTCTTGATTTCATTTTATGCTGTTTCATTGTTGGCATATAGAAATGTAACAGTTTTCTGTACATTGATCTTATAACTTGGCACATTCCTGAATTCGTGTATTAGTTCTAGCAATTTTTTTGGTGGAGTCTTTCAGGTGTTCTACATGTCGTCTGCAAATAGTGAAAATGCAAGTTTTATGTTGTCTGCAAATGGTGAAAGTTTGACTTCTTCCTTGCTGATTTTGATGCCTTTGATATTTTTGTTGTCTTATTTTTGAAATTAAGACTTCCAGTACCTCATTAAATAGGAATGGTGAGAGTGGACATCCTTGTCTTGCTCCTGGCTGTAGGGGAAAGGTTTCAGTTTTTCTGCACTGAAGATGATATTAGCCGTGTGTCTCTCATACATTGCCTTTATGATATTGAGGAATACCCATCTATCCCTATTTTATTGAGGACTGTTATCAAGAATGGATGTTGTATTCTGTCAAATGATTTTTCTGCATCTATTGACAAGATCATATGGTTCTTATCCTTTCTTTTATTAATGTGGTGTATCATGTTGTTTGATTTGCGAATATTGAACCAGCCCTGCAGCCCAGGAATAAATTCCTCTGGATCATGGTGACTCACTCTTTTTATGTACTGTTGCGTTCCATTTGCTAGAATCTTGTTGAGATATTTTGCATATAGGTTCATCAGCGATATTGATCTGTAATTCTGCTTTTTAGTGGGGTCTTTGTCTGATTTTGGTATCAAGGTAATGCTGGTTTTGTAGAATGAGTTTGGAATTGTCCTTCCATTTCTACATTTTGGACCAGTTTGAGAAGAATAACTACTAATTGTTCTTTAAATATCTGGTAGAATTCTCCCTGGCAAGACACCTGGTCCAGTACTCTTTTTATTGGGAGATTTTTGATTACTGATGCAATTACTTTACTTTGCTGGTTATGGGTCTTTTCAAATTTTGTTCCTTTTTCAGGTTTGGTACTTTGTGAGTTTCTCAGAATTTGTCCATTTCCTCCAGATTGCACACTTTGTTGCATATAATTTTTCATAGTACTCTCTTATAATTTTATTTCTGTGGTCTTGGTTGTGATCTATCCCCTTTCATTTTTGATTTCATTTATTTGGGTCCTTTCTTCTTTTTGATAAGTCTGTCTATGGGGTTATCAATTTTATTAATTCTTTTGAACTAATAGTTTTATTAATCTTTTCTACTTTTTTGTTTCTATATAAATTTTTTTCTTCTCTAATCTTTAGTTATTTCTCTCCTATGTTGGCTTTAATCTTTATTTGTTGTTTCTTTCCTCATTCCTTTAGGTGTAAGATTAGATCGTGTATTAGAGACTTTTCTTGCTTATCAATATAGACCTGTACTGTAATATACTTCCCTCATAAGACTGCCTTTGTTGCATCCCAAAGGTTTTGGACCATAGTGTTTTATTTTTCATTGAGTTCTGTGTACTTTTTTATTTCTTCTTTAATTTCCTGGTTAACCCATTCATTCTTCAGTAGGATGTTCCTTAACCTCCATGTACTTGTGGTCTTTCCAAATTTTTTTTCTTGTTGTTGACTTCAAGTTTCATAGTGTTGTGGTCTGAAAATATGCATGCTATGATCTCAATCTTCTTATACTAGTTGAGGGCTTACTTGTAACCCAGTATGTGATCTATTCTGGAGAATGTTCTATGTGCACTCAAAAAGAATGAGTATTCTGATGCTTTATGATGAAATTCTCTGAATATATCTGTTAAGTCTATCTGGTCTAGTGTGTCACTTATAGCCACTGTTTCCTTGTTAATTTTTTGCTTAGATGACATGTCCATTGTTTTAAATAGGGTGTGAAAGTCCCATATTATTATTGTATTATTTTCAAAACACTTCTTTATGTTTGTTACTAATTTCTTTATATATGTGGGTGCTTTTATTTGGGGGCATAAATATTTCCAATTATTAGAGCTTGGTGGATTGACTGCTTAATTATGATACAATGTGCCTTTTCATTTTTTGTTGAAATTTTTAGTTTATTATAGTTTCTCTGATATAAGTATGGCTACTCCAGTTTTCTTTTGGAGTTCATTAGAATGATAGATGGTTTTCCATCACATCACTTTCAATATGCCAATGTATTTAGGTCTAAAATGAGTCTTCTGTAAGTACCATATTGCTGGGTTTTGTTTTTTTTAATACATTCTGATACCTTATGTCTTTTTATTGAACCCTTAGTCCATTTACATTCAGTGAGTATTGAAAGTTAGGAGTATAGTGCCATTTTGTTACCTGTAAAATTGGAGTTCCTTGTGATGTTCTCTGATCCTTTCTATTATTTGTTGCTTTTGGTCTTTTTTCCTCACTCATAGTGTCCCTTTAATATTTTTGTCAGTCTGGTTAATGGACACGAACTTCTTTAGTTTTTGTTTGTCTGGGAAACTCTTTATATCTCCTGCTGTTCTGAATGACACCCTTGCTGGATAAAGAATTATTGACTGCACATTTTTCCCATTTAGTATGGTGAATGTATCCCGCCATTTCCTGCTGGCCCACCAGGTTTCTGTGGACAGATATGATGTGAACATGATCTCTTTTTCCTTATAGACTAAGGACTTTTGTTCCCTTGTTCCTTACAGGATTCTTTCCTTGTCTGAGTATTTTGTGACGTTGACTATGATATGCCTTGGTAACGGCTGGAATTTTTGAATTTAATGTCCATCCCCTCAGTTTCATACTGCAAGTCTTTAGGTGTAAAAGGAATGTCTTGTTGGCAGTTTTTAGATGGGTCTTGTTTTTATTCCAGTCTGTCTCCTTATGTCTTGTGATGGGAGCATTTAGTACATTTTAATTTAAAGTAATTATTGAAAGATATGTATTTACAGCTATTTTATTATTTTTTTTGTTTTGTTTCTATATTTTTTCCTGATCTATTTGTCTTCCTCTGTTTCATGGTTTACTGGGGTTTTTCAGTGTCATATACACTTTTGTTCCTTACTGTTTATTTTTGGATATCTATTAGGGTTTTTTTTTTTGTATTTGAATTTTTAAAAAATTTTTAAAACTTTATTTTGAGAGATGTTGTATACTCTGGGTCTGGAGTTCTCTCTTGTCCAGCATGAAAGAGGGATGCAGGATTAAAAATGCAAGGGGCACCTGGGTGGCTCAGTCAGTTGAGCATCCAACTTCAGCTCAGGTCATTATCTCATGGTTCATAGGTTCAAGCCCCACATTGGGCTCTGTGCTGACAGCTTGGAGCCTGGAGCATGCTGCTGATTCTGTGTCTCCCTCTCTCTCTGCCGCTCCCCTGCTCATGCTCTGTCTCTTAAAAATAAATAAATGTAAAAAAAATGCCAGAGAGGCTAATATCCAGGAGAAGTCCTGGATCGATTTTTATGGGTCCTTGCTCCATTTTTATTAGGATCAGAAGGTTTACCAACGTGGTAATGGGTATGCCCAAAGAGATAATGAAATAGTCAAGATTAACTCATGGGCATGAGGGAAAGGGGGTTTTGAAGATATGCGGTGTTAGGTGCTTGGGTTAATACAAAACAAAATCCTGGTGCCAGGTGGATGGTTGTTTAAAGCAGATTTGAGGCACCAGCTCTGTTTACTTAAACCAGTCTAGGGCACAAGAAAGACAGAGCATGTTACCTCAAGGTTAACAAGGCACCTTTATTTTGCTAATTAGCTCTGATCTGGGCAACTTCACCATGCAGCAGTCTATAGTCCTATTACCTGTCTACCTAATTTAGTTCTTCCTTCCTGTGAAAGCAGCTTTCTGCTATTGTACTAAGTTGGGGGGTGTTTTCGCCCTGAATACCTAATCTTGTTTACCTCATATTGGATGTTTTCATTCTGAGATTCCCTATTCCTATATCTTTGTTTATACTGGGACCTTGCCCCACCTATCCTATACTGGGGTCCTTTGCCCCATTTACATATACTGGGAGAATTTGCCCCGTTTACCTAATCTTATTTACCTAATCTTGTTTACCCAAACTTGGGTGTGTACATCCTATGGCTTTCTAATTCTTTATGCCTTGTTAACCCATCCGTGCAAGCTCAGGGAATTCCTAAGCTTATTCCCCACAGAGAGACAGAGAGAGCAGAGGAGGGGCAGAGAGAGAGGGAATGAGAGAATCTCTGGCAGGCTCTGTGCTGTCATTGTGGATCTCGATGTGGGGCTCAAAATCACGAACCACGAGGTCATAACCTGAACCAAAATGAAAAGTTGGATGTTTAACCAACTGAGCCACCCAGGCGCCCTTACTCTTTTTGTATTTGGGTTTACCATCAGATTTTATACAACATACTTTGCATATAGCAGTCTATATTAAGCTGGTGGTCACCAAATTTTGTCTTATATTTGTTATCATCATTAACATTGTTTTATTTTTTGCTTCCTATTTTTCTTACTCATAGTTATGGTTTTTGTTTTCTACTTAAAGTGTCTTCCTTAATTTCTTTTTAGGTCTAGTTTAGCAGACATGAATTCTTTTATCTTTTTTTTTTTTTTGTCTGCAAAACTCTTTATCTGTCCTTCGATTCTTAATGATAGCCTTGACCTGTACACTACTGTTGGCTGCAGATTTTTCCTTTTCAGCAGTTTGAATATATCAATGAACTCCCTTCTTGCCTGTGCAGTTTATGCTGTAAAATCAGCTGACAGCCTTATTTGGTTTCCTTTTGATGTAACTGTCTTCTTTTTTGTTGAAACTTTAAAAATTACTTCTCTTAACACTATTCTTTGCATTTTAATTTCTATTTGTCTTGGTGTGGACCTCCTTGGGATGAATTTGTTGGAGGATCTCTGTGCCTTCTAAATCTGGATCTGTGTTTCCCTCCCCACATTAGGGAAGTTTTCACCTATTATTTCCTCAAATCCTCTTTTGACCCCAGTTCTCTCTCTTATTCTTCTTGGATCCCTACAATTCAATTGTTATTATGTTTGTTGTAGTCACTGAGTTCTCAGTCTATTTTCATTAAACAGTGTTTGTTTGTCTCCAACCCACTTATCTTGATTGCTTTCCATTACTCTATCCTCCAGGTCACTGTATGTTTCTTTTCTTCTTGTAGCCTCCTACTATTCCATTTTCTGTAGTTTTAATTTCATTTATCGAATTCTTCATCTCCAATATATTATTTTTAATCTCTTTGTCAAGGGTGTCACTGATATCCTGCACCTTTTTCTGATGTCCAATGAGTTTCATTATGATCATTACTTTAAATTCCATATTGAGTTTACTATTTATTTCCTTTTCTCTTTGATTTCCTGCTGTGATTTTGTCCTTTTCTTTGATTTTGGACATATTTCTCTGTTTACTCATTTTGTCTCTCTCTCTATGCCTTTCTCTCTGAATTAGGAAAGCCATCTGCATTTCTCCCCAGTGACATAAATATGTCCTCCTATGACAATATATTACTTCTATTGTTGTCTACTTCATTTTTGAAATTGGAGGAAATTATAAATTAAATGTTAAAAACAAAATTGTGTTTTTGCAAAATTTGGATCACATTAGATTCTAGATGCCCAGAATCCAACCAATTCTGAAACTAAAGGTTCTAATGTTTGTAAAATTGTTAGTATATTCCTTATGTCTGTGTTTCACAAATGATCCTCCATACTGTGCCTACATGATAAAATTGAAGAAATGCTGTAATTTTTTATGGCTATACCTGAGGAAAGCTTCAATATTACCAGAGGAGTTGAATGATTTACACTTTGAGTATAGATTTTAAAGATAAAATAATTTGGGGTGCCTGGGTGGCTCAGTTGGTTAAGCATCCAACTTCGGTTCAGGTCGTGATCTTACCGTTCATGACTTCGAGCCCTACATCAGGCTCTGTGCTGACAGCTCAGAGCCTGGAGCCTGATTCAGATTCTGTGTCTCCCTCTATTTCTGCCCCTCCTCCTTCTCTCTCTCTCAAAAATGAATAAACATTAAAGGTAAAATAATTAAATGTATTATTTTTTAACCCTTGAAGGGGGAGAAAAAGGAAATTAAGCTAAATCTTCTGCTCTTGAATGCAGTGGCTTTATGAAGAAGAGTTCCTGTAGTGCCCTACAGTGCAGTGTTTCCTGTTCACCACAACCTGGCACTTCACTAGAATCTCTTATGTGTGTTGCTTGCATCCTACTATTGTGTCTGAGTTGCTTTTCCTTTCAATCCAGACACCTGCATTGACTCTGTTCCTTTTGTGTGCTGTGCTTGCTCTCTTTGATGATAGTGAGCCCCAGGCAGGCTGTCTCTGGGGAAGCATGACCACAGATGACCTTGGGTGTGGAGTGGCCCTGTTAGTGAAATTTGCTTTGAACCTCTAGTCCTAGACCTGGTGGCTGCAGGGGGTGCAGCATAGGTAACAAACTTTGTGCTGAGCCCAGGGCCAAGGTCAGCACACTTGGAGTGGGCAAGTTCTTGGACATATTGCTAGTGAGTTAGGTAGCAAGTGTCTATGCAGCATTGCCTCTCACAGATGGCCTGTGTTTATGCTGGAAGGCACAGGAGGAAAATGGTGCCTACCAGCTCCTTTCTTCCCAGAGAAGTCCCCCAAAATGCTCTGAAACCAGTAAACAGATCTGCCCATCGTGCAAGCTGTCACTTCTATGTTGTCTCTCCTCAGGCTGTTGTCTCGTTATGGGTAGGGCCTCAGTTACCACTGGCCCTCATGACTCACCCAGTGATTATTCAGCTGACTTTAAAACTCCAGTCTCCAAGAAACACTGCTTATACAAACTTGTGGAATTGAACTTCTCTTTTTTTCAAGGCCAGACTTAATAGGGATACGTTTTCCATGTGTGGGCTCCCTGGTGCTTTCCAGTCTCTGTAATCACAGCTCTCTCTTTCCTTCAGGTAGCTCCTCATCACCATTGTTGCGCTTCAAAACCTCTCAATGCACCTTCTTCTCCACATTTACTTGTGGCATTTTTTCCGCCAGTCCACCAATCGCTATCTTGTTTCTTTATTCAGATGTCAGTGATACATAGTAGTAAACATGGGAGAAAGTGAGCCTAGAGTCCTCCTAGTCTTTTTCTCAAACCTCAGGAAAAACGATTTTTATTTCAATGTGTTCCAAATAGTTTATTTTTGTTTTTGTTTGAAAACGATTTTTATTTCAATGTGTTCCAAATAGTTTATTTTTGTTTTTGTTTTTGTTTTTGTTGCCTTAGGGATATATTTTGAAAAAGTATTGCTGTGGCTGATGTCAGAGAAATTACTGCCTATGTTTTCTTCTAAAAAAAATGTATGGTTTCAGGTGTCACATTTGGTATTTAATCTATTTGGATTTTATTTGTGTTTATTGTATAAGAAAGTGGTCCACTTTCACTGTTTTGCATTTAGCTGACCAGCTTTCCTAGCACCATTTTCAAAGACTGTCTTTTTCCTATTGCATATTCTTGCCTACTTTTTTTGATTAATTGGCCTATAATCAAGTGTTTATATTTTCCTCTCTAATCTTTTCCATTGGAATATTTTTACATTTTTTGTTCCAGTACCTACTGTTTGGATTACTACAGCTTTTTTGGATATCTTTAAATATGGGATTGTGATATTACAGTTTTGTACTTCTAAAAATTTCTTTGGTTATTTGGGATCTTCTGAAGTCCTATAAAATTTTTCAATTATTTGATGTAGTTCTATGAAAAACTGCTGCTGATCTCTTGATAGATGTTTCATTAAATCTGTAGATTACTTTTGGTAGTATGTATGTTTTAACAATATTTATTCTCCCAATTCATGACCATGTAGTATCTTACCATTTCTTTCGTCATCTTCAATTTATTTAATTAATATTTTCTAATTTTCTTTTTTTTTAATATATGAAATTTATTGTCAAATTGGTTTCCATACAACACCCAGTGCTCATCCCAAAAGGTGCCCTCCTCAATACCCATCACCCACCCTCCCCTCCCTCCCACCCCCCATCAACACTCAGTTTCTTCTCAGTTTTTAACAGTCTCTTATGCTTTGGCTCTCTCCCACTCTAACCTCTTTTTTTTTTCTTCCCTTCCCCCATGGGTTTCTGTTAAGTTTCTTAGGATCCACATAAGAGTGAAACCATATGGTATCTGTCTTTCTCTGTATGGCTTATTTCACTTAGCATCACACTCTCCAGTTCCATCCACGTAGCTACAAAAGGCCATATTTCATTCTTTCTCATTGCCATGTAGTATTCCATTGTGTATATAAACCACAATTTCTTTATCCATGCATCAGTTGATGGACATTTAGGCTCTTTCCATAATTTGGCTATTGTTGAGAGTGCTGCTATAAACATTGGGGTACAAGTGCCCCTATGCATCAGTACTCCTGTATCCCTTGGATAAATTCCTAGCAGTGCTATTGCTGGGTCATAGGGTAGGTCTATTTTTAATTTTCTGAGGAACCCCCACACTGCTTTCCAGAGCGGCTGCACCAATTTGCATTCCCACCAACAGTGCAAGAGGGTTCCGTTTCTCCACATCCTCTCCAGCATCTATAGTCTCCTGATTTGTTCATTTTGGCCACTCTGACTGGTGTGAGGTGATATCTGAGTGTGGTTTTGATTTGTATTTCCCTGATAAGGAGCAACGTTGAACATCTTTTCATGTGCCTGTTGGCCATCCGGATGTCTTCTTTAGAGAAGTGACTTTTCATGTTTTCTGCCCATTTCTTCACTGGGTTATTTGTTTTTCGTGTGTGGAGTTTGGTGAGCCCTTTATAGATTTTGGATACTAGCCCTTTGTCTGATATGTCATTTGCAAATATCTTCCCATTCCGTTGGTTGCCTTTTAGTTTTGTTGGTTGTTTCCTTTGCTGTGCAGAAGCTTTTTATCTTCATAAGGTCCCAGTAATTCGCTTTTGCTTTTAATTCCCTTGCCTTTGGGGATGTGTCGAGTAAGAGATTGCTACGGCTGAGGTCAGAGAGGTCTTTTCCTGCTTTCTCCTCTAAGGTTTTGATGGTTTCCTGTCTCACATTCAGGTCCTTTATCCATTTTGAGTTTATTTTTGTGAATGGTGTGAGAAAGTGGTCTAGTTTCAACCTTCTGCATGTTGCTGTCCAGTTCTCCCAGCACCATTTGTTAAAGAGGCTGTCTTTTTTCCATTGGATGTTCTTTCCTGCTTTGTCAAAGATGAGTTGGCCATACGTTTGTGGGTCTAGTTCTGGGGTTTCTATTCTATTCCATTGGTCTATGTGTCTGCTTTTGTGCCAGTATCATGCTGTCTTGATGATGACAGCTTTGTAGTAGAGGCTAAAGTCTGGGATTGTGATGCCTCCTGCTTTGGTCTTCTTCTTCAAAATTACTTTGCCTATTCGGGGCCTTTTGTGGTTCCATATGAATTTTAGGATTGCTTGTTCTAGTTTCGAGAAGAATGCTGGTGCAATTTTGATTGGGATTGCATTGAATGTGTAGATAGCTTTGGGTAGTATTGACATTTTGACAATATTTATTCTTCCAATCCATGAACAGGGAATGTCTTTCCATTTCTTTAAATCTTCTTCAATTACCTTCATAAGTTTTCTATAGTTTTCAGCATACAGATCTTTTACATCTTTGGATAGATTTATTCCTAGGTATTTTATGCTTCTTGGTGCAATTGTGAATGGGATCAGTTTCTTTATTTGTCTTTCTGTTGCTTCATTGTTAGTGTATAAGAATGCAACTGATTTCTGTACATTGATTTTGTATCCTGCAACTTTGCTGAATTCATGTATCAGTTCTAGCAGACTTTTGGTGGAGTCTATCGGATTTTCCATGTATAATATCATGTCGTCTGCAAAAAGCGAAAGCTTGACTTCATCATTACCAATTTTGATGCCTTTGATTTCCTTCTGTTGTCTGATTGCTGATGCTAGAACTTCCAGCACTATGTTAAACAACAGTGGTAAGAGTGGGCATCCGTTTCGTGTTCCTGATCTCAGGGAAAAAGCTCTCAGTTTTTTCCCCGTTGTGAATGATATTAGCTGTGGGCTTTTCATAAATGGCTTTTATGATCTTTAAGTATGTTCCTTCTATCCCGACTTTCTCCAGGGTTTTTATTAAGAAAGGGTGCTGGATTTTGTCAAAGGCCTTTTCTCCGTCAATTGACAGGATCATATGGTTCTTCTCTTTTTTTTTTTTTTGTTAATGTGATGTATCACGTTGATTGATTTGCGAATGTTGAACCAGCCCTGCATCCCAGGAATGAATCCCACTTGGTCATTGTGAATAATTCTTTTTATGTGCTGTTGAATTCGATTTGCTAGTATCTTGTTGAGAATTTTTGCATCCATATTCATCAGGGATATTGGCTTGTAGTTGTCTTTTTTTACTGGGTCTCTGTCTGGTTTAGGAATCAAAGTAATACTGGCTTCATAGAATGAGTCTGGAAGTTTTCCTTCCCTTTCTATTTCTTGGAATAGCTTGAGAAGGATAGGTATTATCTCTGCTTTAAACGTCTGGTAGAACTCCCCTGGGAAGCCATCTGGTCCTGGACTCTTATTTGTTGGGAGGTTTTTGATAACCGATTCAATTTCTTCGCTGGTTATGGGTCTGTTCAAGCTTTCTCTTTCCTCCTGATTGAGTTTTGGAAGAGTGTGGGTGTTTAGGAATTTGTCCATTTCTTCCAGGTTGTCCCATCTGTTGGCATATAATTTTTCACAGTATTCCCTGATAATTGTTTGTATCTCTGAGGGATTGGTTGTAATAATTCCATTTTCATTCATGATTTTATGTATTTGGGTCATCTCCCTTTTCTTTTTAAGAGGCCTGGCTAGAGGTTTTTCAATTTTGTTTATTTTTTCAAAAAACCAACTCTTGGTTTCGTTGATCTGCTCTACAGTTTTTTTAGATTCTATATTGTTTATTTCTGCTCTGATCTTTATTATTTCTCTTCTTCTCCTGGGTTTAGGCTGCCTTTGCTCTTCTGCTTCTATTTCCTTCAGGTGTGCTGTTAGATTTTGTATTTGGGATTTTTCTTGTTTCTTGAGATAGGCCTGGATTGCAATGTATTTTCCTCTCAGGAATGCCTTCGCTGCATCCCAAAGCGTTTGGATTGTTGTATTTTCATTTTCGTTTGTTTCCATATATGTTTTAATTTCTTCTCTAATTGCCTGGTTGACCCATTCATTCGTTAGTAGGGTGTTCTTTAACCTCCATGCTTTTTGAGGTTTTCCAGACTTTTTCCTGTGGTTGATTTCAAGCTTCATAGCATTGTGGTCTGAAAGTATGCATGGTATAATTTCAATTCTTGTATACTTATGAAGGGCTGTTTTGTGACCCAGTATGTGATCTATCTTGGAGAATGTTCCATGTGCACTCGAGAAGAAAGTATATTCTGTTGCTTTGGGATGCAGAGTTCTAAATACATCTGTCAAGCCCATCTGATCCAATGTATCATTCAGGGCCCTTGTTTCTTTATTGACCGTGTGTCTAGATGATCTATCCATTTCTGTAAGTGGAGTGTTAAAGTCCCCTGCAATTACCACCTTCTTCTCAATAAGGTTGCTTCTGTTTATGAGTAATTGTTTTATATTTTTGGGGGCTCCGGTATTCGGTGCCTAGACATTTATAATTGTTAGCTCTTCCTGATGGATAGACCCTGTAATTATTATATAATGCCCTTCTTCATCTCTTGCTACAGCCTTTAATTTAAAGTCTAGTTTGTCTGATATAAGTATGGCTACTCCAGCTTTCTTTTGGCGTCCAGTAGCATGATAAATAGTTCTCCATCCCCTCACTCTCAATCTAAAGGTGTCCTCAGGTCTAAAATGAGTCTCTTGTAGACAGCAAATAGATGGGTCTTGTTTTTTTATCCATTCTGATACCCTATGTCTTTTGGTTGGCGCATTTAATCCATTTGCATTCAGTGTTATTATAGAAAGATACGGGTTTAGAGTCATTGTGATCTGTATGTTTTATGCTTGTAGTGATGTCTCTGATACTTTGTCTCACAGGATCCCCCTTAGGATCTCTTGTAGTGGTGGTTTAGTGGTGACCAATTCCTTCAGTTTTTGTTTGTTTGGGAAGACCTTTATCTCTCCTTCTATTCTAAATGACAGACTTGCTGGATAAAGGATTCTCGGCTGCATATTTTTCTTGTTTAGCACACTGAAAATATCGTGCCAATCCTTTCTGGCCTGCCAAGTTTCAAAAGAGAGATCAGTCACAAGTCTTATAGGTCTCCCTTTATATGTGAGGGCACGTTTATCCCTTCATGCTTTCAGAATTTTCTCTTTATCCTTGTATTTTGCCAGTTTCACTATGATATGTCGTGCAGAAGATGGATTCAAGTTACGTCTGAAGGGAGTTCTCTGTGCCTCTTGGATTTCAATGCCTTTTTCCTTCCCCAGTTCAGGGAAGTTCTCAGCTATTATTTCTTCAAGTACCCCTTCAGCACATTTCCCTCTCTCTTCCTCCTCTGGAATACCAATTATGCGTATATTATTTCTTTTTAGTGTATCACTTAGTTCTCTAATTTTCCCCTCATACTCCTAGATTTTTTTATCTCTTTCTCTCAGCTTCCTCTTTTTCCATAACTTTATCTTCTTGTTCACCTATACTCTCCTCTGCCTCTTCAATCCGAGCTGTGGTGGTTTGCATTTTGTTTTGCATTTCGTTTAAAGCGCTTTTCAGCTCCTCGTGACTGTTCCTTAGTCCCTTGATCTCTGTAGCAAGAGATTCTCTGCTGTCCTCTATACTGTTTTCAAGCCCAGCGATTACTTTTATGACTATTATTCTAAATTCACTTTCTGTTATATTATTTAAATCCTTTTTGATCAGTTCATTAGCTGTTGTTATTTCCTGGAGATTCTTCTGAGGGGAATTCTTCCACTTGGTCATTTTGGATAGTCCCTGGAGTGGTGAGGCCCTGCAGGGCACTTCCCCTGTGCTGTGGTGTATAACTGGAGTTGGTGGGCGGGGCCGCAGTCAGACCTGATGTCTGCCCCCAGCCCACCAATGGGGCCACAGTCCGACTGGTGTGTGCCTTCTCTTCCCCTCTCCTAGGGGCGGGATTCACTGTGGGGTGGTGTGGCCCGTCTGGGCTACTTGCAGGATCTGGCGTATTAGCTGGGGTGGGTGGGCAAGGTGCACAGGGGCAGGAGGAGCAGGCTTAGCTCGCTTCTCCTTAGGTGATCCACTTCAGGAGGGGCCCCTCTTCCGTGGGCCTCTCATCTGCGCTTGGCTCCAGAGACTCCCTTCTGCTAATCCTCTGGCGGTTTTCTGGGTTATTTCGGCAGGTGTAGGTGGAATCTAAGTGATCAGCAGGACGCGCGGTGCGCCCAGCGTCTTCCTACGCCGACATCTTCTTCCCAACAACCATTTTCTTCCTATTTTCTAATTTCCTAATTTAGTCCAAGTCTTTCACCTCCTTAGTTAAGTTCATTCTTGTTATCTTGTTCACTTGTGTGCAATTGAAAATGGGATTGTTTTGGGGCGCCTGGGTGGCGCAGTCGGTTAAGCGTCCGACTTCAGCCAGGTCACGATCTCACGGTCCGTGAGTTAGAGCCCCGCGTCAGGCTCTGGGCTGATGGCTCGGAGCCTGGAGCCTGTTTCCGATTCTGTGTCTCCCTCTCTCTCTGCCCCTCCCCCGTTCATGCTCTGTCTCTCTCTGTCCCAAAAAATAAATAAACGTTGAAAAAAAAATTAAAAAAAAAAAAAAGAAAATGGGATTGTTTTGTTAATTTCTCTTTCTCTTACTTCAGTATTTTTTATAGAAATGCAACAGATTTCTTTATGTTGAATTTGTACCCCATGACATTAACTGAATTTATGTATCAGGTCTAGTAGTTTTTTGGTAGATGCTTCAGGGTTTCCTATATATAGTATCATGTCATCTGCAAATAGTAAAATTTATGCTTTTTACTTACAAATTTGGATGACTTATATTTATTTTTCTTGAATTTATGGTGTGACTAGAACTTCCAGTACTATGTTGAATAAATGGGTTAGAGTGGGAATCCTTGTCTTTTTCTTGTCTTTAGGAGAAAAACTCAGTTTTCCACTGTTAGTATGATGTTAGCTATGGGTTTTTCAGATAAGGCCTTTAATATGTTGAGTCATGGTACCTCTAAACCAACTTTGTTGAGGGCTTTTATCATGAAATGAGGTTGGAATTTGTCAGATGCTTTTGCTGCATTTATTGATGTGATCATATGGTTTTTACTTTTTCTCTTGTTGCTGTGATGTGAATATTGAACCACCCTTGCATCCAAGTGACAAATCCCACCTCATCATGGTGAATGATTTTTTAATGTATAGTTGGTTTCCATTTTAGTATATTTTGAGGAATTTTGCGTCTATAATAATCAGAGTTGTTGGCCTTTAGTTCTTTTTTTGTAGTGTTTTTATCTGGTATTGTTATAAATTTCCCTCTTAGAAAAGAAACAACAATGAACACCACAGAAACACAAAGACTTATAAGCACATATTATGAAAAATTACATGCCAATAAATTGGACAACTTAAAAGAAATATATAGCCTCTTAAACTATAACGGGGGAAATAAAACATTTGAACAAGTAAAAAGCAGTTAAATGGAATCAGTAATAAAAAAAAGATTGTCTTTCTCTGACTGACTAATTTCACCTAGCATAATACTCTCCAGTTCCATCCACGTAGTTTCAAATGACTTCACTCATATGAGGACTTTAAGAGACAAAACAGATGAACATAAGGGAAGGGAAACAAAAATAATATAAAAACAAGGAGGGGGACAAAACAGAAGAGACTCATAAATATGGAGAACAAACTGAGGGTTGCTGGAGGGGTTGTGGGAGGGGGGATGGGCTAAATGGGTAAGTGGCATTAAAGAATCTACTCCTGAAATCATTGTTTCACTACATGCTAACTAATTCGGATGTAAATTAAAAAAAAAATAAAAAATAAAATTAACATATTCCTGGAAAATAGTCCAAGATGAGATGGCCTCACAAGTCAATTCTATTAAACAATTAATGAAAAATTAGTACCTATTCCCATCAAACTACTCCAAAATTTATAAGAGAAAGGAAAGCTTCCAAATACATTGTATAACGTCAACATTAACCTGTTTACAAAACTGGACAAACACAGGAAAGAGAAAGATAAAAAATAAAAGAAGTAGAAAAAAAAACAATTTCCCTAATGAACAGTGTTCCAAATATTCTGAACCAAATATCAGCAAATAACATTTAACAATAACTTAATAGGATCATGTACCTCTATGAAGTCAGATTTATTCTGGGAACTCAAGGATGGTTCAATATATGCAAATCAATCAACATCATAAATGCAGTTTACAAAATGAAGGATAAAATTTGTATGATTATTTTATAAAGGCAGAAAAATAATTTGACAATATTCAGTATTCATTTATGATTAAAGCTCTTGACAAAGTGTTTTTATTTTTATTTTTTATTTATTTTTTATTTTTTATTTTTGTTCTTCCCTGACCACTTTATTTAAAATAACACCCCTACCCCATATCAACACTGTATCCCTCTTCTCTGCTTCATTTGTCTCCATTATTCTTATTACCATCTGACATTTAGTAGATTTTATGATTAATTTGTTAATTATCTCCCTACCCCACTAGAATGTAAGCTTCATGAGGGCAGCAACTTTTCTCTGTTTTATTCACTGCAACAAAGTGTTTTTAAAGGAACATACCTTACAATAATAAAGGACATATATGTAAAAATTTCAGCTAACGTAATATATATTTTTTAATTTAAAATTTAGTTGGCCAACATACAGTGCAAAATTGGTTTTAGGAGTAGAATTCAATGATTAATCACATACATACAACACCCAGTGCACATCACAACAAGTGCCCTCCTTAATACCAGTAACCCATCTAGCCCATCTCCCACACACCTCACTCCATCAACCCTCAGTTTATTCTGCATTGTTAAGAGTCTCTTGCGGTACGTTCCCTTTGTCTCCTCTTTCCCTGCACTTCCCATATATTTAACTATTTGTTTCTTAAATTCCACATATGAGTGATATACTATGGTATTTGTATTTCTCTGATTGAACTATTTTGCTTAGCAAAATGCATTCCAGCTCCATCCACCTCTTTGCAAATGGAAATATTACATTCTGTTTAATGGATGAGTAATATTCCATTGTAATGTACACGACATCTATATCCATTTGTCAATTGATGGACTTTTGGGCTCACTCCATAGGTAGGCTAAGATTGATAATGCTGCTATAAACATTGGGGTGCATGTACCCCTTCAAAATGGTATTTTTGTATCCTTTGGGTAAATACCTAATAGTACAATTGCTGGGTCATAGAGTAGTTCTATTTTCAGTTTTTTGAGGAAACTCCATACTTTTTTCCAGAGTGGCTGCACCAGTTTGCATTGCCACCAAAAGTACAAGATGGTTCTCCTTTCTCCATATCCTTGTCAACACCTGTTGTTTTTTGTATTGTTAATTTTAGCCATTCTGACAGCTGTGAGGCAGTATTTCATTGTGGTTCTGATTTGTATTTCCCTGATGATAAGTGATGTGAAGCATCTTTCATGTGTTTGTTAGCCTTCTGGATGTTTTCCTTGGAAAAGTGTCTACTTATGTCTTCTGCCCATTTCTTCACTGGGTTATTTGTTTTTTGGGGTGATTTTGATAAATTCTTTATAGGTTTTGGATACTAACCCTTCACCAGATGCTTCCTTTGCAAATATCTTCTCCCATTCTGTAGGCTGCCTTTTACTTTTGTTAATTGTTTCCTTCACTGTGCAGAAGATTTTCATTTTGATGAAGTCCCAATTATTCATGTTTAGTTTGTTTCCCTTTCATTCAGTGACATGTCTATTAAGTTGTTACAGCTGAGTTCAAAGAGGTTGCTGCCTCTTTTCTCCTCTAGGATTTTGATGATTTTCTGTCTCACATTTGGGTATTTCACCCATTTTTATTGATTTTTCTGTATGGTGTAAGAATGTGGTTCAGTTTCATTAATCTGCATGGTGCTGTCCAGTTTTCCCAACATCATTTTTTGAAGACACTGTCTTTTTTCCATTGGATATTCTTTCCTGCTTTGTCACAGATTAGTTGACCATATAGTTGTGGGTCCATTTCTGAGTTCTCTACTCTTCCGTTAATCTATGTGTCTGTTTTTGCCAGCACATTCCTGTCTTGATGACTACAGCTCTGCAATATAGCTTGAAATCCAGAATCGTGATGCCTCTAGTTTTGCTTTTCTGCTACAGGATTGCTTTGGCTATTCAGGTATTTTGTGGTTTCATACAAATTTTAGGATTGTTTGTTCTAGCTCTGCAAACACTGATGGTGGTATGTTGATAGGAATTTGATTAAATGTGTAGAACGCTTTAGGTATTATAGACATTTTAATAATGTTTTTCCTCCAATCTGTGAGCATGAAATGCTTTTCAGTTTTGTTGTGTCCTATTCACTTTCTTTCATAAGTGTTCTGCAGTTTTCAGAGTATAGAACTTTGATCACTTTGGTTAGGTTGATTCTGAGGTATCTTATTGTTTTTGGTGCAATTTCAAATGACATTGATTCCTTGATATCTTTTTCTGCTACTTCATTATTGGTGTGTAGAAATACACCAGATTTCTGCACACTTATTTTATACCCTGTGATATTGCTGAATTCATGTGTTAGTTCTAGCAATTTTTGGGTGGAGTCTTTTGGGTTTTGTACATAGAGTTGCATCTCATCTGCAACTAGTGAAAATTTGGTTTTGCCTTACTTATTTTTATCCTTTTTATTACTTTTGTTATCTGCTGAGGCCAAAACTTCCACTGTAATGTTAAATAGTAATAATGAGAGTTGACATCCTTGTCTTGTTCCTTAGTGTAGGAGAAAAGCTCTCAGTTTTTTTTTTCCATTGAGGCTGATATTAGCTGTAGGTATTTTGTATATGGCCTTTATGATGTCGAGGTTTTTCCCTACTGTGCTGAGGGTTTTTTCAACAACAGGCACTCTATGTTGTCAAATGTTTTTTGTACATCATGGAAAAGATAATATGGTTCTTATTAATGTGGCATGTCAGATTGATTTGCAAATTTTGAACCACCCCTTCAGGCCAGAAATAAATCCCTCTTGATCATGGTAAATAATCCTTTTAATGTACTGTTGAATTTAATTTGATATAATTTTATTGAGAATTTTTCCTTCCATGTTCATCTGGAATATTGGCTTGCAATTCTCTTTTTTAATTGGGTCTTTGATTTTGGAATGAAGGAAATGTTGGCTTTGTAGATTGAGTTTGTAATTGTACTTCCAGTTCTACTTTTCATATTACTTAGAGACGAATAGGTATTAACTCTTTTTTAAATGTCTGGTAAAACTCTCCTGGGAAGCCACCTGGCCATGGGCTGTTGTTTGTTTAGAGATATTTGATTACTGGTTCCTTTCCTTTGCTGGTTATGGGACTGTTAAAATTTTCTATTTCTTCCCATTTCAGAGTGGGAAGTTTGTGAATGTCTAGGAATTTGTCCATTTTTTTTCCAGATTGCCTAGTTTTTGGCATATAGTTTTTATAGTATTCTCTTATAAATGTTCGTGTTTTTGTTGTTTTGTTGTTGCTGCTGGTTGTGAACTCTCTCTTTCATTCATGATTTTATCTATTTGGATCCTTTCTCTTTTCTTTTTGATGAGTTTGGCTAAAGGTTTATCAATTCTGTTAATTGTTTCAAAGAACCACCTCTCAGTTTCTTTGGTGTGTTCTACTCTTTTTTTCCTATATCATTTATTTTTTTCCTAATCTTTTTTTTTCCTTCTTCTCCAGAATGTAGGCTTTATTTGCTACTCCTTTTCTACCTCCTTTAGGTGCAATATTCTGTTGTGTACTGGGAACTTTCTTGCTTTATGAGATAGGTCTGAATTGCAATATACTTTCCTCTGAGGTCTGCATTTGCTGCATCCCAAGGGTTTTTGACTATCTTGTTCATTGTCATTTGATTCCATGTATGTGTTTATTTCACCTTTAATTTCCAGGTTAACTAATTCATTCTTTTGAAAAATTTATTTATTTAAATTCAAGTTAGTTTACATGGAGAATAGTATCAGATTCAGGAGTAGAACCCAGTAATTTATCACTTACATATAACACCTAGTGCTCATCCCAACAAATGCCCTTCTTAATGCCCATCACCCTTTTAACCCATCCTTCCACACACCTCTCCTCCAGCAAGCTTTCGTATGTTTGTTCTCTGTATTTAAGAGTCTCTTATGATTTGTTTCTTTTTCTGACTTTATCTTATTTTTCCTTCCTTTCCCCTATACTCACCTGTTTTGTTTCTTAAATTCTACATATGTATAAAATCATATATTTGTCTTTCTCTAACTGACTTGTTACCCTTATCAAAATTCACTCTACTTCCATCGACACTGCTTCAAATGGCAAGATTTAATTCTTTTTGATCACTGAGTAATATTCCATTGTATATAAATACCACATCTTTTTATCCATTCATTAGTGGATGCATATTTGGCCTCTTTCCACACTTTGGCTATTGTTGATAGCAATGCAGTAAACATTCAGGTGCATGTACCCTTTCAAAACAGCATCTTTGTAACCTTTGAATAAATACCTAATAATACCATTACTGGGTCATTGAGTACTTCTGTTTTTATTTTTGGGGGAGCCTTCATACTGTTTTCCAGAGTGGATGCACCAGTTTGCATTCCCACCAACAATGCAAAAGTGTTCCCCTTTCTCCGCATCCTCGCCAACATCTGTTGTTGCCTGAGTTGTTAATGTTAGCCATTCTGACAGGTGTGAGGTGATATCTCATCACCGTTTTGATTTGTATTTCCCTGATTATGAGTGATGTTGAGCATCCTTTCATGTGTCTGTTGGCCATCTGGATGTCTTCTTTGGAGAAGTGTCTATTCATGTCTTCTGTACATTTCTTCACTGGATTATTTGTTTTTTTGGGTTTTGAGTTTGATAAGTTCTTTATGGATTTTGGATACTAACCACTTATCCATTATGTCATTGCAAATATCTTCTCCCATTATGTACACTGCCTTTTAGTTTTAGTGATTTTTTCTTTTACTCTGGAGAAGCTTTTTATCTTGATGAGGTTCTAATAATTCATTTTTGATTTTATTTCCCTTGCATTGAATCACTAGTCCATTCAGAAGTTGCTCTGGCCAAGTTCAAAGAGGTTGTTGCCTGTATTCTCCTATAGTATGTTGATGTTTTCCTGTCTCACATTTAGGTCTTTCATCCATTTTGAATTTACTTTTGATTATGGTGTAAGAAAGTGGCCCAGTTTTAGTGTTCTGCATGTCACTGTCCAATTTTCAAAGGACCATTTGCTGTAGAGGCTATCTTTTTTTCATTGGATACTCTTTCCTGCTTTGTGAAAGATTAGCGGGCCATACATTTCTGGGTCCATTTCTGGGTGCCCTGTTGTGTTCCACCGATTTATGTGATTGATGTATATGTCTGTTTTTGTGCTATTACCATACTCTCTTCATTATTACAGCTTTGTAATATAACTTCATGTCTGGAAGTCCAAAGCCTTCAGCTTTGTTTTTCTTTCTCAACATTCCTTTGGCTACTCAGGGTCTTTTCTGGTTCCATACAAATTTTAGAATTGTTTGTTCTAACTCTGGAAATACTAGCATTGTTTTGATAGGTTTTGGGTAGCATGGACATTTTAACAATATTTATTCTTCCAATCGATGAGTGTTTTTCCATTTCTTTGTGTCTTCTTCAATTGCTTTCATAAGCTTTCTATAGTATTCATTGTACTGCTCTTTAACCTTTTTGATGAGGTTTACTCCTAAGTATCTTATGTTTTTTCCTCCAATTGTAAATGGGATTGATTCCTTGATTTCTCTTTCTGCTGCTTCATTTTTGGTGTATAGAAATGTAACCAATTTCTGTACTTTGACTTTATAGACTGTCTTTGTTGAATTCACATATCAGCTTTAGTATTTTTTGGTGGAGTCTCTCAGGTTTTCCATGTATGATATCATGCCTCCTGGGAAGCGTTAAAGTTTTACTCCTATGCCAATTTGTATGCATTTTACTTCTTTTTGTTGTCTGATTGTTAAGGCTAGGACTTCCAGTACTATGTTGAACAACAGTGGTGAGAGTGGACATCCATGTCGTGTTCCTGACATGGGGAAAGTTTTCAGTTTTTCCCCCATTGAAGATGATATTTCATGTATGGCTTTTATGATATTGAAGAATGTTCTTTCTATCCCTACTTGAGGGTTGTTTTCATCAGGAAATGATGCTGTATTTTGTTAAGTCACTTGTCTGCATCAATTGAAAGGATCATATGGTTCCTGTCCTTTCTTTTATTAATGTGGTGTATAATGTTGATTGATTTGTTAATGTTGAACCAGCCCTATAACCCAGGAATAAATCCAACTTGATTGTGGTGAATAATTCTTTTAATATAGTGTTGAATTTGACTTGCTAATAACATGTTGAGAATTTTTGTATATGGGTTCATCAGGGATATTGGCCTGTAATTCTCCTTTTTAGTGGGGTCTTAGTATGGTTTTGGAATCAAGGTAATGCTGGTTTCATTGACTGAGTTTGGAAAGTTTCCTTCCATTTTCTTTTTTGGTATATTTTGAAAAGAATAGGTATTGCCTCTTTAAATTTCTGGTAGAATTCCCCTGGGAAGCCATCTTGCCTAGGGCTCTTGTTTTTTGGGAGATTTTTGATAGTTGATTCAATTTCATTTTTGGTTATGGGCCTACTCAAAGTTTCTGTGCCTGTCTGTTTCAGTTTGGTAGTGTGCAAGTTTCTAGGAATTTGTCCATTTCTTTCAGATTTCCCAGTATGCTGGCATATACTTTTTCATAGTATTCACTTTATTTTTTGGTATTTCTGTGTGGTGTTGGTTGTAATCTCTCCTCTTTCATTCATGATTTTATCTATTTGGTTCCTCTGTCTTTTCTTTCTTATATATCTGGCTATGGTTTTATCAATTTGTTTATTCTTTAATAGTAACTTTTAGTTTCATTGATATATTCTACTGATTTTTTTGTTTCTATATTGCTTATTTCTGCTCTAATATTTATTATTTTCCTTCTTATGCTGGCTTTAGGCTTTATTTGCTTTTCCTTTACAAGCTCCTTTGGGTTAAGGTTAGCTTGTGTATTTGGGGCCTTTCTTGCTTCTTGAGATAGGTCTGAATTGCAATATACTTTCCTCTTAGGACTGCCTTTACTGCATCCCAAGGGGATTGGACTGTCATGTTTTCATTTTCATGTACTTTTATGTATTTATTATTTCTTAAATTTCTTGGGTAAGAAATTCATTTAAAAAAATTAGTGTTTATTTTTGACAGAGAGAGAGACAGAGATAGAGACAGATTGTGAGTTTGGGAGGGCAGAGAGAGAGGGAGACACAGAATCTGAAGCAGTTTCCTGGCTCTGGGCTGTCATCACAGAGCCTCATGTGGGGCTTGAACCCATGGACAATGAGATCATGACCTGAGCTGAAGTTGGACGCTTAACTGATTGAGCCATCCAGGCACTCCACAATTCATTCCTTAGTAGGATATTATTTAACCTCCATGTACTTGAGGGCTTTCTAAGTTTTTTCTTATGGTGGACTTCAAGGTTCAGAGCGTTATGATCTGAAAATATGCATGGTGACATCTATATCTTCTTGTACTTGTTGAAGGCTGATTTGTGACATAGTACATGATCTATTATGTACAATGCTCCATGTATACTTGATAAAAATGTATATTCTGCTGCTTTAGGATGAATATAACTGTTATGACCATCAAGTCCAGTGTGTCATTCAAAGCCATTGCTTCCTTTTTGATTTCCTGCTTAGATGATCTGCCCATAGCTGTAAGTGGGATATTAAAGCCTCTGTTCTTCTGGTATTATTATCAATGAGTTTCTTTATATTTGTGGTTAACTAATTTATCTATTTGGGTCTTTTACATGTTGGGGGCATAAACCTTTACAATTGTTATATCTTCTTGTTTGATAGACCCCTTAATTATGACATAATGCTCCTTTACATTATATCATTACAGTCTTTGTTTTAACATCTAGATTGTCTGATATTAGTATGGGTACTCTGGCTTTCTTTAGATCTTCATTATCATGATACATGGCTCTCTATCCCCTCACTTTCAATCTGCATTGTCTCTTTATGTATAAAATGAGTCTCTTTTAGGCAGCATATAGATGGGTCACCTTTTTTTAAATCAATTCTGATATCCCATGTCTTTTGATTGGAGCATTTAGTCCATTTACATTCAGAGGGCTTATTGAAAGTTATTAATTTAGTGTCATTATATTACCTGTAGAGTTCACGTTTCTGGTGATGTTTTCTGGTCCTTTCTAGTCTTTGTTGCTTTGTTGTTCTTTTTTCTTTCCCCATTCAGAGAGTCCCACCTAAAATTTCCTGCAGTGCTGGTTTATTGTTTATGAACTCCTTCAGCTTTTGTCTGGGAAAATCTATATCCCTCTTCCTATTCTGAATGACAGCCTCATTGGATAAAGGATTCTCGACTGCATATTTTTCCCACTCAGCATATTGAATATTTCCTACCATTCCCTTCTGGCCTGTTAAGTTTTGGTGGACAGGTCTGCTACTAACCTTGTGTGTCTAGCCTTGTAGGTTAAGTACATTTTGTGCCAGCTGCTTTCATAATTCTCTCTTTATATTTGTATTTTGCAAATATCACTATGATATGTCATGGTGTTGACCTGTTTTGCTGATTTATAGTGGAGTTCTCTGTGCCCCTTAGACTTGAATGCCTATTTTCTTCCCCTGATTAAGGAAGTTCTCAGCTATAATTTGTTCAAATAAACCATCTGCCCCCTTTCCATGTTCTTCTCTTTCTGGGATTCCTATGAAATGGATATCATTTGATTTAATGGATCACTCAGTTCTCAGTGTCATCTTTGTGATGTAGTAATTTTTCCCTCTTTTTTTCAACTTCATTATTTTCCATAATTTTATCTTCAATTTCACCTATTTTATCCTCTGCTTCTTCAATCCTGTCACTGTATCCTGTGTGTTTTGCATCTGAGTTATGTCATTTTGTATCTCATCCTGACTAATTGTTAGATCTTTGAAGTCTGCAGCAAAGTTTTCTATGGTGACTTCTATGTTCTTTTCAAGCCCAGGTAGTAGTAGTCTTATTACTCTTGTCCTATATTCTTGTTCCTATATATTGATTATATTTGTTTTGAGCAAGTTCCTCACTCTGATTTTTTTATTGACATTTCTTTTGGGGAGAATTCTTCCATCTGATCATTTTGGCTAAGTTTCTGTCTTTTGCGTGTTTCAAAACTTGTTATGTTCTTTTTTTTTTAATTTTTTTTTCAACGTTTATTTATTTTTGGGACAGAGAGAGACAGAGCATGAACAGGGGAGGGGCAGAGAGAGAGGGAGACACAGAATCGGAAACAGGCTCCAGGCTCCGAGCCATCAGCCCAGAGCCCGACGCGGGGCTCGAACTCACGGACCGCGAGATCGTGACATGGCTGAAGTCGGACGCTTAACCGACTGCGCCACCCAGGCGCCCCTAAAACTTGTTATGTTCTTATCTGAGAGTACTGCTATATTAAAAAGTGGACATACACTGCAGAGGGCCTGGCACTTCAGGAAGTGTTTCTTGTGCATGTTGTGTGCACTCTTCCCTTGTGTTTTGACTGCTATTTACCACTGGTCAGTCCTCTGCAGATCTCCTCCTCCAATGATGTGATGGAATGTTGGAACTTTTCAGTAGGTGAATTTGATTTCTTTGTTGAAGTAACCTTGGGAAAAAGATGGGGGGAGCCTGATCCAAAAAAAAAAAAAAAGATTAGGAAAAACACCAAAAAAATCCCAACCAGAGAATCAAAAAATGATAAGGCTGATTCTGAAGAAGAAGAAGAAGAAGAAGGAGGAGGAGGAGAATGGGAGGGAGGAGAAGGAGGAGGAGGAGAAAGAAGGAGAAGAAAGAGGAAGGAGAAGAAAGAAGAAGAAGGAAGAAGAAGGAGAAGGGGAAGGGGAAGGAGAAGAAGGAGAAGGAGAAGTAGAAGAATAAGAGAGAAGAAGAAGAAGAAAGAAGAAGAAGGAATAAAAGAGGAATCCAAAATGCTGATCCAAGAAAAAAAAAAGTAAATGAAAAATGAACAAGAAGCTATGTGACGGATTCCAAAAGAAAAAAAAAGAGGAAAGAAAAGAGAGAGAGAGAAAAAAACAATTATTGGTGTTTGTTTTGAGGCATCTGATTTTCACTGCACTTGGTGCATGTTGGTTGCTGGCTATGCTGGTCTTCTTGAGGAGAGGTCCATTGCATTGTATCAGAGTCAGTCTTCCCCTAGTAAATATGCAGTTGCCAGGCTCAGTGGGGGTGAGGGAGGACAGGGTGTGGTATTGTCAGTGGGTCCCACCTCCACTGCTGGCTGCTGTGTTACTCTCTGATGTCCCACCATGTGGATGTTGTGAGGAAAATGGGGCCACTCCAACCTTTCATCCCTGGACCGGGGATCTCACATCCTCATCTATTTAGGAGTCCTTCACAGCATAGTGAGGGCAGTAAGCGAGCCCTGTGCCACAGTTCTCCTGTGTTTTATCTTTTGCACGCAGCTGATTAAAAGCCCAAAGCCTTAGATGACCTGGCACCACACTGATATGCTCCCCTCCTCCAGAGTAGAGCCTCTCCACCCTGCTGATGAAAGGCTTTAGCACCTGTAGGGTCTTTTGTCCTTGGGGGGCAATAAAGCCTCTTCAAAAAGTATTCCAAGAAGGTAATGTTCTCCGTCAGTGTGCCCTGGATATCTCTACACAACCTTATACACTTCAGGGCCAGCTAATTTCTTCCCAGGAGTGTGTACTACAGCCCCACTTTGGAGAAAGTTGCACACTTCCAAAACCACAAAGTGTAACCTCCAAACCCTGTTTGCAAAAAAAGACCTGGGAAACTCAGTACTTCTCAAACCAGTCTGCAGTTCAGAAACGTTTTCCTCTTGTGCTATCTTGATGCTGCACTTTCTCAACCTCTGTCTTTCTCTTTCTTTTGTCTCTACATGGAAATGGATTCCTCCACTCTGTGGCACCGCCATGTTTATTTCCCCCAATTCACTTTTACGCACTTTGCACTTGTCAAGATGTCCCCCTGTAACTATGGAGATCTTTCTGCCACTGCCCCTCAATTTCCTGGGTGTTCCAAGTGATCTGACTTCAATATAGGTGTGTTTCTGGGACGAGGAAATCCCAGGGTCCCCCTACTTCTCCACCTACTTAACTCCCAAGCTATTCATTCTTTAGTGGGATATTATTTAGCCTCCATGTGTTTCAGGACTTTCCAAATATTTTCTTGTGGTTGATTTCAAGTTTGATAGTTTTGTTATCTGAAAATATGCATGGTATGACCTCCATATTTTTGTACTTGTTGAGGCCTAATTTGTGATCCAGTATGTGTTCTGGAGAATATCCCATGGGTACTCAAAAAAAATGTTTATTCTGCTGCTTTTGGATGAAATTTCTTAATATATATGTTAAGACCATCCAGTCCAGTATGTCATTCCAAGCAATAGTTTCCATGTTGATTTTCAGTTTGGATGAATTGCTTAGATGCTTACATTTCTGTAAGTGGGGTGTTAATGTCCCCTACTATTGTTGCACTGTTTTCTAGATTTTATGTTTGTGATTAATTGGTTGATATATTTTGGTTCTCCCAATTGGCTGCATATATATTTACAATTGTTAGATCTTCTTGATGGATAGACCTCTTAATTATATGACCCCTTCTTCATCTCTTGTTACAGTCTTTGTTTTAAAATCTAGTTTGTCTGATATAAGTATGGCTACTCTGGCTTTCTTTTGACATCCATTAGCATGATAGATGGTTCCCCACCACCTTCAATCTTCAAGTGTCTTTATGTCTAAAATGAGTCTTTTGTAAGCAACATATAGATAGATTTTTTTTATCCATTATTATACCTATGTCTTTTGATTGGAGCATTTAGTCCATTTACATTCAGAATGATTATTGAAAAAATATGAGGTCCATGCCATCGTGTTAACTGTAGAGTTGGTGTTTCTGGTGATGTTCTCTGGTACTTTCTAGTATTTGTTGCTTTTGGTCGTTTTTTTTTTTCTCCACTAAAAGAGTCCCCCATAAAATTTCCTGCATGTCTGTTTTAGTGATCATAGTCTCCTTCAGTTTTTGTCCGGGAAACTCTTTATCTCTCCTTCTGTTTTGAATGACAACTTTTCTGGATAAAGACTTCTTAGCTGCATATTCTCCCCACTCTCACTTTGAATATTACTTTCCCCTCCTTTTTGGCTTGAAAAATTGCTGTCAACAGATCTGCTGACAACCTTATCAGTCTTCTCTTATAGGTGACAAACGTTTTTTTTTTCCCTTGCTGCTTTCCAGGTTTTCCTTCTCTGAGCATTTTCTGAATTTGAATATGATATGCTTTGGGAATGGTCAGCTTTTGTCTTGGATTTTGATGTCTATGTCTTTCCCTAGATTAGAGAATTTTCTAAATGTAATTTGCTCACATAAACCTTCTGCCCCTTTGTCTCTCTCCTGATCATCTGATATTCCTATGATACAAATGTTCTGTTTTAATAAGTTGCTGAGTTCCCTAAGTCTGCCTCGGTGATACACAATTTTTTGTTTCCTTCTTTTCAGCTTTATTATTTTCCATGATTTTATCTTTTATATCACTAGTTCATTCCTCTGCTCATCCATCCTCATTGTCATGGCATCCTTTGCATCTCAGGTATAGCATTTTTAATTTCAGTCTGAATACATTTCAATTCTTTTTTTTTCTGCAGAAAGTGATTCTCTGGTATCTTCTATACTTTTTTCAAGCTCAGCTAGTATTCCTATAATTGTTTTATTTTATTTTATTTTATTTTATTTTATTTCAAATTCATCAAACATTTTTTTTAATTTTTAAGTTTTTTTCTAAGAATTCCAAGGTTTCTTTTTTTCTTTAATTTATTTTTTATTTTTTACAATTTACATCCAAATTAGTTAGCATAGTGCAGCAATTTCAGGAGTAGATTGCTTAGTGCTCCTTACCCATTTAGTCCATTCCCCCTCCCACAAACCCTCCAGTAACCCTCAGCTTGCTTTCCATATTTATGAATCTCTTCTGTTTTGTCCCCATCCCTGTTTTTTATATTATTTATGTTTCCCTTCCCTTATGTTCATATATTTTGTATCTTAAAGTCTTCATATGAGTGAAGTCATATGATTTTTGTCTTTCTCTAATTTCACTTAGCATAATAACCTACAGTTCCATCCAAGAAGTTGCAAATGGCAAGATTTCATTCTTTTTGATTGTCGAGTAGTACTCCATTGTATATATATATACACCACATCTTCTTTATCCATTCGTCCATCAATGGACATTTGGGTTCTTTCTATACTTTGACTATTGTTGATAGTGCTGCTATAAACATAGGGGTGTATGTGTCCCTTCAAAACAGCACACATGTATCCCTTGGATAAATGCCTAGTAGTGAAATTGCTGGGTTGTAAGGTAGTACTATTTTTAGTTTTTTTGTGGAACCTCCATACTGTTTTCCAGAGCAGCTGCACCAGCTTGCATTCCCACCGACAAGGCAAAAGAGATCCTCTTTCTCTGCAACCTTGGCAACGTCTGTTGTTACCTGAGTTGTTAATGTTAGCCATTCTGACAGGTGTCAGGTGTATCTCACTGTGGTTTTGATTTGTATTTCCCTGATGATATGTGATGTTGAGCATTTTTTCATGTGTTGGTTGACCATCTGGATGTCTTCTTGGGAGAAGCATCTATTCATGTCTTTTGCCCTTTTTTTCACTGGATTCTTTGTTCTTTGGGTGTTGAGTTTGATCAGTTCTTTATAGATTTTGGACACTAACTCTTTATCTGATGTGTCATTTGCAAATATCTTCTCCTATTTTGCAGGTTGCCTTTTAGTTTTGCTGATTGTTTCCTTCGCTGTGCAGAAGCTTTTTATTTTGATGAGGTCCCAGTAGTTCATTTTTGCTTTTGTTTCCCTTGCCTCTGGAGACATGTTGAGTAAGAAGTTGCTGCGGCCATGATCAAAGAGGTTTTTTCCTGCTTTCTCCTCAAGGATTTTGATGGCTTCCTGTCTTACATTGAGGTCTTTCATCTATTTTGAGTTTATTTATGTGTATGGTGTAAGAAAGTGGTCCAGGTTCATTCTTCTGCATATCCCTGTCCAGTTTTCCCAGCACCACTTGCTGAAGAGACTGTCTTTATTCCATTGGATATTCTTTCCTGCTTTGTCAAAGATTAGTTGGCCCTACGTTTGTGGGTTCATTTCTGGGTTCTCTGTTCCATTGATCTGAGTGTCTGTTCTTGTGCAAGTACCATACTGTCTTGATGATTACAGCTTTTTAGTATAGCTTGAAGTCTGGGATTGTGATGCCTCCTGGTTTGGTTTTCTTTTTCAAGATTGCTGTGGCTATTCGGGGTCTTTTCTGGTTCCGTACAAATTTTAGGATTATTTGTTCTAGCTCTGTGAAGAATGATGGTGTTATTTTGATAAGGATTGCATTGAATATGTAGATTGCTTTGGGTAGTATTGACATTTTGACAATACTTTTTCTTCCTGTCTGAAAGAGTGGACCTATGCCAGCTGACTCCATCGTGTTCTGTGTCCTCCATCTTGAGTGACTATGTCCCCAACATGGACCCCTTTCTGGGAAAACTGCAGACACCTCAGACCACGCCTCCTCCCCTTGAGTAACCTCCCACTCACCCGTTCAAACTTCCTGATCAAAATACGCCTGGCAACCTGTGTAACGGGACTCCAACCCTTCCCCAGCCAATCGGCTGAGGCCAAGACCCTTCCCCAGCCAATTGGCTAAGGCCACAGCCATTACCTCACCAACTGCCCCTAGACCCCTATAAAACCTTTGTGCTTTTGAAACTTGCTGGCTCTCTCCGGCATCTCACTGCTGCGTCAGTGCAGGCAGGGGATTGAGCCCGAGCTAGCTCAAATAAAGGCTCTTTGCTTTTGCATTGGATTCAGCTCCCTGGTGGTCTTTGGGGATCGTAATTCTGGGCACAACACTATCCAGGAGCATGGAATCTTTTTCCATTTGTTTTTGTGTCTTCTTTAATTTCTTTCATAAACTTTCTATAGTTTTCAGCATATAGATTTTTCACCTCTTTGGTTAGATTTATTCCTAGGTATTTTATGTTTTTTTGTGCAACTGTAAATGGGATCAATTCCTTGATTTGTCTTCCTGTTGCTTGCTTGTTGGTGTATAGGAATGCAACCTATTTCTGTGCATTGATTTTATATCCTGCAACTTTGCTGAAATCATGAATCAGTTCTAGCAGTTTTTCGGTGGAATCTTTTGGGTTTTCCATACAGAGTATCATTTCATCTGCGAAGAGTGAAAGTTTGACCTCCTCTTGGCTGATTTGGATTCATTTTATTTCTTTGTGTTGTCTGCAGAGGCTAAGACATCCAATACTATGTTGAATAACAGTGGCGAGAGTGGTCATATTTGTCCTTTTCCTCACTTTAGGGGGAAAACTGTCAGTTTTTCCCCATTGAGGATTATATTAGCATTGGGTCATTCATATATGGCTTTTATAATCTCGAGGTATCTTCCTTCTATCCCTACTTTCTTGAAGGTTTTTATCAAGAAAGGATGCTGTACTTTGTCAAATGCTTTCTCTGCATCTCTTGAGAGGATCATATGGTTCTTGTCCTTTCTTTGATTGATGTGTTGAATCATGTTAGCTGTTTTGTGGATATTGAACCAGCCCTGCATCCCGGGTATAAATCCCACTTGGTCGTGAATATTTTTTTATAGTATTGTTGGATCTGGTTGGATAATACCTTGTTGAGGATTTTTGCATCCATGTTCATCAGGGAAATTGGTCTATCGTTCTCCTTTTTAGTGTGGTCTCTGGTTTTGGAATCAAGGTAATGATGGCTTCATAGAAAGAGTTGGGAAGTTTTCCTTCCGTTTCTATTTTTTGGAATAACTTCAAGAGAATAGGTGTTAACTCTTCCTTAAATGTATGGTAGAATTTCCCTGTAAAGCCATATGGCCCTGGACTCTTGTTTTTTGGCAGACTTTTTATTACTAATTCGATTTCCTTACTGATTATGGGTCTGTTCAAATTTTCTATTTCTTCCTGTTTCAGTTTTGGTAGTCTATATGTTTCTAGGAATTTGTCCGTTTCTTCCAGATTACCCATTTTATTGGCATATAATTGTTCATAATATTCTCTTATTATTTTTTTTTTCTGCTGTGTTGCTTGTGATCTCTCCTCTTTCATTCTTCATTTTATTTATTTGGGTCCTTTCCTTTTTCTTCTTGATCAAACCGGCTAGTGGTTTATCAATTTTTTTAATTCTTTCAAAGAACCACCTTCTGGTTTCATTGATCTGTTCTACTGTTTCTTTGCTTTCTATAGCATTAATTTCTGCTCTAATCTTTATTATTTCCTGTCTTCTGCTGGTTTTGGGTTTTATTTGCTGTTCTTTTTCCAGCTCCTTAAGGTGTAAGGTTAGGTTGTGTATCTGAGATCTTTCTTCCTTCTTTAGGAAGGCCTGGATTGCTATATACTTTCCTTTTATGACCACCTTTGCTGCATCCCAGAGGTTTTGGGTTGTGGTGTTATCATTTTCATTGACTTCCATATATTTTTTAATTTCCTCTTTAACTGCTTGGTTAACCCATTCATTCTTTAGTAGGATGTTCTTCTGTCTCCAAGTATTTCTTACATTTCCAAAATTTTCTTGCAGATGATTTCAAGTTTCATAGCATTGTGGTCTGAAAATATGCACGGTATGATCTCATTCTTTTTGTATTTACTTAGGGTTGATTTGTCTCCCAGTATATGGTCTATTCTGGAGAATGTCCCATGTGCACTGGAGAAGAATGTATATTCTGCTGCTTTAGGATGAAATGTTCTGGGTATATGTGTGAAGTCCATCTGGTCCACTGTGTCTTTCAAAAACATTGTTTCCTTGTTGATTTTTTGATTAGATGATCTGTCCATTGCTGTGAGTGAGGTGTTGAAGTTTCCTACTATTATGGTATTACTATTGATGAGTTTGTTTATGTTTGTGATTAATTGATTTATATATTTGGGTGCTACCACATTTGGCACATAAATCTTTACAATTGTTAGGTCTTCTTGGTGGATAGACCCCTTGATTATAATATAATGTCCTTCTTTATCTCTTGATACAGTCTTTATTTTAAAGTCTAAATTGTCTGATATAAGTATGGCTACTCTAGCTTTCTTTTGTTGACTGTTAGCATGATAGATGGTTCTCCATCCCCTTATTTTCAATATGAAGGTGTCTTTAGGTCTAAAGTGGGTCTCATGTAAACAGCATATAGATTGATCTTGTTTTCTTACCCATTCTGTTACCTTATGTCTTTTGATTGGAGCATTGAGTGTATTGACGTTTAGAGTGAGTACTGAAAGATATGAATTTATTGCCATTATGATGCTTGTAGAGTTGGAGTTTCTGGTGGTGTTCTCTGGTCCTTTCTAATCTTTGTTACTTTTGATATATGTGTGTGTGTGTGTGTGTGTGTACATATATTTTAATCTTTTCTTCCCTCAGAGAGTCCCCCTTAAAATTTCTTGCAGGGCTAGTTTAGTGGCCACAAACTCCTTTAATTTTTGTTTGTCTGGGAAACTTTTTATCTCCCCTTCTATTTTGAATTGCAGCCTTGGTGGATAAAGAATTCTTGGCTGCATATTTTTCTGATTCAGCACACTGAATATATTCTGCCACTCCTTTCTGGCCTGCCAAGTTTCTGTGGATAAGTCTGCTGCAAACCTGATCTGTCTTCCCTTGTAGGTTAGGGACTTTTTTACCTTGCTGCTTCCATGATTCCCTCCTTGCCTGAGTATTTTGTGAATTTGACTCTGATATACCTTGTTGATGGTTTTTGTTGAAACTAATGGGGGTCCTCTGTGCTTCCTGGATTTTCATGTCTGTGTCTTTCCCCAGGTTAGGAAAGTTTTCCCCTATTTGCTCACATAACCCTTCTACCCTTATTTCTCTCTCTTCCTCTTCTGGGACCCCTATGATTCTGATGTTATTCCATTTTAATGTCACTGATTTCTCTAATTCTTAAATCATGCTCTTTTGCCTTAATCTCCCTCTTTTTTTCTGCTTCATTATTCTCTATAAGTTTGTCCTCTATATCGCTGATTCTCTGTTCTGCCTGGTCCGTCTTTGCCACTGCTGCATCCATCCATGATTGCAGCTCAGTTATAACATTTTTGATTTCATGCTATTTTTTTACTTCTTTTATCTCTTCAGAAAGGGATTCTAATCTATTTTCGACTCCATCTAGTATTCTTATTATCATGATTCTAAATTCTGGTTAAGACATCTTGTTTGTATCTGTGTTGGTTAAGTCCCTGGCTGTCGTTTCTTCATGCTCTTTATATTGGGGGGAATGTCTTTGTTTTGTCATTTTGAAGGAAGAAAAGGAATCAATGAGGTAGAAAATTTAAAATTAAGAAGAAATTAAATTTTAGAAAATATTAAAATAAAAAATTAAAAACACACACCCAAAAATGAAATAAATGATGCTAGATCCTAGGTGTATTTTGTTCTGGGTGTTGAAAGTGGTTTGACAGATTAGAGAAAAAAAGGGGGGGACAGAAAAGAAAGGAAATCATTTGAGAATTGGAAAAAATGAATACACTGAATTAGACTAAAATGATATGGTTGAGTTAAAATATAATTTGAAAAAATATACACAGAAGTAAAGAATATAGTAGAAAAAAATTAGATAAAATATTTTTATTAAAAATTAAAAACAAAAAAGAATTTTTTTCTTTTCATATATTCAAGAAAAAGAAAAACAAAAAAGAGAAATAAGAAAAAAAAGGAAACAAGGAAATCGTTTGAAAATTTGAAAAAGGGAATGCACTGTACGAGACTAAAATAAAATGATGGAAGTAAAATAGAATTTGAAAAAATTACATAAATGCAAAAAATATAGTAAACAATTAAAGAAAAATATTTAAATAGAAATTGAAGGTAAAAATGAAGTTTTTCTGCATTGAAGAAAAAGAAAAGAAACGAAAAAGAGAAAAAAGATAAAGGAAAAAAGAAATCATTTGAAAATTTGAAAAGGTGAATACAATGAAGTAGACTAAAATAAAATGATGGAAGTAAAATACAATTTGATAAAAATACACAAAAGTAAAAAATATAGTAATATAAATTAAAGAAAAATATTTTTAATAAAAATTGAAATTAAAAATAATTTTTTCTCTTTCTGTATTGAAGAAAAAGAAGTGTGAAAGAGAAAAGAAAAAAAATGAATAGATGGACCTGCTAAGAGACTGAAGTAGGACTAAAATTACTTCATTTTCCCCTAGAAGTCAGTCTATGTAGCACTTTATAGTCCAAAAACTAAGCTGGTGGTGAGACTTGTATTCTCGAAGGTTGGCCCAGTTGGGTGGGGCTCAGTGTAATGGCTCCACTCTCCAGTGGATGGCCCTGCTAGCCTACTGAGGTGGAGTGTTGTGGCGCTCCTTAGTACGGATGTGCATGCATGGGAGTGGTGAAAATGGTGCCAGCCAGCTACCCAGTCTGTTCACCCAGATCAGCAATCGTGCACCCTTCCTCTGTCTTCAGCTTTTGTCCACTCCCTGCTTTTTCACTCTCTGTGACCAGGCCCTAGGCAGTACCTCTCTCCCAAGTTTTGTCTCAGATGCAGCTGTTTTTCCCAGCCCCTTACTTCTGAAGGACTGAGGCTTTGACCTGTTCCGCCCCTCTGGGGAATGGTCTCACCGAGCAATGGCCAAATGAACAATGGCCAAATGCCGGCTGTACCTAGGAAGGCTTGTTAGACCCTGCTGTTTCTGGTGTTCCAAGACTGTGGCCAGGTGCCAGCCTGCCCCAGAAAAACTTCATGAGATAGTGTAGCAGCAGAATTTCAGGGATTATGGAAAATTACAAAACACATCTGGCACCAGGTTTCACCCTTAATGACGTTCCAGCACCAGAGAATGTGGCCATTTTCTGGGGTCTGCTGGGACCATGTGGCTTCAGCAGTCTCTACCAAATGTCCTTCCAGCAGTGGAACCGCTTTTCCCCATGTGGCCTGAGATCCTCTTGGACCCCACTGTATTCCTGGGGATTCGCCCTTCCCACCAGAGCACCTCCAGGTATCGAGCTGCAGCGTTGCAGCCTTTGCGCTCCCCTTGTTTACAGTCTTAATGGAATTTAAACCTTGTCCTTTCTCCTTTCTCCCTTTTTAGTTTATTCCCTGCAGCTGTTTCCAATTTTCCACTTTCTCTCCAGCTGCTTTTTGGGAGGGCTGCTTTTCCCATATTCTGTCCCACCCCCTTGTCTACTTCCTCTCTTTGCTCACAAAAGCAACTCCCTTCCTGCGTCTTCTTGCTCCCCAAGTTCAGTTCTCTGTGTCGCATACCTGCTGAATTCTGTGATTCAGGTTGTGCAGATTGTTGTGTTAATCTTCCACTCAGTTTTGTAGGTGTGCAGGATGGTTTAGTGTTGGTCTGGCTGTATGTCATGGATGCGAGACACACAAAAAACTTCCATGCTGTTCTGCCATCTTGGCTCCTCCTATAATTGTTTTAAATTCTAGCTGAGACATGTAACTTACATCTATATTGATTAAATCCTTTACCATGGTTTCTACTTCCTGTTTTTTTCTTCTGGGTGAATTTCCCTGCCTCATTATTTTGTCCAGAAAAGAAAACAAGAAAGGAAAAACAACAAACAAAACCAAGAAACTAGATCATGGGTGTGTTTTGGTCTGCTTGATAAAACAACTTAGATCCAAAAATGAAAATTAAATTAAATTAAGCAAACAAAAAAAGTATATATATACATATATAACTAAAAATAAAAAAACAATGATTACAATAAAAAGTAATTAAAATATAATAAATGAAAACTATTAGAAAATAAATAATAAAATTAAACAGGTAGCTAGATCTTATTTCCCCTAGACCTGAAGCTTTTGTAGCACTCTATGATCAGTAGATTTGTTATAGGCAAGTTGGTTGTGCTGGTCTTCTGGTTTATGGGACTACTATGGTGGTTCTCAGGAAGATTTATTTCAATAGAAATGCACTTCCATGGTGCAGGGGTGCGGGGCCTGGTGTAAGCATCTCCAGTTTCCACTAGGTGGCATCGTTTTGTTCCCTGAAGATTTTCAGTGTTGAAGGGCAGGGTGAATATGGCAACTCCCCAATCTCCAGCACTTATGAAAAATCACACTTGCTACTCTTCAGGGAACCCTCATAGAAGAGTATTCAATCACCCTTCTTGTGTCCCAGTTTCCATCAGAGTCCTGCGTTCACCCTGCATGCATCTAAGCCTTTTTTATTTTAGGTGCATTACTTAATTTCAAAAAAGCAAACTTTAGAGATTCCCAGCTACAGAACACTTTGTGTCTCTGGGAGACAGTCTTGCCGCAGTTTGCTGGCCTCTGCAAGGAAGGTGGTTGCATGACTGTGCAGTAGTTCAGAGTTTATGTCAAAACAGCAGATAGCTGGCACCCTTTCTTGCTATCCTCAGTCCCAGTAACTTTCTCCTATTCCTGGGAACAGCAGAGCATGTTGGCACCACGTGTCTTTCTTGTGATCCAGGGAATCCTCAGACACAATGGTGTCACTCATGAGATTCCTCCCTACTCGGCCACCTGTGCACCTTTAAGCCAGGCACATTGCCCACTGTATCAGACTTCTAGAAGTTCAGGTTTTGCATGCCACTGCTTATACTATTTTGTGGCGGTCTCAGTGGCAGGATTCCTTCCTTGCCACTGTACTTGTAGCTTTTTCTTCACCGTGTCAACATTCTGCACCTCCCAACTTCCAGAATTTGGCCACTTTTTTACTTTTAGACTTGCAGTTTTTGTTCTTTCAGACCTACAATTCATTTTTTTGGGATGTTCAGAATGATTTGATAACTGTCTAGCTGTGTTTGAAGAATGAAACAAGCTCCGGGTCTCCCCATTCTTCTGCCATCTTAACTGTCCCTGTGGACTGGCATTTTCAATATTTTTCTACTTTAGCAATGTGACTTTGGCAAAATTACTTGATTTCTATAACCCATAGTTTCCTCACCTATTAAAAAAGCCATAGTAAGAGTCCACAGTTGCTTTTGACAGATAGTAGATGTAAAATACACCACACAGATACTCACACATAGTTGGAGTTAGGAAATAATAGATAATGTCATATGTCTGAATGATAATACCTAGAAAAATTTTTTTTCAATATTTAAAGAGTTGTTTTTTCTTCCAAATAGGTAGCTTTTTCTCTGTCAAATTCTAAGTGATTGCTCAATGTCACCCCAGAGAAATCATCATAAAATTATTTGTTCTATTATTTTGGTATTTTAAATATTTGTATCTTAGTCTCTTTTAAATGGGTTGCATCTTACTATGACAAACAAACACAAAAGCTTTCTGTACATTAATAGAGTATTTTAGGTTTTTTAAAATTTTTTTTAGTGTTTGTTTTTGAGAAGAGAAAGAGAGAGAGAGAGAGACAGAGCATGAGTGGGGGAGGGGCAGAGAGAGAGAGAGAGGGAGACACAGAATTCAAAGCAGGCTCCAGGCTCTGTGGTGCGGGGCTCAAACTCACAAACTGTGAGATCATGACCTGAGCTGAAGTCCGATGCTTAACGGACTGAGCCACCCAGGTGCCCCAGAATATTTTAGGTTTTTTAGTGCCTTGTTTCTCACATTCTTTTTCAAACAAATTTTTACCTTTTTCTCTCTTTTGGTATGTTTATTGCCTGAAAAAAGGGATAGTCATTTGAATTGTCATCATAGCCTGCTACCAACCATATGTCCCAATGAACTGAAAAGTTAAACAACTTTAACCTGTTTAACAGTTTTGGATCTCTCTTACACCCGACACTAAGCAAGAGTGTTCAGCTTTTTAAATTTAAGGGTATTACTAAAGAAAAGATATGAAATATACCCAACTAAGGTAATTTAGCAATAAAAGAGAAAAATCAATCCTGGGAAAATGTAGAATAATCTAAGGATTGGTTTTGATTTGTCAGAACAAAGGATTTAATGTATGTTAGGCACATGGTTGTTATTAGACTAGAAGTGCCAGTGCCACTCCGTGGTATTCACGACCCTATTTTTTCATTTAACTTAATTGGAAACATCAAAGTTTTCTTGGGACCTAAGACATTTTATCTTGAATCCTCCTTAATGTCCAAATCAGGAGGATGATTCAAGGGTGAAATTATAGTTATTAGCCAGCCTGGCAACATGCTCCCTGCTAGAAGCTGAGACCCTGCTGAGTATGCTTTATGACATCCCTGTCTAAACCTCTTTTCAAGGCCTGAACACCTGGCCACTAAAGACTAAAGATAATTATAATGAGTAGAGGCATTGAAGTTTTTGAAAGAGATTTCAGCCATTACTTTATCTTTGTCAATACTCCATCAGAGTTATGCTCTTATTCTGTATGAAAAGCATGGGGTCATTCAGGAGTATGCTTATAATAATTGTTGTATGGGTGCCAGGAAAAGTGGTAGAGAAGCTTTTACAATGACTTTTCTTACTAACAAACTAAAATAGACATTTTGATTGCTTGAAATAGTCGCAATTTCCTAATTTTAACAGAGAAAGAAAACACAGTTTGAACTCATGACAAATCTGATATTTAAAGAGATGGAAATGTAATCTTTTGAAGGAAATTCAATAACCAAACTGGATAACAAAGAGTTGGCTTATAAAGACATTGGGATCTGATTTATAAGAATTTATAACCAGTGCACTAATTGTTTTTCTAGATGGCGGCTGCTAAAAGCTTGATAAATGTGTCCTCTCGATTGTTATTTAAATACCTACTCTTGAAGAATTGTTTATAACATGAATTCGCTTAGATAACTTCTAACATGTGTACTATGGCAATTAAATTTATTCCAGCCTGGTTCTGGATTATACAAATTCTTCATTAGATGGTCAAAATTCATGAAGTTTAAGTATAATATTATTTCATCAGATGGTTTCCATGTAGTTTTCATTTGCCCTCAACCTTGATTGCTACAGAAGCCAACAGGTTGAAGGCTCCAGAGTTGGGAAATAGAAACAAAATCTCATATGAGAAAGCCAATTCTGATACAAACTGTTAGGCATATGTTATATTTACTAATTTGGTAACCAGAATGTTATGGTGCTCAGAACAGCTGCAACCATAGAAAAGGGAAGGTATGATGTTGTAATCGGGTTTTGTCACTCTAGTCTTAGGGCTATTTTTCTAAGAGAGAGAGGAGTAGGATGACAGTATGGAACTAAAAATCTCTCCCTTTAAAGCTTTAAACTCCCCTCTGTTTTTCTTTACTACCTCCATGACAAAAAAAAAGTCTCAAAGAGGGACACCGATTAAGTGACCCAACAAAGCCTTTTTATCAGATTTGGAAAATGCATGGCTTTGTTCCAGGCTTATCAACCTAGAGATATTTCCATCCTTATTTCCTTCTTATCCTTCTGTTCCCTCACCAAAACCCAAAAGGAATGTATCTATCCACTAAACTTATGCAGCACACTTGAAGAATACAATGGTTTGCATGTTCTCACACTAGGAGAAGGAAAGCCTTAACCAATTTGACCACGTCTATTCATTATATCATTATAAAAATGTTTCTTTCATATTCCTCATTCTTGCTCCTTCCTAAATGACAAGCTCAGTATACTGTAGAATATATAATGCCCTTAGCTTCTTAGTTTTAAATCTTGTTATCAGTGATTTCCCTTTTGCTAAAACTGTTATACCAGGGGTGCCTGGGTGGTTCAGTCAGTTGAGCGTCCGACTTCAGCTCAGGTCATGATCTTGCAGTCTGTGAGTTTGAGCCCCGCATCTGGCCCTGTGTTGACAGCTCAGAGCCTGGAGCCTGCTTCAGATTCTGTGTCTCCCTCTCTCTCTGCCCCTCCCCTGCTCATGACTCTGTCTCTCACTCTTTCTCTCAAAGGTAAATAAACATTTAAAAAATTTAAGAAATGTTTGTTATACCAGTAGGTATAGGGAAAAAAAACCCACCATGCCACTAATCAAAATTATGGTGGCAATAACCTTAGATATGACTGGAAGTGATAAAGTTATGTGTGGAATTGTTGGCACTGAATCAAACTCTGAGTTCAGGTTGTTTATTTTTTTTAACTTTCATGGTTGCTTAACCTCAGCAGTTGCAGTAATCAGAAATATAAGTATTCTGCACAGTTGATCTTAATGATTTATGGGTCATGGATCCCAAGTGAATCTGATGAGAGCTGTGAAAAATCTCTCTATAAAATACACATATTCTTATATGAACAAACACACACAAATATCTGTAGGTAATTTCAGAAGACTAAAAAGCACATTAACTTTCAAGTACCCACAATTAAAAATTATTGTTATGACAGATTTTCAGGAAGTATAACTAAGTAAAACAAAACAAAACTCAAGATGATCTTGTTCTGAGGGTTTCATTTGTGATATATCATCTTGAAAGGTGTTACTGTGCTAATGTTCTTTCTAATTATGCAAAGAAAGCTATCTATACTCTAGATATTGCAAGGAAGAAACCTAGTAACATAAATTATAACATGGTGAACTCAACTTTGTCCAGTTTTATAATCATCAGTTAAAATAAATCTAAACAAGGGAGAGGAAGATGTCAGCAAAGTAGGAGGACTCTAGGCCCACTTGTCTCATGAACACAACTAGATTACTATCAAATCATCCTAAATACCCCAGAAATAGACCTGAAGAATGAAAGAATAAACTACATTATTAAAGGAGAGAAGAGGCCACCTCGAAGAAGGTAGGAAAATTGGAAACTGGGTTTAGGGGAAATGTATGCCTTGTGCTGCAGAAGGGAGGGAGCTTTGGTCACAGAGAAGGGTGAGGAAGAGGAACACATAAGGGGACACACAAGGATAACATTTCCCCAAAGCCACTGGCTTGCAAAAATAGAGGGACTAAATTTTATGAGTTTTTGCAAACAATAAGGCTTAAAGCATGGAGTTTTAGAGGTCAACAGGCTTGCATGTGGTAGAGCACAGAGAAAACTGCTCTGTTCCTGGATAGAAGGCAGGCAAACAATGCAGGGGAAGACACCATGAAACCAGAAATCTGGGAGTGGCTGTGTCACACAGTGGGGAGATTATTAGAGTGTGTCCTTGATAGGAAACCATGATAAGAGTCAACTTTCCAATAACAAAGGATCTAGCTGACAACATTTCACGGTCCCACCTCTTAGCACAACTACAGGAAGCAGTGAGGCATTGACACTGGCTGCTTAACTTACACCAAACCCCACACCCCTGTGGTCAGGTGGAACTTCTCAGTCTCACTTTCTTCACTCTCTAGTCTAGTTATTCTGGTTGTTGGTTTGTTTAAGCAGACATAATTAGTATATTCTCTTTACATATGTTCTGTATCTCCTTCTTCTTTATTTTCCTCTCTCCCAGGATTAAGCCATATAGTTTCTCTGCCTGGTCAATTTTATTTTCTATCTTTTTTCCCCACCCCTGTCATTTCTCTCTTTGCATGGAATAGGCTTCTTCAACCAACACCACCCCTCTTTTTATTTTTTTTTTCCAGGCTTACTTCAATGAACAAATCAAAGCACACTTGGTGGAGGGTCCAAACCACCATGACGACTAGGGAGATACAGAAACCAGAGTGATGACAAAAGAGAGCACGTAACAGACTCCAAAGATACCTCCCAAAGGGCACGGTCCTGTGTATGATCACTCTTTAATAGTAGTGCTTGCAAGTGCAAGACACATAACAAGATTTTAAAACATATAAGGAACCAGAAACTAGCCAAAATAATGAAACAGAAGAATTTTCCTCAAAAGAAATTGCATGAAACAATGACAGTTAAAGAACTGCTCAAAACAGATATAAAAAATAAAACTCAACAATAATTTAGAATAATAGTCATAAGATTAATCACTGTGCTTGAAAAAAGCATAGAAGACAGCAGAGAATGTATTGCTGCAGAGATCAAGGGACTAAAAAATAGTCATGATGATTTTAAAAATGCTGTAAATGAGGTGAAAAAATGAACTAGATGGGGTGACAGTGAAGATGGAAGAGGCAGATGGGAGAATAAGTGAAATAGAAGATAAAATTATGGAAAATGATGAACCTGAGAAAGAGACAAAAAAAAACTAGACCACAAGGGGAGAATTATAGAACTAACTGATTCAATGTAGCATAGTAATATCCATATTATAAGAGTTCCATAAGAAGAAGAAGAGAGAGAAAGGGCAGAAGGTTTACTTAAACAAATTATAGCAGAGAACTTCCCCATCTGGGGAAGGAAACAGACATCCAAATCCAGGAGGCACAGAGAACTCTTTTCAGATGTAACAGGGACTGGTTTTCTCTATGACATATTATAGTGAAACTGGCAAAATTCAAAGATAAAGACAGAATTCTGAAAGCAGCTAGGGACAAATGGGCCTTAACCAACAAAGGTAGACACATAATGGTAGTAGCAGTTCTGTCCACTGAAACTTGGCAGGCCAGAAGACAGTTGCAGGAAAAATTTAATGTGTTGAATAGAAAAAAAAATACAACCAAAAATCCTTTATCCAGCAAGGCTTTTCTTCAGAATAGAAGGAGAGACAAAGGCTTTCCCAGACCAAAAAACAAAAACAAAACAAAAACAAACAAACAAAAAACAAAAAACTGAAGGAGTTCATAACCACTAAACCACCACCACAAGAGATCCTAAGGGGGCCTCTGTGAGTGGAATACTGCAAAGACTACAAAGTTCCAGAGACATCACCAAACATGAAACCTAAAAGTAACACAAAGACAATAAATCCATATCTTTCAATAATAACTCGGAATCTAAATGGACTAAACACTCCAATCAAAGACACAGAGTATCAGAATGGATAATGAAAACACTATCCGTCTATTTGCTGTTTACAAAAGACCCATTTTTGATCTGAGGACACCTTCAGATTGAAAGTGAGGGAATGGAGAACCATCTATCATGCTACTGGAAGTCAAAAGGAAGCTGGAGTAGCCATACTTATATCAGACAAAGTAGATTTTTTTTTTAATTTTTTTTTCAACATTTATTTATTTTTGGGACAGAGAGAGACAGAGCATGAGCGGGGGAGGGGCAGAGAGAGAGGGAGACACAGAATCGGAAACAGGCTCCAGGCTCTGAGCCATCAGCCCAGAGCCTGACGCGGGGCTCGAACTCACGGACCGCGAGATCGTGACCTGGCTGAAGTCGGACGCTCAACCGACTGCGCCACCCAGGCGCCCCCAGACAAAGTAGATTTTAAGCTAAAGGTTGTAAGAAGAGATGAAGAAGGGCATTATATCATAATTATGGGCTATATCCATCAAGAAGAACTAACAACTATAAATGTTTATACACCAATTTGGGAGAACCAAAATATATAAATCAATTAATCAGAATTATAAGCAATATTATTTATAAAATACTGTAATTGCAGAGGACTTTAATATTGAACTTACAGCAATGGATAGATGATCTAGTCAGAAAATAAAGTAACAATGGCCTTGAATGATACATTGGACCAGATTTACTTGACAGATATATTCTGAACTTTTCATCCAAAAGTATCAGAATACACATTCTTCTCGAGTGCACATGGAATATTCTCTGAGATAGATCACACACTGGGTCACAAAACAGCCCTCAAAAAATACAAAAGAATTAAGATCATGCCATGCACACTTTCAGATCACAATGCTATGAAACTTGAAATCAACTACAAGAAAACCTTTGGAAAGCCTCCAAATGCATGGAGGTTAAAGAACAACCTACTGAAGAATGAATGAGTCAACCAGGTAATTAAAGAAGAAATTTAAAAAAATATGTGGAAGCAAATGAAAATGAAAACACGACAGTCCAAACACATTGGGATGCAGCAAGGGCAGTCCTAAGATGAAAATACATTGCAATCCAGACCTATGTCAAGAAACAAGAAAAATCCCAAGTACAAAATCTAACAGCACACCTAAAAGAAATAGAAGCACAACAGCAAAGAAGCCCCAAAGCCAACAGAAGAAGAGAGATAATAAAGATTAGACCAGAAATAAACAATATAGAATCCAAAAAAACCTCACATAGAACAGATCAATGTAACTAAAAGCTATTTTTTTGAAGAACAAAAAAGATAAATCCCTAGCCAGGTTTCTCAAAAGAAAAGAGAGAGGACCCAAATAGATAAAATCTTGAAAGAAATTGGACATATCACAACAAACCCCTCAGAAATACAAACAATTATCAGGGAATACTATGAAAAATTATATGCAAACAGACAGGACAACCTGAAAGATAGACAAATTGCTAGATATCCAAACACTACCAAAAGTCAAATGGGAAAACCTAGAAAATTCGAACAGACTCACAACAAGTGAAGCAATTGAATCAATTATCAAAAATCTCCTAACAAATAAACAGATGGCTTCCTAGGGGAATTCTACCAGATGTTTAAAGCAGAGTTATTACCTATCCTTCTCAAGCTGTTCCAAAAAATAGAAACGGAAGGAAACCTTCCAGACTCATCTATGAAGCCAGCCTTACCTTCATTCCAAAACCAAACAGTGACCCCACAAAAATGGATAATTATAGGCCAAAATTCCCAGTGAACATGGATGCAGAATTCTCAACAAGATACAAGCAAATCGAATTCAACAGCATATAAAAACAATTATTCACCATGATCACGTGGGATTCATTCCCGGGCTGCAGGGCTGGTTCAATATTCACAAATCAATCAGTGTGATACATCACATTATTAAAAGAATGGATAAGAACCATATGATCCTGTTGATAGATGCAGAAAAAGAATTTGACAAAATACAGCATCAATTCTTAATAAAAACCCTCAAGAAAGTTGGGATAGAAGGAAAGAATTTAAACATCATAAAAGCCATATATGAAAAGCCCACAGCTAGTATCATCCTCAATGGGGAAAAACTGACAGCTTTCCCCTTCTGGTCAGGAACACTACAGGGATGTCCACTCTCACCACTGTCGTTTGACATAATTTTGGAATTCTTAGCATCAGTAATCAGAGAACAAAATGAAATAAGAAGCATCCTAGTTGGGAAGAAGTCAAACATTCACTTTTTGCAGATGACATGATCCTCTATATAGAAAACCTGAAAGATTCCACCAAAAAGTTGCTACAACTGATATATGTATTCAACAGAGTTTCAGGATACAAAATCAATGTACAGAAATCAGTTGCATTTCTATACACCAATAATGAAGCAACAGAAATAAAAATCAAGAAATCAATGCCATTTACAAATGCATCAAGAACCATTAAATACCTAGGAATAAACCTAACCAAAGATTTAAAATTTGTATGCTGAAAAGTATAGAAAGCTTATGAAGGATATTGAAGACACAAAGAAAGGGAAAAATATTCCATGCTCATGGATTGGAAGAATAGATATTGTTAAAATGTGAATACTACCCAAAGCAATCTACACATTCAATGCAATCACAATCAAAATTGCACTGGCTTTCTTCTCAAAGTTAGAACAAACAATCCTAAAATTTGTATGAACCACAAAAGACCCCAAATATCCAAAGTAATATTGAAAAAGAAAACCAAAGCAGGACTATGACAATCCCGGACTTCAAGCTGTATTACATAGCTGTAATCATCAAGAAAGTATAGTGTTAGCACAAACACATATACATAGACCAATGGAATAGAAAAAAGAACCCAGAATTGGACCCAGAAATGTATGACCAACTAATCTTTGACAACAAGAAGGGGTATCTAATGGAAAAAAGACAGTATCTTTAGCAAATGGTGATTGGAGAATGGACAGCAACATGAAATTGGACCACTTTCTTACACAATACACAAAAATAAACTCAAAATGAATGAAAGACCTAAAAGTGAGACAGGAGCTTTTGTGAGGGGCCAACATGGCAAAGAAGTAGGGGGATCTGTACTTCCCACATCTTTCAAATAAAGAAGGGCTGAACCCAAAGATTTGACCCACAAGAGTCTGGGAGGAAAAGAGACTGAGTCTACCAGAGAGAAACCAGGACAACCTGACAGGCCATAGGTTGGTGATTGCAAACTGGGGGAGGTAAAACGGGCAGTGTAGGCATGGAAGGGAGGGATCTTCTGCTGAAAGACAAAGGGAAGAGAAAGAGCAGCTGGGGAAGCTTAGGACTGTATCTGGAAAAGAAAAAAAAAACTTTGGACTGGGATGGAGAGAGATCCCATCTCTAACTGCAGGGCTTTCTTCAGAATGAGGCTGACTGCCCTGTTCGCAGACCTGGTGGGGAGGGGAGCCACCTCCAGGTTCCTTGGTAGGTCATGGGTACAGTCCACAGCAGGAAAAACTGATTTCCTCCCCTGAAGTGCTGCGTACAGGACAAAACCAGCTGGGACTACATATCAGGCGGCATGGAGAGGCACTTCCCCAGTACCTGGGTGCACAGAGTGGAAGCTTAAATCCCAGCCAAGCGTGGGGGCAGAGGAGTCTCCTCTGAGCCTGCAGCACAGTGATCATGGCTCCAAAGGAGTGATTTGGGACACTGGTTCATGTAGAAGAGACTACAGGGTTGCCATTTTCTCCCCACCACCACAAAGGCAGGGCCTCAGGGATTGTTCTGCAGGGCCTACAGTGGAGGCGAGACCGGCCTACACCAAACCAAACCCCTCTGTCTGGGTGACTGCATATCTACTAGAGAGGGATAGACACTGTGGAACCAGACGGACCCCTCCTCCAGACCAGCACTGCTGCATTGCCTGGATTAATTCTAGGACAATTCTTGTTATAGAGATATCCTCCCTTCCATTTCTCATTTTCTCTTTCCTCCTCTAGGCTGGTTACTCTAGTTATTGTTTTGTTGAAACAGACATTTTTAATCTATTTTCTTGATACATGTTCTACACCTCCTTCTTTACTTTTCTTTCTCTCTCTCTCTGGAATAATCAACCCATATAGTTTCGACACATCTCCAAAGGCAAGGAAATTAAAAGCAAAAATGAACTATTGGGACCTCATCAAGATAAAAACTTTCTGCAATACAAAGGACAAAATCAACAAAACTAAAAGTCAACCAATGGAATTGGAAAAGATATTTGCAAATGACATATTGGATAAAGGGCTAGGTTCCAAAATCTATAAAGAACTCACCAAATTCCACAATGAAAAACAAATAATCCTGTGAAGAAATGGGCAGAAGACATAGACACTTTTCTAAAGAAGACATCCAGATGGCCAACAGACACGTGAAAAGATGCTCAATGTCACTCCTCATCAGGAAAATACAAATCAAAGCTACACTGAGTTACCACCTCACACCAGTCAGAGAGGCTAAAATGAACAATTCAGGAAACAACAGACGTTGGCGAGGATGTGGAGAAACGGGAACCCTCTTGCACTGTTGGTGGGAATACAAACTGGTGTATCCGCTCTGGAAAACAATGTGGAGGTTCCTCAAAAAATTAAAAATAGAGCTACTCTCTATGACCCATCAATAGCACTACTAGGAATTTACCCAGGGGATGCAGGAATGCTGATGCATAGGGGCACATGTACCACAATGTTTATAGCAGCACTTTCAACAACAGCAAAATTATGGAAAGAGCCTAAATGTCCATCAACTGATGGATGGATAAAGAAGATATGTGTTTATATATTCAATGGAATACTACTTGGCAATGAGAAAGAATGAAATCATGCCATTTGCAGCAACATGGATGGAACTGGAAGGTATTGTGCTGAAATAAGTCCGTCAGAGAAGGACAGATATCATATGTCTTCCTTCATGTGTGGACCTTGAGAAACTGAACAGAAGACCATGGAAGAAGGGAAGGGGAAATTAGTTACAAACAGAGAGGAAGGGAAACAAACCACAAGAGACTCTTCAAAGCGGAGAACAAACTAAGGGTGGATGGGGGGTAAGGGAGAAGGAAAATGGGTGATGGGCATTGAGCAGGGCACTTGTTGGCATGAGAATTTGGAGTTTTGTGTAAGCCAATTTGACAGTAAATTATATTCATATAAAAATCAACAAAAGCAGGGCAACACTAGGACATATTGTAATTAAACTGGGAAAATACAGTAGTTAAGAAAAGAATATTAAAAGTAGCAAGACAGGAGGCGCAGGAAGATGGCGGCGTAGGAGGACGCTGGGCTCACCGCTCGTCCTGCTGATCACTTAGATTCCACCTACACCTGCCTAAATAACCCAGAAAACCACCAGAGGATTAGCAGAACGGAGTCACCGGACCCAAGTGCAGACGAGAGGCCCACGGAAGAGGGTAGGAAGGGCGGCGAGGCGGTGCGCGCTCCACGGACTGGCGGGAGGGAGCCGGGGCAGAGGGGCAGCTCGCCAGCCAAGCAGAGCCCCCGAGTCCGGCTTGCAAAAGCGGAGGGGCCTGACGAACTGTGTTCCGACAGCAAGCGCGACTTAGCGTATGGGAGGTCATAAGTTAACAGCTCTGCTCGGAAAGCAGGAAGGCTGGAGGACAAAGGGAGGGTGTCCTTTGTTGCGGAGGCAACAAAGGGTGTCCGTTGCGGAGCCCCCGGACGACAGAGCTCAGTTTGGCGGGGAACAAAGGCGCTCGCCAGCGCCATCTCCCCCGCCCATCCCCCAGCCAAAATCCCAAAGGGAACCGGTTCCGGCCAGGGAAATTGCTCGCTCCGCGCAAACACCCAACTCTGTGCTTCTGCGGAGCCAAACCTCCGGCAGCGGATCTGACTCCCTCCGGCTGCCACAGGGCCCCTCCTGAAGTGGATCACCTAAGGAGAAGCGAGCTAAGCCTGCCCCCCCTGCCGCCGTGCACCTTGCCTTCCCACCCCAGCTAATACGCCAGATCCCCAGCATCACAAGCCTGGCAGTGTGCAAGTAGCCCAGACGGGCCACGCCACCCCACAGTGAATCCCGCCCCTAGGAGAGGGGAAGAGAAGGCACACACCAGTCTGACTGTGGCCCCAGCGGTGGGCTGGGGGCAGACATCAGGACTGACTGCGGCCCCGCCCACCAACTCCAGTTATACACCACAGCACAGGGGAAGTGCCCTGGAGGTCCTCACCACACCAGGGACTATCCAAAATGACCAAGCGGAAGAATTCCCCTCAGAAGAATCTCCAGGAAATAACAACAGCTAATGAGCTGATCAAAAAGGACTTAAATAATATAACAGTAAGTGAATTTAGAATAATAGTCATAAAATTAATCGCTGGGCTGGAAAACAGTATACAGGACAGCAGAGAATCTCTTGCTACAGAGATCAAGGGACTAAGGAACAGTCACGAGGAGCTGAAAAACGCTTTAAAGGAAATGCAAAACAAAATGCAAACCACCACAGCTCGGATGGAAGAGGCAGAGGAGAGAATAGGTGAACTAGAAGATAAAGTTATGGAAAAAGAGGAAGCTGAGAAAAAGAGAGATAAAAAAATCCAGGAGTATGAGGGGAAAATTAGAGAACTAAGTGATACACTAAAAAGAAATAATATACGCATAATTGGTATTCCAGAGGAGGAAGAGAGAGGGAAAGGTGCTGAAGGGGTACTTGAAGAAATTATAGCTGAGAACTTCCCTGAACTGGGGAAGGAAAAAGGCATTGAAATCCAAGAGGCACAGAGAACTCCCTTCAGACGTAACTTGAATCCATCTTCTGCACGACATATCATAGTGAAACTGGCAAAATACAAGGATAAAGAGAAAATTCTGAAAACAGCAAGGGGTAAACGTGCCCTCACATATAAAGGGAGACCTATAAGACTCGTGACTGATCTCTCTTTTGAAACTTGGCAGGCCAGAAAGAATTGGCACGAGATTTTCAGGGTGCTAGACAGCAAAAATATGCAGCCGAGAATCCTTTATCCAGCAAGTCTGTCATTTAGAATAGAAGGAGAGATAAAGGTCTTCCCAAACAAACAAAAACTGAAGGAATTTGTCACCACTAAACCAGCCCTACAAGAGATCCTAAGGGGGACCCTGTGAGATAAAGTACCAGAGACATCACTACAAGCATAAAACATACAGACATCACAATGACTCTAAACCCGTATCTTTCTATAATAACACTGAATGTAAACGGATTAAATGCGCCAACCAAAAGACATAGGGTATCAGAATGGATAAAAAAACAAGACCCATCTATTTGCTGTCTACAAGAGACTCATTTTAGACCTGAGGACACCTTTAGATTCAGAGTGAGGGGATGGAGAACTATTTATCATGCTACTGGAAGCCAAAAGAAAGCTGGAGTAGCCATACTTATATCAGACAAACTAGACTTTAAATTAAAGGCTGTAACAAGAGATGAAGAAGGACATTATATAATAGTTACAGGGTCTATCCATCAGGAAGAGCTAACAATTATAAATGTCTATGCGCCGAATACCGGAGCCCCCAAGTATATAAAACAATTACTCATAAACAGAAGCAACCTTATTGATAAGAATGTGGTAATTGCAGGGGACTTTAACACCCCAATTACAGAAATGGATAGATCATCTAGACACACAGTCAATAAAGAAACAAGGGCCCTGAATGAGACATTGGATCAGATGGACTTGACAGATATATTTAGAACTCTGCATCCCAAAGCAACAGAATATACTTTCTTCTCGAGTGCACATGGAACATTCTCCAAGATAGATCATATACTGGGTCACAAAACAGCCCTTCATAAGTTTACAAGAATTGAAATTATACCATGCATACTTTCAGACCACAATGCTATGAAGCTTGAAATCAACCACAGGAAAAAGTCTGGAAAACCTCCAAAAGCGTGGAGGTTAAACAACACCCTACTAACGAATGAGTGGGTCAACCAGGCAATTAGAGAAGAAATCAAAAAATATATGGAAACAAACGAAAATGAAAATACAACAATCCAAACGCTTTGGGACACAGCGAAGGCAGTCCTGAGAGGAAAATACATTGCAATCCAGGCCTATCTCAAGAAACAAGAAAAATCCCAAATACAAAATCTAAGAGCCTACCTAAAGGAAATAGAAGCAGAACAGCAAAGGCAGCCTAAACCCAGCAGAAGAAGAGAAATAATAGAGATCAGAGCAGAAATAAACAATATAGAATCTAAAAAAACCGTAGAGCAGATCAACGAAACCAAGAGTTGGTTTTTTGAAAAAATAAACAAAATTGACAAACCTCTAGCCAGGCTTCTCAAAAAGAAAAGGGAGATGACACAAATAGATAAAATCATGAATGAAAATGGAATTATTACAACCAATCCCTCAGAGATACAAACAATTATCAGGGAATACTATGAAAAATTATATGCCAACAAATTGGACAACCTGGAAGAAATGGACACATTCCTGAACACCCACACTCTTCCAAAACTCAATCAGGAGGAAATAGAAAGCTTGAACAGACCCATAACCAGCGAAGAAATTGAATCGGTTATCAAAAATCTCCCCACAAATAAGAGTCCAGGACCAGATGGCTTCCCAGGGGAGTTCTACCAGACATTTAAAGCAGAGATAATACCTATCCTTCTCAAGCTATTCCAAGAAATAGAAAGGGAAGGAAAACTTCCAGACTCATTCTATGAAGCCAGTATTACTTTGATTCCTAAACCAGACAGAGACCCAGTAAAAAAAGAGAACTACAGGCCAATATCCCTGATGAATATGGATGCAAAAATTCTCAATAAGATACTAGCAAATCGAATTCAACAGCATATAAAAAGAATTATTCACCATGATCAAGTGGGATTCATTCCTGGGATGCAGGGCTGGTTCAACATTCGCAAATCAATCAACGTGATACATCACATCAACAAAAAAAAGAGAAGAACCATATGATCCTGTCAATCGATGCAGAAAAGGCCTTTGACAAAATCCAGCACCCTTTCTTAATAAAAACCCTCGAGAAAGTCGGGATAGAAGGAACATACTTAAAGATCATAAAAGCCATTTATGAAAAGCCCACAGCTAACATCATCCTCAACGGGGAAAAACTGAGAGCTTTTTCCCTGAGATCAGGAACACGACAGGGATGCCCACTCTCACCGCTGTTGTTTAACATAGTGCTGGAAGTTCTAGCATCAGCAATCAGACAACAAAAGGAAATCAAAGGCATCAAAATTGGCAAAGATGAAGTCAAACTTTCGCTTTTTGCAGATGACATGATATTATACATGGAAAATCCGATAGACTCCACCAAAAGTCTGCTAGAACTGATACATGAATTCAGCAAAGTTGCAGGATACAAAATCAATGTGCAGAAATCAGTTGCATTCTTATACACTAACAATGAAGCAACAGAAAGACAAATAAAGAAAATGATCCCATTCACAATTGCACCAAGAAGCATAAAATACCTAGGAATAAATCTAACCAAAGATGTAAAGGATCTGTATGCTGAAAACTATAGAAAGCTTATGAAGGTAATTGAAGAAGACTTAAAGAAATGGAAAGACATTCCCTGCTCATGGATTGGAAAAATAAATATTGTCAAAATGTCAATACTACCCAAAGCTATCTACACATTCAATGCAATCCCAATCAAAATTGCACCAGCATTCTTCTCGAAATTAGAACAAGCAATCCTAAAATTCATATGGAACCACAAAAGGCCCCGAATAGCCAAAGGAATTTTGAAGAAGAAGACCAAAGCAGGAGGCATCACAATCCCAGACTTTAGCCTCTACTACAAAGCTGTCATCATCAAGACAGCATGGTATTGGCACAAAAACAGACACATAGACCAATGGAATAGAATAGAAACCCCAGAACTAGACCCACAAACGTATGGCCAACTCATCTTTGACAAAGCAGGAAAGAACATCCAATGGAAAAAAGACAGCCTCTTTAACAAATGGTGCTGGGAGAACTGGACAGCAACATGCAGAAGGTTGAAACTAGACCACTTTCTCACACCATTTACAAAAATAAACTCAAAATGGATAAAGGACCTAAATGTGAGACAGGAAACCATCAAAACCTTAGAGGAGAAAGCAGGAAAAGACCTCTCTGACCTCAGCCGTAGCAATCTCTTACTCGACACATCCCCAAAGGCAAGGGAATTAAAAGCAAAAGTGAATTACTGGGACCTTATGAAGATAAAAAGCTTCTGCACAGCAAAGGAAACAACCAACAAAACTAAAAGGCAACCAACGGAATGGGAAAAGATATTTGCAAATGACATATCGGACAAAGAAAGGGCTAGTATCTAAAATCTATAAAGAGCTCACCAAACTCCACACCCGAAAAACAAATAACCCAGTGAAGAAATGGGCAGAAAACATGAATAGACACTTCTCTAAAGAAGACATCCAGATGGCCAACAGGCACATGAAAAGATGTTCAGCGTCGCTCCTTATCAGGGAAATACAAATCAAAACCACACTCAGGTATCACCTCACGCCAGTCAGAGTGGCCAAAATGAACAAATCAGGAGACTATAGATGCTGGAGAGGATGTGGAGAAACGGGAACCCTCTTGCACTGTTGGTGGGAATGCAAATTGGTGCAGCCGCTCTGGAAAGCAGTGTGGAGGTTCCTCAGAAAATTAAAAATAGACCTACCCTATGACCCAGCAATAGCACTGCTAGGAATTTTCCAAGGGATACAGGAGTACTGATGCATAGGGGCACTTGTACCCCAATGTTCATAGCAGCACTCTCAACAATAGCCAAATTATGGAAAGAGCCTAAATGTCCATCAACTGATGAATGGATAAAGAAATTGTGGTTTATATACACAATGGAATACTATGTGGCAATGAGAAAAAATGAAATATGGCCCTTTGTAGCAACGTGGATGGAACTGGAGAGTGTAATGCTAAGTGAAATAAGCCATACAGAGAAAGACAGATACCATATGGTTTCACTCTTATGTGGATCCTGAGAAACTTAACAGGAACCCATGGGGGAGGGGAAGGAAAAAAAAAAAAGAGGTTAGAGTGGGAGAGAGCCAAAGCATAAGAGACTGTTAAAAACTGAGAACAAACTGAGGGTTGATGGGGGGTGGGAGGGAGGGGAGGGTGGGTGATGGGTATTGAGGAGGGCACCTTTTGGGATGAGCACTGGGTGTTGTATGGAAACCAATTTGTCAATAAATTTCATAAAAATAAAATAAAATAAAATAAAATAAAATAAAAGTAGCAAGACAGAAAAAATCCTCAACTTAAAAGGAAACACAAATAATGTTATCAGCAGATCTCTTCAGAGAAGTGTGGCAAGACCAAAGGGAGTGAGATGATATACTCCACGAGCTGAATGGAAAAAATATGCAGCTAAGAATACTTTCTCTAGGAAGCTATAATTCAGAATAGAAGGAGAGACAAAGAGTTTCCCAAACAAACAAAAACTAAAGTGGTTCATGAGATTTAAACCAGTCTTAAAAGAAATATTAAAGGGGACACTTTGAGTAGGAAGAAAGAAGAAAAGGGACAAAGACTAGAAGGGAACAGAAAATATCTTCACAAAAATGACAAAACAAGTAATAAAATGGCACTAAATACATGTGTATCAGTAATTACTCTGAATATAAGTGGACTAAATGCTCCAATCAAAACACATAGGTTGTCAGAATGGATAAAAATGAAGACCTGTCTACATGTTGTCTACAGAAGACTTTTTATTTTATTTCATTTCATTTCATTTCATTTCATTTCATTTCATTTCATTTTTATTTTATTATTTTGAAATGATTTATAGTTAATTTATAATTTATATTTTTAAGTTACATTCAAGTTAGCATATAGTGCAACAGTGATTTCAGAAGTAGATTCCTTAATGCCCCTTACCCATTTAGCCCATCACCCCTCCCACAACCTCTCCAGCAACCCTCTGTTTTGTCTCCATATTTAAGGGTCTCTTATGTTTTTGTTCCCCTCTATGTTTTTATGTTATTTTTGCTTCCCTTCCCTTATGTTTACCTGTTTTGTATCTTAAAGTCGTCATATGAGTGAAGTCATATATTTGACTTTCTCTAATTTTGCTTTGCATAATACCCTCTAATTCCATCCACGTAGTTGCAAATGACAAGATTGCATTTTTCAATTGCTTCGTAATACTCCATTGTGTGTGTGTGTGTATACATGCTATATATATATGTGTATATATATATATATATATATATATATATATATGTATACATATACATATACATATACATATACCAAATCTTCATTATCCATTCATCCATCGATGGACATTTGGGCTCTTTCCATACTTTGGCTACTGTCGATAGCACAAGTATAAACTTAGAGTGCATGTGACCCTTTGAAACAGCCTACTTGTATCCCTTGGGTAAATATCTAGTAGTGCAATTGGTGGGTCGTAGGGTAGTTCAATTCTTAATTTTTTAAGGAACCTCCATACTATTTCCCAGAGTGGCTGCCCAGTTTGCATTCCCACCAACAATGCAAAAGACATCCTCTGTCTCTGCATCCTCTCCAACATCTGTCTTTGCCTGAATTGTTCATGTTAGCCATTCTGACAAGTATGGGGTGGTATCTCATTGTGGTTTTGATTTGTATTTCCCTGATGATGGGTGATGTTGAGCATTTTTTTCATGTGTCGTTTGCCCATCTGGATGTCTTCTTGGGAGAAGTGTCTATTCATGTCTTTTGCTCATTTCTTCACTGGATTATTTGTTTTATGAGTATTGAGTTTGAGAAGTTCTTTATAGTTTTTGGATACTAACCCATTATGTGATTTGTCAATGGCAAATATATCCTCCCATTCTGTCAGTTGTCTTTTAGTTTTGCTGTTTGTTTCTTTCACGTGCAGAAACTTTTTATTCTGATGAGGTCCCAATAGTTTACTTTTGCTTGTTTCCCTTGACTCTGGACACGTGTTGAGTAAGAAATTGCTACAGCTGAGGTCAAAGACGTTTTTTGCCTGCTTTCTCCTTGAGGATTTTGATGACTTCATGTCTTACATTTAGGTCTTTCATCCACTTTGACTTTATTTTTGTGTGTGGTGTAAGACAGTGGTCTGGGTTCATTTTTTTCTGCATGTCGCTGTCCAGTTTTCCCAGCACGATTTGCTGAAGAGACTGTCTTTATTCCTTATCCTTATTTGTCAAAGATTAGTTGGCCATACATTTGTGGGTCCATTGCTGGGTTTTCTATTATGTTCCATTGATCTGAGTGTCTGTATTGGTGCCAGTACCATAGTGTCTTTATGATTACAGCTTTGTAATAAATCTTGAAGTCTGGATTGTCATATCTTCTGCTTTAGTTTTTCTTTTTCAACATTGCTTTCTCTATTCAGGGTCTCTTCTGCTTCCATACAAATTTTAGTATTGTTTGTTCTAGCTCTGTGAAGAATGCTGGTATTATTTTGATAGGTATTGCATTGGATATTATTGACATTTTAACAATATTTGTTCTTTTTATCCAGGAGCATGGAATATTTTTCCAATTGTGTCTTCTTCAATTTCTTTCATAAGCTTTCTAGAGTTTTCCGTGTATAGATTTTTCACCCCTTTGGTTAGATTCATTCTTAGGTATTTTGTGGTTTTTGGTGCAATACTATATGGGATCAATTCCTTGATTTCTCTTTGTGTTGCTTCATTAGTGGTGTATCGGAATGCAACCGATTTCTATGCATTGATTTTTATATCCTGCCACTTTGTTGAATTCATGAATCAATTCTAGCAGTTTTTTGGTGGAATCTTTTGGCTTTTCCATATAGAGTATACTATCATCTGGAAGAGCTTAAGTTTGACCTCCTCATGGCTGATTTAGATACCTTTTATTTCTTTGTGTTGTCTGGTTGCTGAGACTAAGACTTCCAATACTATGTTGAGTAATAGCAGTGAGAGTGAATATCGCTGTCTTGTTCTTGACCTTAGGGGGAAAGTTCTCAGTTTTTCCCCATTGAAGATGATATTAGCAGTTGGCCTTTCATATATGGCTTTTGTGATTTTGAGGTATGATCCTTCTATCTCTACTTTCTTCAGTGTTATTTTCAATAAGGGATTCTGTATTTTATCAACTGCTTTCTCTGCATCTATTGAAAGGATCATGTTTTTGTCCTTTCTTTTATTGTTGTGATGAATCTCGTTAATTGTTTTCTGGATATTGAACCAGTCCTCCATCACAGGTTAGAAATCCTACTTGGTCGTGGTGAATAACTTCTTTAGTGTATTGTTAGATTGGTCGGCTAGTATCTTGTTGTGGATTTTTGCAGCCATGCTCATCAGGGAAATTCGTCTGTAGTTCTCCTTTTTAATGGTGTCTTCTCTGGTTTTGTAATCAAGGTAATGCTGGCTTCACAGAATTAGTTTGGAAGTTTTCATTCTATTCTTATTTTTTGGAACAGATTCGAGAAAATAGGTGTTAACTCTTCTTTAAATGTTTTTGGTAGAATTCCCCTGGAAAGCCATCTGACCCTGGACTCTTGTTTCTTTGGATATTTTTGATTGCTAATTCAATTTCTTTATGATTCTTGGTCTGATAAACTCTCTATTTCTTCCTGTTTCAGTTTTGGTAGTTTATATGTTTCTAGGAATTTGCCATTTCTTCCAGTTTGCCCATTGTATTGGCATATAATTGCTCATAATATTCTCTTATTATTGTTTTTATTTCTTGTTTTTTAATTTTTTTAATGTTTATTTTTTTTAGAGAGAGAGAGAGAGAGAGAGAGAGAGAGATTGGGGGAGGGGAGAGAGACAGAGGGAGACACAGAATCCAAATCAGGCTCCAGGCTTTGAGATGTAAGGACAAAGCCAGCCTGACATGGGGCTCAAACTCATAGACCACGAGAACATGACCTGAGCCAAAGTTGGCTGCTTAAATGACTGAGCCACCCAGTCGCCCCTATTGTTTGTATTTCTGCTGTGTTAGTTGTGATCTCTCCTCGTTCACTCTGGATTTTATTTATTTGGGCCCTTTCCTTTTTCTTTTTGAACAAACTGGCTAGGTGTTATCAATTTTGTTAATTCTTTCAAAGAACATGCCTCTGTTTTCATTGATCTCTTCTGTTTTTTCGGGTTCAATAACATTGATTTCTGCTCTAATCTTTATTATTTCCTGTCCTCTGCTACTTTGGGGTTTTATTTGCTGTTCTTTTTCCAGCTCTTTAAGGTGTAAGGTTAGGTTGTATATTTGAGACCTTTCTTCCTTCTTTTGGAAGGAATTGTTATATACTTACATCCTGTGTCCGCCTTTGCTGAGTCCCAGAGGTTTGGGGCTTTGGTATTATCATTTTCATTGTCTTCCATGTACTTTTTAATTTCCTCTTTAACTTCTTGGTTAGCCCATTCATTCTTTGGTAGGATGGTCTTCAGTCTCCAAGTATTTGTTATCTTTACACATTTTTTCTTGTGTTTGATTTCCAGTTTCATAGCATGTGGTCTGAAAATATGCACAGTATTATCTCGATCTTTTTGTATTTGTTGAGGCCTTATTTGTGTCCCATTATGTGATCTCTTCTGGAGAACGTTCCATGTGCACTGGGTAAGAATGTATATTCTTCTGCTTTAAGATGGAATGTTCTGAATATATCTGTTAAGTTCATCAGGTCATGTGTCATTCAAAGCCATTGGTCCCTTGTTGATTTTCTGTTTAGATGGTATGTCCCTTGCTGTAAGTGGGGTGTGAAGTCCCCTAGTGTTATGGTATTATTATCAATGAGTTTCATTTTGTTTGTAATTAATTGATTTATATATTTGGGTGCTATCACATTTGGAGCATAAATGTTTACAATTATTAGATATTATTGATGGATAGACCCCTTAATTATGATTTAATGCCCTTAGTCATCTCCTGTTACAATCTTTATTTTAAAGTCTAGATTGTCTGATATAAGTATGGGTACCTCAGCTTTCTTTTGGTGACCATTACCATGATAGATGGTTTCCATCCCCTTACTTTCAATCTGAAGGTGTCTTTAGGTCTAAGGTAGGTCTCTTGTAAACAGCATACAGATGGAACTTGTTTTCTTACCATTCTGTTTCCCTATGTCTTTAGATTGGAGCATTTAGTCAATTGATGTTTAGAGTGAGTACTGAAAGGTATGAATTTATTGCCATTATATTACCTGTAGAGTTGGAGTTTCTGATGGTATTCTCTGGTCCTTTTTAGTATTTGTTGCTTTTGATCTCTTTTTGCCTGTCTTTTCTCTCCTCAGAGTGTTCCCCTTAAACTTTCTTGCAGGGCTGGTTTAGTGGTCATGTACTCCTTTAATTGTTGTTTGGGAAAATTTCAATCTCTCCTATCTGAATAACAGCCTTACTAGATGAAGAATTCTTGGCTGCATATTTTTATGATTCAGTACATTGAATATATCCTGCCACTCCATTCTTTCCTGCCAAGTTTCTGTGGATAGGTCTGCTGTGACCTTTTTCTATCTTCCCTTGTAGGATAAGGGCTTTTTTTTCCCCTTGATGTTTCATGATTCTGTCCTTGCCTGAGTATTTTTTGAATTTGTCTATGATATGCCTTGTTGATGGTCGATTTTTGTTGACTGCAATTGGAATCCTGTGTTTCCTAGAGTTTGATGTCTGTGTGTCTCCCAAGGTTAGGAAAGTTTTCTGCTGTGATCTGCTCACATAAACCTTCTACCCCTTTTTCTCACTCTTCACCTTCTGGGAACTCTATGATTCTCATGTTATTTTTAATGAGTCACTGATTTCTCTAATTCTTAAATCATGCTCTTTTGCCTTAGTGTCTCTCTTTTTTCCTGCTTCATTGTTCTCCATAAGTTTGTCCTCTATATTGCTGATTCGCTCTTCTGCTTCATCCATCCTTGCCTCTGTGGCATCCATTCAAGATTGCAGCTCATTCATAACATGTTTTTATTTCATCCTGATTAGCTTTTACTTCTTTTTTTTTTTAATTTTTTTTTCAACGTTTATTTATTTTTGGGACAGAGAGAGACAGAGCATGAACGGGGGAGGGGCAGAGAGAGAGGGAGACACAGAATCGGAAACAGGCTCCAGGCTCTGAGCCATCAGCCCAGAGCCTGACACGGGGCTCGAACTCACGGACCGCGAGATCATGACCTGGCTGAAGTCGGATGCTTAACCGACTGCGCCACCCAGGCGCCCCTAGCTTTTACTTCTTTTATCTATGCAGAAAGGGATTCTAACCTATTTTCAACCACAGATAGTATTCTTATTATCGTGATTCTAATTTCTGTTTCGGACATCTTGTTCTTATCTGTGTTGGTTAAGTCCCTGGCTGTCGTTTCTTCCTATTCTTTCTTTTGGGGTGAATTCATTCATTTTGTCATGCTAAAGGAAGAAAATGAATTATTAAGGTAAAAAAATAAATTTAAAAAATCAAAAACAAACAAAAAATCAAACAAAGGATGCTAGATCCTAGGTGTGTTTTGGTCTGGTTTTTGGAGGGAGCTTGATTAGGGAAAAAAGAGAGAGACTAGAAAAGGAAAAAAAAGAAAAAAAAAAGGAAAACGTTTGAAAATGTGAAAAAAGAATACAATAAAATAGAATAAAATGAAATGATGGAAGTAAAACAAATTTAAAAATTGTGCAAAAAAGCAAAAAATATAGTAGAAAAAGTAAAGAAACTATTTTTAATGAAAATGGAAAATAAAATAATATTTTTCTCTTTATGTATTCAAGAATAAGAAAAATAATAAAAAGAAAAAATTGAATACATGGACTTGTGGAGTTATATGGGTTTCCCTTAGAAGTCAAACTATGAAGCCCATTATAGTCTGTAAATGAAGCAAGTACAGAGATGTGTGTTGTTCCTGAAGAGCGAGGTTGTCCTAGTTGGGTAGGGCTTAGTGTAACAGCTCCATTGTCCACTAAATGGCGCTACTTAGTTTACTGGGGTGGATTCTTGTGGCGCATAAAGGTGTGTATGCACATGCACTGGAGGGGTGAAAATGGCATCCCCTAGAAACTCAGCCTCTAGTATCAGAACTCTGTGCTCTTCCTGACTGGCAATAAAACACCCTCCTTTGTTTCCGGATTCTGTCCACTTCCTGCTTTTACATTGTGATCAAGCCATCAGGCTGCCAAGGGGCATCTACTTCCCGAGTTTTATCTCATATGCAGCTGTGTTTCTCAACCCCTCACTTCTGACAGACTGTGGCTTTGACTCATTCTGACCCTCTGGGGGAAGGTCTCACTGAGCAGGCCAGGTGCCTGCCTGCCCCCACGAACATTCATGGAACCATGATGCCCAGAGTCTGTGGCTGGGTACCAGCCCACTCAGAAAAAGTTCACGTGATCGTGTAGTAGCAATGAGTCAGGGATCATGGTAAATCACAACACACATCTGGCACCAGACTTCTTCATTAACATCCTTGTTCCCGCATCAGTGAATGTGGTTGTTCTCCAGTGGCTGCTGGTACCTTTGCCTATGGGATGGCCACACCGCCTCTACCAAATGTCTTCCCAACAGGGGAACTGCCTCTCCCCATGTGCCCCAAAGTCCCCTTGGACCTTGCTCTCTGCTCCTGGGGATTCTCCCTTCCCACCAGAGCTCCACCAAGGTATCAAGCTGCAGAGTTTCAGACTCTGCACTCCCCCTGTTTATAGAGTCTCAATGGAATTTTAACCCTATCCTTTCTCCTTTCTCCAATTTTGTTCACTACTTTACATACTCTTGCTTTTCTCTCCAGCTGCCTTCATGGGAAGCATGCTTTCCTATACTTTCCTCCCATCTCTGTCCTCTCTCCTCAAGCCAAAACAGCTCCCTGTCCTCTAGCTTCTCTCTCCCCCTGTTCACCTTTCTGTGCTGCAAAACTGCCAAGTTCTGTGGTTCAGGTTGTGTTTATTGTTGTGTTAATCCTCAAATCAGTTTCCTAGGTGTGCAAGATGTTTTAGTGTTGATCTGGGTGCATTTCAGCGACGAGAGATGCAAAAAGAACTTCCATGCTATTCCAGCATCTGGCCCCTCCTCCAAATAATATTCAATTTACCTATCTTTAGAACATACTATTATATCTAGTAGTCTACTTCAGCTCAACCTGTAAAGTTGTAAGTGATTTCCATGACTTATTTTAATATAGTTGACATACTATGGAGGTGGTATCTCCAAAGTCTGAACTAAATTTCTCTAAGATCTTAAAATTCTGTGTGTGCATGTGTATGGGGGCTACCAGACTTATTTTAGACCTAAGATCACCTGCAGATTGAAATAAATGGGATGGAGAAATATTTGTCATGAAAATGTACATCAGCACAAAGCTGGTGTAGCAATACTTATATTACACAAACTAGATTTTTAACCAAAGAATGTAATAAGAGATGAAGAAGGGCACTATATCATAATAAAGGGAACGTCAATAATATGATCTAATGGTTATAAATTTTTATGCTCCCACCCTGGAAGAACCCAAATATACAAAACAATAGCAAATGTAAAGGATCTTCTTGATAATGATACAATAATAATAGAAGACTTTAACACACCGATTACATGAATGGGAAAATCATCTAAGCAGAAAATCAACAAGGAAACAATGGGTTTGAATGGCATACTGGACCAGAAGGAGTTAACAGATATATTCAGAACAGTTCATCTTAAAGCAACAGAATAAAAAAAGAAAGAAAGACAAAATAATAAAACAACAGAATAGACATTGATTTCAGGTGGGACCTAAAACAGAATAGATCACATATAGGTCACAAATCGGGACTCAACAAGTAAAAAAAAAATTGAGGTCATACAATGCATATTTTCTGGCAACAACACTGTGAAACAAGAAGTCAAACACAAGAATAAAATTGTAAGGACCACAAATACATGGAGGTTAAAAACATGTTACTAATCAATAAACGTCTCAACCAGGAAATTAAAGAAAAATTGTAAACAAATACATGGAAACAAATGAAAATGAAAATACAACAATTCAAAATATTTGGAATGTAGCAGATGCAGTCATAAGAGTGAAGTATATAAGAATACAGGCTTATCTCAAGAAGCAAAACATCTCAAATATACAACCTGAACCTACACCCAAAGAAGCTAAAAATAACATAAATAGAGACTCAATCCAGCAGAAGGGAAATAATAAATATTTAAGAAGAAATAAATGATATGGAAAAAATTAAAGCCCAATAGAACATATCACTGAAACCAAGAGCTGGTTCTTTGAAAGAATTAATAAAATTGATAAACATACCATGGAGTTCTATTAAATAGAAGAGAGGAAGCATCCAAAAATAAAATGATAAATGTGAGAGGATAAATAAGAAGCAACAACACAGAAATGTAAAGAATTATGAGAGAATTCTATGAACAGTTATATGGCAACAAATGGGCCAATCTAGACAAAAAGGATCAATTCCTAGAAACATATTAACTACCAAAACTGAAACAGGAAGAAATAGAAAATTTGAACAAACTTATAACAAGCAAAGACATTAAATCAAAAATCAAAAATCTCCCAACATACACAAGTCCAGCGCCAGATAGATTCACAGGTGAATTATACCAAGTACTTAGAAAAGAGCTTTAAACTACTCCAAGAAATATAAATGGAAGTTAAACTTCCAAAAACATCTTATTAGGACAGCATTACCCTGATTCCAAAACCAGACAAAGTCTCCACTAAGAAAGGGAATTACAGGCCGATATCCCTGATGAACATGGATGCAAAAATTCTCAACAAGAAATTGGCAAATCCAATCCAGATATACATTAAAATAATCATTCATCATGATCCAGTGGGATTTAATCCTTGGCTGCAAAGACAGTGCAATATCTGCAAATCAATTCACATGATAATTCACATTAATAAAAGAAAGCATGTTTACCACATAATATTCTCAACAGACACAGAGAAAGCATTTGATAAAATATAGCATCTTTATAAAAACTCTCAAGTAAGTAAGGATAGAAGGAACATACCTCAACATCATAAAAGCCATATATGAAAGACCCACAGCTAATGTCACCCTCAAAGGGGAAAAAATGAAAACTTTCCCCCTAAGATCAGGAAAAAACAGGGATGTACACTCCCACCACTATTGTTCAACATAATACTAGAAGTCCTAGCCTCAATCAGACAACAACAAAAAAAATAAAAAGCATACAAATTGGCAAGGAAGAAGTCAAAGTTTCACTCTTCACAAATGACATGATACCCTATGTGGGAAATCCGATAGACTCCAGCAAAAAACTGAGAGCTGATACATGAATTTAGCAAAGTCACATGATATAAAATCAATGTGCAGTAATTGGTTGCATTTCTATATGCCAATAATTAATCAACAGAAAGAGAAACCAAGGAATTAATCCTATTTAAAATTACACCAAAAGCCGTCAAATACCTAGGAATAAACCTAACCAAAGAGGTAAAAGATCTTTACCCTGAAAACTACAGAAATCTTATGAAAGAAATTGAAGAAGACACAAAGAAATGGAAAAGCATTCCATGCTCATGAATCAGAAGAACAAATATTGTTAAAACATATATACGACTCAAAGCAATCTAATCAATCAATGCAATCCTTATCAACATAACAACAGCATTCTTTACTGAGCTGGAACAAACAATTCTAAAATTTGTAGGGAACTAGAAAAAAACAAATAGCCAAACTAATATTGAAAAAGAAAACTAAAGCTGGAAGCATCACAATTCTGGACTTCAAGCTGTATTTCCAAGCTGTAATCACCAAGACAGTATGGTAATGGCACAATAACAGAAACATAGATCAATGGAACAGCATAGAGAACCTAGAAATAGACACACAAATGTGTGTACAACTAGTCTTTGAAAAAGCAGGAAAGAATATCCAGTATCCAAAAAGATGATCTCTTCAGCAAATGGTGTTGGGAAAATTGGACATGCAGAAGTGCAGAAGTGACAGAAGTGTCATTGAGAAGAATAAAACTGGACTACTTTCTTACACGACACACAAAAATAAATTCAAAATGAATGAAAGAACTAAAAGTAACATAGGATTCCATCAAAATACTAGAGGAGAAAGGCAGCAACCTCTTTGACCTTGGACATAGCAACTTCTTACTAGACATGTCTCTGGAGGTAAGAAAAAAAAAGCAAAAATTAACCATTGGGACCTCATCAACAAACAAAACTGCACAACGAAGATAATAATCAATAAAACTAAAAGGCAGCATTCATAATGGGAGAAAATATTTGCAAGTGACATATTTCATAAGGCGTTAGTATTCAAAATATGTTAAGAACTAATCAAACTCAACAACCTTCAAAAAACAAATAATCCAGTGAAAAAATGGGCAGAAAACATGAATACACACTTTTCCTAAGAAGACATCTAGATGGCTAACAGACCCATGAAAAGATGCTCAACATCTCTCATCATCAGAGAAATACAAATCAAAACCACAATGAGATACCACCTCACACATGTCACAATGGCTAAAATTAGCAACTCAGGAAACAACAGATGTTGGCGAGAATGTGGAGAAAGGGGGATCCTTTTGCACTGTTGGTGTGAATGCAAACTGGTGCAGTCATTCTGGAAAATAGTATTGAGGTTCCTCAAAAAAACTAAAAATAGAACTACCCTAAGACCCAGAAATTTAACTACTCAGTATTTATCCAAAGGATACAAAAATGCTGATTCAAAGGAGCACGTACTCCCCAATATTTATAGCAGCACTGTCGACAATAGCCAAATTATGGAAAAAGCCCAAATATCCATAGACTGATGAATGAATAAAGAAGATATGGTATAACTGGCACCTGGGTGGTTCAGTCAGTTACATGTCCAAGTCTTGATTTTGACTCAGGTCATGATCCCAGGGTCATGGGATCAAGCCCCCCACCAGGATCTGCACTGAACGTGGAGCCTTCATGGGATCCTCTCTCTCCCTCTCTCTCTCTGTCCCTTCCTTGATTGTGCAGTCTCTCTCTCTCTCTCAAAAAAAAGATGTGATTACACACACACACACACATATATATACTTACATATATATTCATATATATACATATATAGTGCATTATATATATATATATAATGCAATATAACTCGTTGATCAAAATGTATAAGATTTTGTCATTTGCAACAATGTGGATAGAGCTAGAGAGTATTAAGCAAAATAAGTCACTCAGAGAATTACAAATACCATATCACTTCACTCACATGTGGAATTTAAGAAACAAAACAGATGAACACAGAGGAAGGGAAGGAAAAATAAAAACAAAGAGGGTGGCAAACCATAAGAGACTTGTAAATACAGAGAAAAAACTGAGGGTTGTTACAGAGAAGGTAGGTGGGAAATGGTTTAAATGGGTGATGGCCACTAAGGAGGGCACTTGTTGAAATGAGCACTGGGTGTTATATGTAATGTGATGAATCACTTAATTCTTTTCCTGAATCCTTTATTATAGTATATGTTAACTAACTTGTATTTAAATTAAAAAATAAAAGTTAAATGTAAGTATTTAAATAAATAAGAATAAAAAAGGAAGAAATCTTGTAGGCCAGAAGGGAGGGGATGATAAACTTAATGAATGTGCTTAAAAAAATAAAACCCTGCCAGTCAGTAATACTGTACTCATCAAAGCTGACCTTCAGAATTCAAGGTCATATAAAAATTTTTCAGACAAATAAGAGCTGAAGGAGTTTATCACCTGTGGGCTTAGTCCTTATAAGAATTGTTAAAAGTAGTTTTTCAAGCTGAAAAAAAAAATAAGAGTAAAACATATAAAGCCTTCTGGTATACAAAGATAAACATTTAAAAATCATGATGCATTAATATCATAGTGGTTGTGAATAAATCATATATTACTCTAGCATGAAATTTAAAAGCTAAAGTTTTAAAAATTACTATATTTAGTTAGTGAATATACAATATAAGAAGATGCAAAGTATGCTATCAAAAACAAAAAATATGGGGTTAGGAGGTCCTTTCTATGCATTCAAAGCAATCATCAACACCCAAACATTATATATGTTTTATGTGTGCTTCATTATAAGCACAAAACAAAAGCGTATTGTAGATACACAAAAGACACACATAAGGGATCTAAGCATAACTTTACACTAAATCATAGAATCACAACGAATAGAGAAAGACAGAGAGAAAGTAACCTAGGAATTATGATTCATCTAGAAAAGAATTACCTAAATGGCAATACTAAGTCCATACCTATCAATAATTATGTTAAATAAAAATGTACTAAGTTCTCTAACATAAGCAGGTTGAAATGGTTGAATGAACTTAAAAATATGAGGTTGGTTTAGAGAGTCTTACCTCAGCTTTAAGGACATACGAAGACTGGAATTGAGGGTATGGAAAAAATGCATCCCCTGAAAATGGAAACAAAAAGAAATTAGAGGTAGCTATACTTACATCAGACAAAACTAAATTTAACATGGTACTAATAGACAAAGAAGCTATTAATACAATGATAAAGAGGTCAATATCTAAAGAGGACAATTGTAAATTTTATTTAACCCAAATAAAATCACATAAATATATGAAGCAAATATTAATAGATATGAAGGGAGAGATAGACAGCAATACAAAAATAGCAAGGCAGTTCAATATCCCACTTTCAACAATGGATAGATCTTCATATAGAAAATCAGTAAAGAATTGCACGTCTGGAGAAAACCGCCAGAAGACTAGCAGAATGGAGTCTCCAGAGCCAAGCGCAGACGAGAGGCCCAAGGAAGAGGATAGGAAGGGCAGAGAGGCAGTGCGTGATACACGGATTGGTGGGAGGGAGCCAGGGCAGAGGGGCGGCCCGCTGGCCAAGCAGAGCCCCTGAGTCTGGCTGGCAAAAGCAGAGGGGCCAAAGTGTGTTCGGACAACAAGCGGGACTTAACACCTGGAAGGTTATAAGCTAACAGCTCTGCTCGGAGAGCGGGAGAGCTTGAGGAAAACAGGACGGAGAGTTGGTGACCCCCGGATGACAGAGCTCAGCTTGGCGGGGAACAAAGGCACTCGCCAGCGCCATCTCCCTCACTCATCCCACAGCCAAAATCCCAAAAGGAACCAGTTCCTGCAGGGAACTTGCTTGCACCGTGCAAACACCCATCGCTGTGCTTCGGCGGATCCATCCCTCCAGCGGATCTGACTCCCTCCCCATGCCCCAGGGCCCCTCCCGAAGTGGATCTCCGAAGAAAAAGCGAGCTGAGCCTGCCCCTCTCACCCCTGTGCACCTTGCCAATCCACCTCAGATAATACGCCAGATCCCCAGCACCACAAGCCTGGCAGTGTGCAAGTAGCCCAGACAGGCCACGCCACCCCACAGTGGATCCCGCCCCTAGGAGAGGGGAAGAGAAGGCACACACCAGTCTGACTGTGGCCCCAGCAGGGGGCTGGGGGCAAATATCAGGTCTGACTGCGGCCCCGACCACCAATGCAAGTTATTCAAGACAGCACAGGGGAAGTGCCCCCACAGTCCTGCACCACTGCAAGGACTATCCAAATGACGAAACGGAAGAATTCCCCTCAAAAAAAGTACAGGAAATAACAAAGGCTAACGAACTGATCAAAAACAATTTAAACAATATAACAGAAAGTGAATTTAGAATAATAGTCATAAAATTAATCGCTGGGCTTGAAAACAGTATAAAGGACAGTAGAGAATCTATTGCTACAGAGACTAAGGGACTAAGGAACAGCCAGGAGGAGCTAAAAAATGCTATCAATGAGCTGCCAAATACAATGGAGACAACCACGGCTCGGACTGAAGAGGCAGAGGGGAGACTAGGTGAACTAGAAGATAAAATTATGGAAAAAGAGGAAGCTGAGAAAAAGAGATAAAAAAAATCCAGGAGTATGAGGGGAAAATTAGAAAACTAAGTGATGCACTGAAGAGAAATAATCTACCCATATTTGGTATTCCAGAGGAGGAAGAGAGAGGAAAAGGTGCTGAAGGTGTACTTGAAGAAATAATAGCTGAGAACTTCCCTGATCTAGGGAAGGAAACAGGCATTGAAATCCAAGAGGCATAGAGAACTCCTTTCAGATGTAACTTGAATCGATCTTCTGCATGGCATATCATAGTGAAACTGGCAAAATACAAGGATAAAGAGAAAATTCTGAAAGCAGCTAGAGATGAATGTGCTCTAACATATAAAGGGAGACCTATAAGACTCGTGACTGATCTCTCTACTGAAACTTGGCAGGCCAGAAAGGAATGGCAGGAGATCTTCAATGTGATGAAACAGAAAAAAATATGCAGCCGAGAATCCTTTATCCAGCAAGTCTGTCATTTAGAATAGAAGGAGAGATAAAGGTCTTCCCAAACAAACAAAAACTGAAGGAATTCGTCACCACTAAACCAGCCCTACAAGTGATCCTAAGGGGGATCTTGTGACACAAAGTACCAGAGACATCACTACAAGCATGAAACCTATGGACATCACAATGACTCTAAACCCATATCTTTCTATAATAACACTGAATGTAAATGGACTAAGTGCGCCAACCAAAAGACATAGGGTATCAGAATGGATAAAAAAACAAGACCCATCTATTTGCTGTCTACAAGAGACTCATTTTAGACCTGAGGACACCTTCAGATTGAGAGTGAGGGGATGGAGAACTATTTATCATGCCACTGGAAGTCAAAAGAAAGCTGGAGTAGCCATACTTATATCAGACAAACTAGACTTTAAATTAAAGGCTGTAACAAGAGATGAAGAAGGGCATTATATAATCATTACAGGGTCTATCCATCAGGAAGAGCTAACAATTATAAATGTCTATGCGCTGAATATGGGAGCCCGCAAATATATAAAGCAATTACTCACAAACATAAGCAACCTTATTGATAAGAATGTGGTCATTGCAGGGGACTTTAACACTCCACTAACAGAAATGGATAGATCATCTAGACACACGGTCAATAAAGAAACAAGGGCCCTGAATGACACATTGGATCAGATGGACGTGACAGATCTATTTAGAACTCTGCATCCCAAAACAACAGAATATACTTTCTTCTCGAGTGCACATGGAACATTCTCCAAGATAGATCACATACTGGGTCACAAAACAGCCCTTCATAAGTATACAAGAATTGAAATCATACTATGCATACTTTCAGACCACAATGCTATGAATCTTGAAAAATACCACAGGAACAAGTGTGGAAAACCTACAAAGCATGGAGGTTAAACAACACCCTACTAAAGAATGATTGGGTCAACCAGACAATTAGAGAAGAAATTAAAAAATATATGGAAAGAAACGAAAATGAAAGTACAACAATCCAAACGCTTTGGGATGCAGCAAAGGCAGTCCTGAGAGGAAAATACATTGCAACCCAGGCCTATCTCAAGAAACAAGAAAAATCCCAAATACAAAATCTAAGAGCCTACCTAAAGGAAATAGAAGCAGAACAGCAAAGGCAGCCTAAACCCAGCAGAAGAAGAGAAATAATAGAGATCAGAGCAGAAATAAACAATATAGAATCTAAAAAAAACTGTAGAGCAGATCAATGAAACCAAGAGTTGTTTTTTTTTTTTTTTTAAATAAACAAAATTGACAAACCTCTAGCCAGGCTTCTCAAAAAGAAAAGGGAGATGACCCAAATAGATAAAATCATGAATGAAATCGGAATTATTACGATCAATCCCTCAGAAATACAAGCAATTATCAGGGAATACTATGAATAATTATATGCCAACATACTGGACAACCTGAAAGAAATGGACAAATTCCTAAACACCCACACTCTTCCAAAACTCAATCAGGAGGAAATAGAAAGCTTGAACAGACCTGTAACCAGTGAAGAAATTGAGCAGTCATCAAAAATCTCCAAACAAATAAGAGTCCAGGACGAGATGGCTTCCCAGGGGAGTTCTACCAGACGTTTAAAGCAGAGATAATACCTATCCTTCTCAAGCTATTCCAAGAAATAGAAAGGGAAAGAAAACTTCCAGACTCATTCTATGAAGCCAGTATTACTTTGATTCCTAAACCAGACAGAGACCCAGTGAAAAAAGAGGACTAAAGGCCAATGTCCCTGATAAATATGGATGCAAAAATTCTCAGTGAGATACTAGCCAATCGAATTCAACAGCACATAAAAAGAATTATTCACCATGATCAAGTGGGATTCATTCCTGGGATGCAAGGCTGGTTCAACATTCGCAAATCCATCAACGTGATACATCACATTAATAAAAGAAAAGATAAGAACCATAGGATCCTGTCAATCGATGCAGTAAAGGCCTTTGACAAAATTCAGCAACCTTTCTCAATAAAAACCCTCGAGAAAGTCCGGATAGAAGGAACATACTTAAAGATCATAAAAGCCATTTATGAAAAGCCCACAGCTAACATCATCGTCAATGGAGAAAAACTGAGAGTGTTTCCCTGAGATCAGGAACACGACAGGGATGTCCACTCTCACTGCTGTTGTTTCACATAGTGTTGTAAGTGCTATCATCAGCAATCAGACAATGAAAGGAAATCAAAGGCATCAAAATTGGCAAAGATGAAGTTAAGCTTTCATTTTTTGCAGATGACATGATATTATACATGGAAAATCCGATAGACTACACGAAAAGTCTGCTAGAACTGATCCATGAATTTAGCAAAGTTGCAGGATACAAAATCAATGTCCAGAAATCAGTTGCATTCTTATACACTAATAATGAAGCAACAGAAAGACAAATAAAGAAACTGATCCCATTCACAATTGCACCAAGAACCGTAAAATACCTAGGAATAAATCTATCCAAAGATGTGAAAGATCTGTATGCTGAAAAGTATAGAAAGCTTATGAAGGAAATTGAAGATATATAAAGAAATGGAAAAACATTCCGCGCTCATGGATTGGAAGAATAAATATTGTCAAAATGTCAATACTACCCAAAGCTATCTACACATTCAATGCAATCCCAATCAAAATTGCACCAGCATTCTTCTCGAAATTAGAACAAGCAATCCTAAAATTCATATGGAACCACAAAAGGCCCCGAATAGCCAAAGTAATTTTGAAAAAGAAGAACAAAACAGGAGGCATCACAATCCCAGCCTTTAGCCTCTACTACAAAGCTGTCATCATCAAGACAGCATGGTATTTGCACAAAAACAGACACACAGACCAATGGAATAGAATAGAAACCCCAGAATTAGACCCACAAACGTATGGCCAACTCATCTTTGACAAAGCAGGAGAGAACATCCAATGGGAAAAAGACAGTCTCTTTAACAAATGGTGCTGGTAGAACTGGACAGCAACATGCAGAAGATTGAATCTAGACCACTTTCTTAAACCATTCACAAAAACAAACTCAAAATGGATAAAGCACCTGAATGTGAGAGAGGAAACCATCAAAACCCTAGAGGAGAAGGCAGGAAAAGACCTCTCTGAACTCAGCCGTCACAATTTCTAACTTGACACATCCCCAAAGGCGAGGGAATTAAAAGCAAAAATGAACTACTGGGGCCTTATGAAGATAAAAAGCTTCTGCACAGCAAAGGAAACAACCAACAAAACTAAAAGGCAACCAACAGAATGGGAAAAGATATTTGCAAATGACATATCGGACAAAGAGCTAGTATCCAAAATCTACAAAGAGCTCACCAAACTCCACACCCAAAAACAAATAACCCAGTGAAGAAATGGGCAGAAAACACGAATCGACACTTCTCTAAAGAATACATCTGGATGGCCAACAGGCACATGAAAAGATGCTCAATGTCGCTCCTCATCAGGGAAATACAAATCAAAACCACACTCAGGTATCACCTCACGCCAGTCAGAGTGGCCAAAATGAACAAATCAGGAGACTATAGATGCTGGCGAGGATGTGGAGAAACGAGAACCCTCTTGCACTGTTGGTGGGAATCAAATTGGTGCACCCACTCTGGAAAACAGTGTGGAGATTCCTCAAATTAAAACTAGACCTACCCTATGACCCAGCAATAGCACTGCTAGGAATTTACCCAAGGGATACAGGAGTATTGATGCATAGGGTCACTTGTACCCCAGTGTTTATAGCAGCACTCTCAACAATAGCCAAATTATGGAAAGAGCCTAAATGTCCATCAACTGACGAATGGATAAAGAAATTGTGGTTTATATACACAATGGAGTACTACGTGGCAATGAGAAAGAATGAAATATGGCCCTTTGTAGCAACATGGATGGAACTGGAGAGTGTGATGCTAAGTGAAATAAGCTATACAGAGAAAGACAGATACCTTATGTGTTCACTCTTATGTGAATTCTGAGAAACTTAACAGAAACCCATGGGGGAGGGGAAGGGGAAAAAAAGGAGGTTAAATGGGAGATAGCCAAAGCATAAGAGACTCTTAAAATCTGAGAACTGAGGGTTGATGGGGGGTTGGAGGGAGGGGAGGGTGGGTGATGGGTATTGAGGAGGGGACCTTTTGGATTGAGCACTGGGTGTTGTATGGAAACCAATTTGACAATAAACTTCATATATTGAAAAAAAATAAAGTATCACTAATTAAGATTAAAAAAAAGAATTGCACTTCTGGGGAAGATGGTGGAGTAGGAGGGATCTAAGGTCACTTCAGCTCATGATTACAACTAGATAAAACCTGCATCTGTGTAAATAACCCAGAAAATGACCCCAATACTGGCAAAACCTATTCTCCAAAGCTTAATGTAAAAAAGATTTCACTTCAAAGAGAGTAGAAGGGGCAGACATAGAGTTGGGAGCTAATTTGGCCTACAAGACTGTCTGCAAGAGGCAGGAACATGGCAGGCACTGAGATGGTGAAAAACAAAAACAGTCTTTCACCCCTGTCACCAAAGGCACAGAAAAACTGCATGTGGAAGCAAATTCCATAACATTTGTCTCTGAAATACATATCAGCTGAATTTTGTGAGTTGATACAATCAGTTGTGCTTAACACCCAGAAGTTTAAAAATCAGTGGGCTCAGCTCTGGGAGAACCAGAAATTGGAGAGGAAACTTTGTACCTGCCCTTAAAGGGAAAGCACAAAAAAGAGACCAAAGAAGATACAGTATAGTTACATCAGTTTGAAAAACACCTGAAGTATACAGGAGGAAGATTAATTTTCTAATCTCAGAGCCTATGCTTGAGAAGCAGGGATCCTTGGGAGACTTCACCAGGAACAAAGGAGCTGGTAGGCACCATTCCGACACTCCCCAGCCTACACACACAGACATTTGTGTGTCTAGTGCTAATGTAGAGCACTAGCATTCTCTAAATTGCTAGCAGTACATTCCAACCCATGTTCTCTTGCGGACACCCCCCCCCCCCAGCAAGGTCTCAGCTTCAGGCCTCTCCCACAGCAGACCAGCTCAAATTTTGTTAACACTGTGTGCCCTACCACTTCATTCTCTACCCGACATTCCTATTGCAACATAGCAAGCCTCAAGCTGCTACAGTTGTCCTCTTAAAGTGCAGGAGTGCAAACTTTGCTGACATCAGTACGCTACCACCATGTTCTCCTCATGTTCTCCCTCACATTTTTGCTGTGCTTTACCATAAAATCCAAGACTCTGTGCAGTTATGCAACTGCTTTTCTGTGACAAACTGGCACAACCCCCAGCATGGCGAGACTCTCCCCAGAAGATCATGCCAGGTCCCTAAAATTTGGAATTTTGAAACCCAGCTAAACGTCTGAGTTAAAATGCAGAAGTATTGTGTCACTGGCCAGGACGAAGGCTTGAGCACATACAAAGTCAAGGCAAGGATGTGACAGAAGCTTGGAACACAAGATAGGATATTGTTTGCTACTCTTTAAGGGCTTTATGAACAGAAGTGGGCACATACTCCCCTCTCACAGGAGGCAAGAGAGCTGATGCTGCTTATCACCCCTCGCATCAGCACAGATGGACTTCAGGGATTGATACAGTGCAAACAGTGAAGGCTTGAGCTGCATACACAAAGCACTACCCCTCTGCACTCTGCAGGTACATTTCTACTGGGGTAAGTGTGATTGAGAGTAGTGCTTCAGGGATCCTCTCCCACGGAAGACCAGCACAAATCCCCCATTCCTGCCAGGTGCACTGATCATAGAGTGTTGCAAAGCTTCCATGCCAGTGTAAAATGGGCAAAACACACAAAACACAGTGTCCTAGACAAAATGCCAAGATGGATGAATTCATCCCAAAAGAAACAACAAAAAGACATCATGGCCAGAGAGCTAATTAAAATAGACAGAAGTAATACACCTTAACCAGAATTTAAAACCACACTCATAAGGATACTAGTTGGGCTTGATAAAAGCATAGAAGAAAACGGAGAGACCCTTACCACAGTGAGAAAAGATGTAAAAACTAGTCAGGTTGAAATAAAAATGGCTATAACCAAGATGTGAAACCGACTGGTTGTAATGACCACAAGGATGGAAGAATCAGAGGAAAGAATAAGTGATATGGAAGATTAAACTATGGAAAACACTGAATGATGAAGAGGGAAAGAAAAATATTGGATCAGAATGTAGACTTAGGGAACTCAGGACCCCATAAAGTGTAATAACATTTGTATCATAGGAGTCTCAAAAGAAGAAGAGAGGGGACATGGAGGCAGAAGGTTTACTAGAGGAAATTATAGCTGAAAACTTCCTAATATGGGGAAGGAAAGAGTCATCCTAATCCAGGAATCACAGAGAACTTCCGTCAAATTGAACAAAAACTGGCCACCACCAAGACATATTATAGTAAAATTGACAAAATATAGAGATATGACAGGAAACCTGAAACACCAAGGGAAAAGAAATTCCTATCTACAAAGGAAGGCAAATCAGTTTAGCAGTAGATCACTCCACAGAAACTTGGCAGGCCAGAACGGAGTGGCATGATATAGTCAACATGCTGAAAGAGAAAAATATGCAGCCAAGAATACTTTACCCAGATAGGCTGTCATTCAGAATTGAAGGAGAGATAACGAGTTTCCCAGAAAAATTAAAAACTAAAGACTTCATGACCACTAAACCAGCCCTGCAAGAAATATTAAAGTGGACACATTAAGTGTGGAGAAAGACCAAAAGCAACAAAGACCACAAAAGAACGAAGAAAATCTTCAGAAAGAGTGACTTTACAGGTAATATAATGGCATTAAATTCTTATCAAAAATAATTTTTAAAAAATGTTAATGTGTATTTATTTTTGAGAGAGACAGGCATAGTGTGAGTGGGGGAGGGGCAGAGAGCGAGGGAGATACAGAATTCAAAGCAGGCTCCAGGCTCTGAGCTGTCAGCACAGAGCCAATGCGGGGCTCAAACTCACAAACTGTGAGATCACGACCTGAACCAAAGTAGGACACTTAACTGATTGAGCCACCCAGGCACCCCTGTCAAAAATAATTTTAATGTGAATGGACTAAATGCTCCAATAAAGAGGCATAATGAATCAGAATGGATAAAAAATAAGACCCATCTATATGCTGCCTACAAAAGACTCATTTTACACCTAAAGAGACCTCCAGATTAAAAGTGAGGTAATGCAGAATCATCTATCATACTAATGGACTTCAAAAAATAAAAAAGCCAGTGTAGCCATACTTTAACCAAACAAGCTATAATTTAAAATAAATTTTAAATTTCTTTAGATTTTTAAAAGAAAGACTGTGATAAGAAATGAAGAAGGACACAACATCATGATTAAGGGGACTATCCAAAAAGAAGATCTAACAATTATAAATATATATGTTCCAAATTGGCACACCAAAATATATACATCAATTAATAACAAACACAAACTCATTGATAATAATACAATAATAGTAGGGGAATTTCACACCACACAGCAATGGACAGATCATCTAAGCAAAATATTAACAAGGAAACAATGATTTTAAAGACATACTTGACGAGAGGAATTAACAGATATATTCAGAACATTTCATCCCCAAACAGCAGAATACTTTCTTTACAAATGCACATGGAACATTCTCCAGCATAGATCACATGCTGGGTACCAAATCAAGACTGAACAAGTACAAAATGATTGAGATCATACCAAACATCTGTTCAGACCACAATGCTGTAAAACTTGAAGTCAACCACAAGGAAATATTTGGAAATACCACAAATACATGGAGGTTAAAGAACATCCTACTAAAAAATGAATGGGTTAACCAGGAAAGTAAGGAATAAATTTAAAAAATACATGGAAACAAATGAAAATTAAAAACAAAAATTTCCAGAACTTGGAGATGCAACAAAGGCAGTCATAATAAGGAAGTATATAGCCAAACATGGCTACTTCAAGAAGTAAGAAAAGTCCCAAATACACAAAGTACCTTACACTTAGAGGAGCTAGAAAAGGAACAGCAAATAAAGCTTAAAAAGAGCAGAAAAATAGAAATACTAGAGATTACAGCAGAAACAAACTATATAGAAAGAAAACAGGAGAAAAGATCAATGAAACCAGATCATTGAGATCAAGAGCCAGTTCTTTGAAAGGACTATGAAATTGATAAAACCCTACCAGTCTTATCTAAAAGGAAACAGTACTGAAATAAATAAAATCAGGAATGAAAGAGGAGAGATCACAACCAACAGCACAGAAATACAAATAATTATGAGAATATTATGAAAATTATATGCAAACAAATTGGGCAGTCTGAGAGAAATTGATAAATTCTTAGAAATATAAAGACTACCAAAACTGAAACAGGAAGAAATAGAAAATCTGAACAGACTCATAACCAGGAAACAAATTGAATCAGTAAAAAAAAAATCCCGCAATAAACAAAAGTCCAGGGCCAAATGGCTTCCCAGGGGAATTCTACCAAACATTTAAAGATGAGGTAATACCTATTCTTCTCAAACTGTTCCAAAAAATACAAAAAAAAAAAAAAATGGCGGGAAAACCTCCAAATTCATTTTATGAGGTCACAATTACCTTGATTCCAAAACCAAAGACTCCACTAAAAAGAAGAATTACTGGCCAATATCCCTGATGAAGATGAATGTAACAACTCTCAACAGGATACTAGGACATTGAATCAGTACATGAAAGAATTATTCATGATTAAATGGGATTATTCCTTGGCTTCAGGGGTGTTTCAGTATTTGGAAATCAATCAACGTGATACACCCATTTAATAAAAGAAAGAATAAGACTCATATAATCCTCTCAACAGATGTGAAAAAAGCATTTGACAAAGTATAGCATCATTTCTTGATAAAAGCCCTAAACAATCTAGGTGTAGTGGAATATACCTTAATATCATAAAGGCCATATATGAACGATCTACAGCTTATATCATCCTCAATGGAAACAAACTGAGTGCTTTTCCTCTATCATCAGGAACAAGACAGAGGCATCCACTTTCACCACTGTTATTTAAGATAGCATTGTAAGTTCCAGACAGCAATCTGAAAACACAAAGAAATAATGGGAATCAAATCATCAAGGAAGAATTTGAACTTCCACTACTTGCAGATTACATGATACAATATATGGAAAACCTGAAAGACTCCACCAAAAATTTGATACAACTGATACACGAATTCAGTAAAGTCACAGGGTACATAATCAATGTACAGAAATCTGTTGCATTTCTACATGCCAATAATGAAGTAGGAGAATGAGAAATGAAGGAATCCATCCCATTTACATTTGTTGCAAAAACCATAAGATAGCTAGGAATAAACCTAACCAAAAAGATGAAATATCTGTGCCCTTAAAACTAGAAAACACTGATGAAAAAAACTGAAGATGACAGAAAGAATTGGAAAAACATTTCGTGTTCATGGATTGGAAGAACAGTTATTGTTAAAATGTCTATAGTACCCAAAGCAATCTCCACAAGTAATGCAATCCCTGTCAAAATATCACCAGCATTTTTCACATATATGTAACAAATATCATAAAATTTGTACGGAATCACTAAAGACACCAAATAGCCAAAGCAGTCTTACAAAAAACAAACAAACAAACAAACAAACAAACAAAAACAAAGCTGAGGCATCATAATTCCGGATTTGATGTTATATTACAAAGTTGTAGTGATCAAGACTGTATGGCACTGGCACAGAAATAGGTCAATAGAACAGAATAGAACACCCAGAAATGGACCCACAACTATATAGTCAATTATTAATCTTTAAGAAAGCGGAAAGGAATATCCAATGGAAAAATGGCAATCTCTTCAACAAATGGTGTGGGGAAACCTGGATAGAAACTTCCAAAAGAATTAAAATGGACCACTTTCTTACTCCACACACAAAAACAAATCCAAAATGGATAAAAGACCTAAATGTGATATAGGAAACCATCAAAATCCTAGAGGAGAATACAGGAAGTAACCTCTTTGACATCTATCATAGCAACTCCTTTCTTGATTTGTTTCCTGAGGCAAGGGAAGCAAAAACAAAAATGAACTATTGGGACTTCACCAAAATAAAAAAAAAAAAAAAACTTCTGCAAAGTGAAGGAAACAATCAACAAAACTAAAAGGCAAGCTATGGAATGGGATAAGATATTTGCAAATGACATATCTGATAAAGGATTATTATCCAAAATATATAAATAACTTATCAAACTCTACACCAAAACCCACAAATAATCCAGTTAAAAATGGGAAGAAGACATGAATAGACATTTTTCCAAAGAAGACATCCAGATGGCCACCAGATACATGAGAAGATACACAACATAAGTTTTCATCAAGGGAACACAATTCAAAACTTCAATTAGTTATCACCTCACAACAGTGAGAATGGATAAAATTAACAACACAAGAAACAATAGATGTTAGTGAGGATGTTGAGAAAGGGCAACCTTCTTACACTGTTTGTGGGAATGCAAGCCTGTCTAGTCACTCTGGAAAATAGTATGGGGATTCTTTAAAACGTTAACAATAGAACTACCCTATGATCCAACAATTACACTGCTCGATATTTATCCAAAGGATAAAAAAATACTGATTCAGTGGGGCAAATGCATTCTGATGTTTATAGCAGCTGTTTATAGCAGCATTTTCAAAAATAGTCAAGTTACGGAATGAGTCCAAATGTCCAAAGACTGATGAATGGATGTAGAAATTGTGGCACGCGCACGCACACACACACACACACACACACACGAATATTACTCAGCCATCAAAATGAATGAAATCTTGCCATTTGCAACAAAGTGGATGGAGATAGAGATTATTATGTTAAGGGAAATAACTCAGAGAAAAACGATTACCATATGATTTCCCTCATATGTGGAATTTAAGAAAGAACGCAAATGAGCAAAAACTAAACACAGAGAGAGAGGCAATCCAAGAAACAGACTCTTAGAGAACAAACTGTTTCTTTCTGGAGGGGAGGTAGGCAGGGGGATTGTTTAAATAGATGATTGGTATTAAGGATGGCATCATTGTTGTGATGAGCATCGGGTCTTGTATGGAAGTTTGGAATCACTAAATTCTACACTTGAAATTAATATTGCACAATATGTTAACTGGAATTTAAATAAAAACTTGGTGTAAAAAGTAATAAGTGGTACAGACTCTAAAAAAAGAGATCAATGAAAGCAGGAGCTAATTCCTTAAAAAAGATAAACAAAATTGATAAACCTCTAGTGAGACTCATTTTAGAAAGGGAGGACTCATACAAACAAAACCCCAAGTGAAAGAGGAGAAATAATAACCAACACCACACAAATACAAATCATTGTAACACAGTATTATACTCCTATACACCAAAATATTAAAAACCTATACACCAAAATATTGAAAAACTTAGTTTAAATGGGTAAATTCTGAAAGACATATAACCTACTGAAATGAAAGTAGAAATACAAATTTGAAATGATCAATAGCCTGCAATTAAATTGAATCAGCAAACAAAACCTCCCAAAACAAAACTCCTGATCAAACAGCCTCACAAGCCAATTGTACCAAACACTTAAAGAAGAGTTTCTCCATGGAACGGTTGTCCCAAACCACTCTGTTCAGGCCATCCTTGCAGTGCCCTAGGCACGAACTAGAGGGTTTGTCTTGATCTGCCAACTCCCACACCTCCCTAGAACTTGGCTGGGATTTAAACCCCGAAGTCTTAAAGGGTCTCACTCCGTGCGCCCTGGTTCTGGGAAAGAGCCGTTCCGTGCTGCCTTACAATGCTGCGCTCAATTTGTCCTGCTCTTCTGACTCCTGTACCTCCCTAGCACTTGGCTGGGACTTAAACTCTGATGTCTTAAAGGTATTACCCTGAAATCATTGTTGCACTATATGCTAACTAATTTGGATGTAGATTAAAAAAAAATAAAAAAAAATTAAATTAAAAAAAGAAAGGTATTATGCTGAATGAAATAAGTCAGAGAAAGATATCATATGTTTTCACACATATGTGTAGCTTGAGGAACTTAACAGAAGAGCATGGGGGAAGGTAAGGGGAAAATAGTTACAGAGAGGGAGAAAGGCAAACCATAAGAGACTCTTAAATACAGAGAACAAACTGAGGGCTGATTGGGATGTGGGGGAGAGGGTGAAATGAGTGATGGGCATTGAGAAGGGCACTTGTTGGGATGAACACTGGGTGTTGTATGTAAGCGATGAAGCACGGGAATCTACCCCAAAAACCAAGAGCACACTTTACACACTGTATATTAGCAAATTTGACAATAAATTATATTAAAAAATTCTGCAAAACAAAAAAAATAAAATAGAGTTAATACTCATACTTCTCAAACCATTCCAAAAAATGCAAGAAACTAGATAGACACCACACAATAAAGAGAACAGGCCAATATGTCTCAAGAATACAGATGCAAAAATCTTCAATAAAATATTAACAAATTGAATGCAACACTGTATTTAAAAATTCACACACTGATCAAATGGAATTTGTTTCTGGATTGGAAGGATGGCTTAATATACACAACACAATCAATGTAATACATCACATCAATAAGAGAAAGGATAAAAGACATGATTATTTTGATAGATGCTGAAAAAGCATTTGGCAAAATTATAACATCTATTCATGATAAAAGCCCTTTGCAATCAGGTCTAGATGGAATATATCTCAACATAATAAAGTCCTTACATGAAAAATCCACAACCAACGTCATACACAATGATGAATAACTGAGACTCTTAAGGTCATGAAAAAGGCAAGAATGTCCACTTATATTACTTTTGTTCAACATAGTAATGCAAGACTTAACCATAGCAATTAGACAACAAGAAGAAATAAAAGGTACCCGAATTGGTAAGGAAGAAGTAATCTCTCACTATTTTCAGACGATATGATACTATATATAGAAAACCCTAAACACAATACCAAAAAGCTACTAGAATTGATAAATGAATTCAGTAAAGTTTCATGATACAAAATCAATGTACACACATCTGTTGTATTCCTGTACAGTAATAATGAAGCAGTGAAACTTGAAATTAAGAAAATCATCTCATTTACAACTGCACCAAAAATAAGATACCTAGGAATAAACCTAATCAAAGAAGTAAAAGACTTGTAATCTGAAAATTATAAAACATTGATGAAGGAAATTCAAGATGACACAATTATATGGAAATAAATAATGGGTTGGAAGATCAAATATTGTTAAAATATCTATTCTATTCAAAGCAATGTACATATCTAATGCAGTCACTATATATGTATATATTCATGTGAAACTACCAACAGCAGTTTTTACTGAACAGAACAAACAATCCTAAAATTTGTATGGAACCACTAAAGACCTCAAAGTCAAAGAAATCTTGAAAAAAAGAACCAAAATTAGTGATACCACTATTATAGTTTTCAAGTTATATTACAAAGTGTAAATAATTAAAACAGTATGGTAATGTCATAAAAATAGACACATAGGGGGCAACTAGGTGGCTCAGTCAGTTAAGCATCCAACTTCAGGTCAAGTCATGATCTCATGGTTCATGAATTCAAGCCCCTCATCAGGCTCTGTACTGACAACTCAGAGCCTGCATCCTGCTTTGGATTCTGTGTCTCCCTCTCTCTCTGCCCCTACCCCACTTATGCTCTGTCTCTATGTCAAAAATAAATGAGCACTTAAAAAAAGTTTAAATAGACCTACAGTTCAATAGAAAAGAGTGAAAAATCCAGAAATAAACTCACGATTATATGGTCAGGTAATCTTCAGCAAAGAAGAAAAGAATATGCAATGGGAAAATGACAGTATCTTCCATAAATGGTGCTGGGAAAACTGGAGAGCCACATGCAAGAGAATGTAACTGGATCTCTTTCTTTCATCATGCACAAATATAAACTCAAAATGGATTAGAGAACTAAATGTGAGACCTGAAACCATAAGAATCCTTGAGGAGAGTATGGACAATAATCCCTCTAACACTGGCCATAGCAACATTTTGACACAAACAAACAAACAAACAAAAACCAAAACCAAAAACAAAAACAAAAAAATTAGGACTTCATCAAAATAAGTTTCTGCACAGGAAAGGAAATAATCAACAAAGCTAAAAGGTGACCTACCAAATGGGAGAAGATATTTTCAAATGAAAAATCTGATGAAAGGTTGGTATCAAAAATATGTAAATAACTTGTACAACTCAATACCCAAAAAACAAACAATCCAGTTAAAAATTGGGCAGAAGGCATAAAAAGATATTTCTCCAAAGAAGACAAACAGATGGTCTACATATACATGGAAATATGTTTAACATCACTCATCATTATGGAAATGCAAATCGAAATTACAATGAGATATCACCTCACACCAGTCAGGATGGTTAAAATGAGAAACACAAGATTCTACTAGTGTGGAGAAAAAGGAACACTCTTACACTGTTGGTGGGGGTGCAAACTCGTGTGACCACTCTCAAAAACATTATGGAGTTTTCTCAAAAAGTTAAAAATAAAACTACCCTATGATACAGCAATTGTCCTACTAGGTATTTACCCAAAGAATACAAAAAAATACTAATTCAAAGGGACACATACATCCCAATGTTTATAGCAGCATTATCTACAACAGCTAAATTATGGAAACAGCCCAAGTGAGCATCGACTGATGAATGAATAAAGAAGATGTGGTGTGTGTGTGTGTGCGTGCGTGTGTGTATACTGAACCATAAAAATAATGAAATCTTGCCATTTGCAAGGACATGGGTGGAGCCAGACAGTATTAGCAGTGAAATAAGTCAGTCAGATAAATATAAATGCCATATGATTTCACTCATATGTGGAATTTAAGAAACAAAACAAATGAGCAAAGGGAAAAAGAAAGAATGAGAAAGACAAAGCAAGAAACAGGCTCTTAAGTATACAGAACAAATTGATGGTTACCAAAGGGGAGGTGAGTGGAGGTCTGGGTGAAATAAGAGGTGGGGATTAAAGAATACACTTATGTTGAAAAAATAAAACAAAATTATTAAAATGAAGCAAGAAAAATCTGAAATAAAAAACCTAATCTTAAACCTAAAAATGTTAGAAATAGAAGAACAAAAACCTAAAACAAGTATAAGGAATGAAATATTAAAGATTAGAGCAAACATACTTGAAATATAAACATAAAACAATAGAACAATTGACTAAATCAGATTTGGTTGAGAATATCAACAGAATTGACAAACCTTTAGCCAATATCATCTAAAAAGAAAGGACTGAAGTAAACAAAATCATAAATGAAAAATGAGAAATAACCACCAACATCACAGAATTACAAAGGTTTATAGAGAATATTATAAAAATATATATGTCAATAAATTGGAAAATCTAGTAAAAATGGATAAATTTCTAGAAACTTTGAAGAGACCAATTACCAACAATTAAATTAAATCAGTAATAAGAAAAAAAAACCTCTCAATAAACACAAACCCAGAACCAAACAACGTCACAGGAGAATTCTTCCAAATATATGTATGTATGTGTATATATATATATATATATATATATATATATATTAATTCTCTTTCAGCCATTTCTTTATATTTACAGTTTATGTTTAGTGCAATTCAATTCTATAACGTAAAAAAGTTACTATGAATCAAAGCATAAATATACAAACACAATGTACGATCCAAAACTGGTGCACTGCATTCAGATATGAAAGAAAATGGAGTGTTCATTTACAAAGTAGCTTGAGATCTGTTGGATATGGTTGTTCTGGTTATAGGTTTCTAAAGATGGGGAAAAAATGACTTTGGTTACCAAGAGTACTGTGGCCATACCAGATACTGGAACATTTAAGCATCAGTGTGTGGTCATGTGAACAAAAGACCTTAGAGTGTCTAATTTTAAAAAGATTTCTGTGCCTTGAGGCCATTGTGAAAATGTTTACTTTCCAGAATCAAGCCAACTTTAGGGTTAGGACCAAGTTCTAACTATCTAAAAATATTGACTAACATAAAGTGTAACAAATGTGGCTATTCTGATTCAGATTTTTTTTTTTTAAATGTACTTACAGAAAGAGTATAAAAAGTTTTTCTGGATCGAATGTGAATAAGCTTCCAGTCTTATTGGAATTACATTTTGGTTCCTGCACATATTTTGCCTTTTTAAATTTCAACATTGGTCAATTTTACCTCCAAAACAGATCGTTTTTTAAATTTTAAAAATATGCAGAAATAAAAAAGCATTTTGGAATTAGTTGAGGTACTTGTACTCTTTGGAATCATTTTAGCTAAATAAATTGTGGCACTCTTGTTGAATAGGAATATATGATGATTATATAAGTACAATTTGCTCACTATGCTTCAATCTGGGTAGACTCCAATCCATCATTGCCTTGGTTCATATAAATTCCTATATTAAAAAAAAAAAAAAAACAAATGCAATGTCAAAACCAAAGACTCAGAGGAAATAGTTTAGTTTCCAAGAAATAGTGCTTAACAATGTAAAACTGTATCTAGAACACAGAGGCATTAAATTAGTACTGCTGAAACAATGCATTGAGGGTTTAAAGTAACACCTGGAAATTCCTTCTAATGTACATATACATAGAATTATGGAAGCTTTTAGTATTACCTGTTTTATGGCCTTAAAGATTTGATAAACCAAATGAAAATTAATCTGTTCACATCCCATCCTTTATATCTAGGTAACATAATTATTTATTCTCATTTTCTTTTTTTTCTTTTTTTAAAAAAAATTTAAATATTTATTTTTGAGAGAGACAGAGACAGAATATGAGTGGGTTAGGGGCAGAGAGAGAGGGAGACACAGAATCTGAAGGAGGCTCCAGGCTCTGAGCTGTCAACACAGAGCCCAATGCAGGGCTTGAACTCACAAGCTGTGAAATCATGACCTGAGCCGAAGTCGGATGCTCAACTGACTGAGCCTCCCAGGCGCCCCATTTATTCTCATTTTCAAGGTAGAGTTTTATGTGTCCATACTTCTTAAGCCACACTTAAAGAATTCATCTCCTAACTAATCTTGGATGTTGTCTCTTCATTTTGTACATGAAACTCCAGTAGATTTAATAGATATTCATCATCTATTCAAACGCTTCACATGTTCTTCAAACCAGTCAGATTTGAGATCATCAACATTTTCTGTGTCAATAAAATGAGGTGTGGAATTAGCAAATTCAATGAATACCTGGTTTTTGTTTTTGTTTTCATTTGTTTTGTTTTTTGTCACACTGGATGTCTAGACACCATTTGGATTGGGTTTAGAAGATGGGAAAGTATAGAAGTTTCTTGGCCTGAGTCTCTTAACTGTAGAGACATAAAAAGAACAAGATCGTTAAGAGACTGGCTATTGACTGCATAGCACCACCAGTTGTCATGGTGGTGGCATTAGCTGGATTTGGGACCATGGAGGTATTTTGGGAGGGGTTACTTGAAAGTGTTACAACAGTTGTTTTATTTGAATAAATCTGTGTGGGTACAAACAGTGTCAGAAACAGCAGCCCCAGTCCAAGCCAGGCCACCATTGCTCTGCCCATGAACACTCCATCTCTCACTGGATGCAGGATGAGTGGAGAACTGCTGGCTCAGATAGAGCATATGCAAGGTCTCTGCCAAACATTTAAAGAAGAGTCGCTACCTATCCTTCTCAAACTATTTCAAAAAAATAGAAGGAATGTTTCTAAATAAATTCTATGAGGCCAACATAACTTTGATACCAAAACCAAATAAAGATACTACAAAAGAGAACTACAGATCAACATCTCTGATGAACATAGTTGAAAAAAATCTTCAACAAAATATTATCAAACTGAATCCAACAATACATTAAAAAAATAATTCACCATGATCAATTGGGATTTATTCCTGGGATTCAAGGGTAATTAAATATTCACATATCAATGTGATATATCACATTAATAAGAGAAAGGGTAAAAACCACATGATCATTTCAATAAATGCAGAAAATTAATTGGATAACGCACAACATCCATTCATGATAAAACCCTCAACAAAGTGGGTTTAGAGGGAACATATCCAAAATTAATAAAGGCCATATATTAAAAAGCCACAGCTGGGGCGCCTGGGTGGCTCAGTCGGTTAAGCGTCCGACTTCGGCTCAGGTCGTGATCTGCCGGTCCGTGAGTTCGAGCCCCGCGTCGGGCTCTGTGCTGACAGCTCAGAGCCTGGAGCCTGTTTCAGATTCTGTGTCTCCCTCTCTCTGACCCTCCCCTGTTCATGCTCTGTCTCTCTCTGTCTCAAAAATAAATAAACGCTAAAAAAAAAGCCACAGCTAACATAAAAATTATTGCTGAAAAACTTGGAACTATCCCACTAAGACCAGAAGCAAGAAAAGGATGTCCACTCTAATTGTTTTTTTTTCTTTTTCATCCTGCTCTAGTGTTGTATAATAGAGAGAAATTTTACATATCTAGTGTGTACATCATGATTTTATTTAATTCCCGTGTAGTTAACTTACTATGTTGTATTAATTTCAGGTGTACAATATAGTGATGCAGCAATTCCATATATTACTTGGTTCTCATCAAGATAAGTGTACTCTATTCATTTTCCCATCCTCTCACCCACCTCACCTGTGCTAATTATCTGTTTATTCTCTAGAGTTAAGGGTGTATTTTTTATTTGTCCCATTTTTCCCATGTGTTCATTTATTTTGTTTCTTACATTCCACATATAAGTGAAATCATATGGTATTTGTCTTCCTCTGACTGGCTTATTTTCCTTAGTATTATGCTCTCTATATCCATCCATGTTGTTACAAATGGGAATATCTCATTCTTTTTATGGCTGAAGACTATTCCATTTAATATATATATATATATATATATATATATATATATATATATATAACATCTTCTTCATTCATCGATTGATGAACATTTTCTCGGCTTCCATAATTTGGCTATTGCAAATAATGTTGCAATAGACATAAGGGCCAATGTATCCTTTTGAATTAGTGTTTTCTTATTCTTTGTGTAAATACCTAGTACTGTGACTACTGAATCATAGGTATTTCTGGTTTCAATTTTTTGAGAAACTACTACTATCCTCTACAGTGGCTGCCCAATTTGTATTCTCACTATCAGTGCACTAGGTTCCCTTTTGTCCACAGCCTCGCCAACAATTTTTGTTTCGTAAGGTTTGAGTTTAGTCTTTCTGAAAGGCGTAAGGTGACAACTTACTGTGGTCTTGATTTGCAGTTCCCTGATGATGAGTGGTGTTGAACATCTTTTCATGTGTCTGTTGCACATGAAATGCAACAAATGAAGTAATTTGTACTTCTTCTTTGAAGAAATGTCCATTCATGTTTTCTGCCAATTTTTAATTGTATTATTTGTATTCTGGGTGTCTAATTGTAGAAGTTCCTTATCTATTTTGGATACTAACCCTTTATTGGATATTTTCTTTGCTGTGCAGAAACTTGTCATTTTGATGAAATCCCAATACTTTATTTTTGCTTTATTTCCCTTGCTTCAGGACATGTATCTAGGAAAATGTTGCTATGGGCAATGTCAGAGACAGTATTGCCTATGTTCTCTTCTAGGATTTTTCTTATTTTGGGTCTCACATTTTGCTTCTTAATTCACATTAAGTTTGTTTTTTTGTGCATTGCATTAGAAAATGGTCCGGTTTCATTTTTTGCTGTGTAGCTGACCAATGTTCCTAGAACCATTTGTTGAAGCACCATTTTTTCCTATTGCATATTCTTTCCCACTTTATCAAAGATTAATTAACTATTTAATTGTGGGTCCATTTCTGGGTTTTCTGTTCTGTACCATTGATCTATGTGGCTATTTTTTGTGCCAGTAACACATTGTTCTGGTTATTACAGCTTTGTAATATTACTTGAAATCTGTAATTGTGATACCTAGAGTTTTGGTTTACATTTTTAATATTTCTTTGACTATTCAAGGCCTTTTTTTGTTCCATACAAATTTTAGAATTGTTTGTTCTAGCACCGTGAAAAATGTTGGTGGTATTTTGGTAGGGATTGTATTAAATGTGTAGATTGCTTTGGGTGGTATAGGCATTTTAACAATATTTTTCTTCCAATAGATGAGCATGGAATGTTTTTCCATATCTGTGTTGTCTTCAATTTCTTTCATCAATGTTTTATAGTTTCCAGTGTACAAATCTGTCACCTCCTTGGTTAAGCTTACTCTTAGGTATTTTATTTTTATTGCAGTTGTAAATAGGATTATTTTCTTACTTTCTCTTTCTGCTGCTTCATTATTAGTGTATAGAAATGCAACAGATTTCTGGAAATTTATTTTTTATCCTGTGACTTTACTGAATTCAGTTATCAGTTCTGGTAATTTTTTTTTGTGGAGTCCTTGGGTTTTCTATAGAAAGTGTCATATCATGTCAAATAGTGAGAATTTTACTTCCTTTCCTATTTGAATGCCTTTTATTTCTTTTTGTTGTTTGACTACTGTGGCTAAGACTTTCAGTACTACATTGAATAAAAGTGGTGAGAGTCGACATCCCTGTCTTGTTCCTGACCTTAGGGGGAAAGATCTCAGATTTTCCCTCAGATCTCAGGATGACATTAGCTGTGTTATTTTTCATATATGGTCTTTATTATGTTGTGCTATGTTCCCTCTAAACCCACTTTGTTGAGGCTTTTTATCATGAATGGATATTGTACTTTGTCAAATGCTTTTTCTGCATCTATTGAAATTATCATGTGGATTTAATCATTTCTCTTATTGATGTGATATATCATGTTGACTGATTTGCAAATATTGAACCACCTTTTCATGCTGGGAATAAATCCCACTTGATTGCGGTGAATTATTTTTTAATGTATTTTTGGATTCTCCTTTTTAGTATTTTGTTGAGGATTTTTACATCTATGTTCGTAAGTGATGCTGACCTGTAGTTCTCTCTTTTTGTGGTGTCTTGGGTGTTTGTATCAGCATAATACTGGCCTCATAGAATACATTTAGATGTTTTCCTTCCTCTTCATTTGTTTTGGAATAGTTTAAGGAGAGTAGGTATGAGGAATAAGCTTAGGAATTCCTGAGCTTGTACCCAATGGGTTAATAAGGCATAAAGAAATATAAAGCCACAGGATAAATGCATCCAAGATTAGGAAAACAAGATTAGGTAAACAGGGCAAAGACCCCCAGTATAGGACAAAAGTATATAAATAGGAAATCTCAGGATGGAAGCATCCAAAATTAGGTAAACAAGATTATGTATTCAGGGCTGAAACGTTCCCAAATTAAAACAATAGCAGAAAGCTGCTTTCACAGGAAAGAAGGACCAAATTAGGTAAACAGGGCTATAGATCTCAGCATGGTGAATTTGCCCAGAGCAGAGCTAATTGGCAAAAGAAAGGTGCCTTCTTGACCCTGAGGTAGCATGCTCTGTCTGTCTTGTCCCCTAGGCAAGTTTAGGTAAACAGAGGTGATGCTTCGTGCCTGCTGTAAACAACCATCTGCTGCACCAGGATTTTGTTTTGCATTGACCCAACTCCTAACATGAAATGTTAGCATGAAATGTTTTTCCTTTTCTTTTTGTCATCTTCAATTCCTTTAATCAGTGTTTTATAGTTTTCAGAGTACAGATCTTTCACCTCTTTGGTTAGGTTTACTCCTAGGTATTTTATGGTTTGGAGTGCAATTGTAAGTGGAATTGATTCCTTAATTTCTTTCTGGTGCTTTGTTATTGGTGTGTGGAAATGCAACAGATTTCTCTATCTTTATTTTCTAACCTGTGACTTTACAGAATTTGTTTACCACTTCTAGCAGTCTTTTGAGGAGTCTTTCAGATTTTCATTTTTTAGATGTTTATTTATTTATTTTGAGAGAGAGAGAAAGAGAGAGGGAGAGAGAGAGAACATTCACAAGCAGAGTAGGGGCAGAGAGAGAAGGAGACATTATCCCAGGCAGGCTCCACACTGTCAATGCAGAGCTTGACACAGGGCTTGATGTCATAAACTGTGAAATGGTGACTTGAGCCAAAATCAAGAGTTGGATGCTTAAATGATTGTCACCCCGGTGTCCCTTTCAGATTTTTATGTATAGTATAATGTCATGTGCAAATAGTGGAAGTTTTACTGCTTCATTCCTAATTTGTAATGCCTTTTATTTCTTTCAGTTGTCTGATGGTTATGACTAGGCCTTCCAGTAGTATGTTGAGTAAAAGTGGTGAGAGTGGGGGTGACTGGGTGGCTCAGTCAGTTGAACATCTGACTGGTTTTGGCTCAGTTCATGACCCCAGGGTAATGGGATTGAGCCTCGCATTGGGCTCCACTCTGAGCATGGAGCCTGCTTGGGATTCTCTCTCTCTCCCTCTGCACCTCTCCCTAGTTTGCACTCTGTCTGTCTGTCTCTCTCTCTCTCTAAAATAATAATTTAAAAAAGTGGTGACAGTGGGCATCCCTGTTTTGTTTCTGACCATAAAAAAAAAGGTCTCAGTTTTTCCACATTTAGGATTTTCATTTTTTTCATATATATTTTTTTATCCCTTCTTTTTTTTTTTCCTGGTTGACCCATTCAGGTTTATTACCATCTTACTTAACGCTGTTGTATTTGTGGTCTTTCCAGATTTTTTTTTTTTCGTGATGCACTTCTAGTTTCAGTGTTGGGATCAGAAAATATGTGTGGTATGATTTCAATATTTTTGTACTTGTGAAGGTCTGATTTCTGAAAAAGTATGTGATCTATTCTGAAGAATGTCCCATGCACACTGGAAAAAAAATGTGTATTCTGTTGCTTTAGGATGAAATGTTCTGAATATATGTCTTAAGTCTATCTGCCCGAGTGTGTCATTCAAAATCATTGTTTCCTTCTTGATTTTCTGCTTAGATGATCTGTCCATTGATATATGGGTGTTAATGTCCCCTACTATTATTGTATTATTATCACTTAGTTCCTTTATGTTTGTTATTAATTGTTTTATGTATTTGGGTGCTTCTGTGTTGGCCGCATAAATATTTATAATTGTCATTTCTTCTTGTTTTATTTCCCCCTTTATTATTGTATAGTGCCCTTCTTTGTTTCTTGTTACAGTATTTGTTTTAAAGTCTAGTTTGTCTGTTGTAAGAATTGCAACTACAGCTTTTTTTCGACACCTGTTTGCATGATAATTATTACTACGTCCCCTCACTTTCAATCTGGAGATGTCTTTGTGTCTAAAATTAGTCTCCTGTAGGAAACATTTCAATGCTCCCTGTATCTTTTGATTGGAACACTTAGTTCATTTGCATTCAAACTAATGATAGATATGTATTTGCTGCCATTTTATTACTAGTTTTGTCATTATGTCTGGGGATTTTTTCTGATCCTTCCTTATCTTTCTCTTTTTCATGATTTGTTGGTTTTGTTTAGTGGTATATTTTGATTTTTCTCTTTATTCTTTATATATTTATTAGTAGTTTTTGATTTGTGATTACCATTATATTTATATATAATATTTTCTGCATAAAGAAGTGTATATTAAGTTGATAGTTGTCTATGTTTGGATCCTTTACTCCTCTCATCCTCACGTTTTAGGTATGTGTTATTATATTTAACATGTTTTTATTTTGTGAGTTGCTTGACTTGTGTTTTATAATAATATTAACTTTTACTGCTTTTGTATTTCTTTCCTACTGACACTTTTAGTCATTCTTTTCCACTCACAGAGTACCCGTAAGTATTTTTTGCAGGGCTGGTTTAGTGGTCATGAACTCCTTTAATTTCTGTCTGTGAAATAATTTCTTCTTCTATTTTGAATGGTAGTATTGCTGGATGGAGTATTTTTGGGTACACATATATCCCACGGAGTACTTTCACTATGTCATGCTAGTCCCCTCTGACTTGAAGAGTTTCTGCTGAAAAAAAATGTAGTGATAGTCTTATGGGCTTTCCATTATAATTAACTGTCTTCCTTTGTCCTGCTGCTTTAAGATTTCTTACTTATCACTGTATTTTGCTAGTGTAATTATAATATATCTTGGTGTGGATCTGCTTTTATTTATTTTGTTATGGGTTCTCTGTGCCTCCAGGATCTGGATATTTGTATTCTTCCCCAAATTATGGAATTTTCAGTTATTATTTCTTCAAATATATTTTCTCCCCCTTTTTCTTTCTTTTCTGAGTCTCCTGTAATAGGGGTGTTATTAAATTTCATGGAGTCACTGAGTTCCCTAATGCTATGCTCATTTAGCAAAATTCTCCTTTTGCTCCATTATTCAGCTTCATTGCTTTCCATTACTTTGTCTTCTAGGTCATTAATTCATTTCTCTGCTTTATCCCACCCTCCTGTTCATTGTATCAGTTGTATTTGTGATCTCGTTTATTGCATTCTTCATTTCTGATTGGCTCCTTGTTAACTATTTTATCTCTGTGGTAAGGGTCTTACTGATGTCTTCCATTCATTTCTCAAGTCTAGTGAGTATCTTTATGATGAAGATATATCTATATCTATATCTATATCTATATCTATATCTATATCTATATCTATCTAAATCTTGTCCATTGCCTTATCTTCTTCTTTATCTGTGATAAATTCCTTGGTCTTCAAAGTTTGCCTAAGTCTCTGCCTGCTCCTCTGTGTTATAAAAGCCAGTTATTTCTCCTTCTCCTTAAGCTATTTGCCTTATGAAAAAGAGGTCAAGTAGTGACATAGGCCTGGCACATCACTGCGCGTGTCCAGTGTGTGCTGTGTGCATTATATTGTTGTTTTCTGGCTGCTCTGTCCTTCAGGCCAGTCATCTGCAGAGGCTCTTCCTGTTTTCTGTGGGCAGTGTTTGGTCCCTGGCCTGAATGTGGCAAGTTTTAACTAGGTGTGTTCTCATTTGCTTGTTAAATAAGACCTGTATCAGTTCCACCAGAAATGAGGCCCTGGTCAGGAGATGTGTGGGTAGAGGTTTGTTTTGGTCTTATGGGGGAGGGGCCTGCTCTGCTGGAACTGAGGTAAGTGTGACTGAGTATGGTAGTTCCATTTTAGCACAGCAGGGTGGTGCTTAATGTGATCAAGTTAGGAAGCCAGTATGTGTACTGTGCTGCTTCCCTCAGGTGACTCTGTGCTTATACTGAGGGACAGGGGAGGTAAATGGCACCACATAGCTCCTATATTCCCAAAGAAGTCTCTCCATGGATGCTGTCTCTCAGGGGAATGCCCTGAGAAGAGCAAATGATCGCCACACTGTTTGCCCCAGGTGCTCTTCATATTGCTTTATCCATGCTTCATGTCTTCAGGTTGTTTGCCTGTCTTCTCTCCAATAGCAGCCTCAATGTCTCCAGGCTCTCCTAAAGCCCAGCCTGCTGACATTTAAAACTTCAGGCTTTAAGCCCCTCTAGTTGCAAGAACTCATGAAATTCATCCTCTGTCACTTTGCAACCCAATACCTATGGGGAAGTGTTCTCCTTGTGCATTCCCCCGTGTGCTCCTCTTTCTTTCCCCTTTATCCATGACCATGGCTCCCTACCTTGCCCAGGAGCCAGGATCAATTTCTCCCCTATGTTGCAGACTATGAGTCCGGAGTTTTCTCTTGTCCAGCAAGAGAGCAGACACAGAAATGAAAACAAGAGAGGCTAATGTCTGGGAGGAGATAAGAGCCCTGAACAGCAGTTTCATCTCTGTATTTATTGAGCTCTCAAGGTTTTACATACATGGTGAACATGCAGTAGGAAAACAATAAGCTAGTGACCATTAAATGTGTGTGTGTAAGAAGCAAAGGGTTTGGGGGGTGAATGGTGTTAGCAGTTGAGATTAAAGCACAATGATATATTGGTGCCACATACCAGATGGACATTGTTTCTCTGTAGGCAATATAGCTGAGTAGCTGTTATCTCCAAAGTTTAAGATTTCTGGAGCATGCTGCCTCAAGGCAAACCAGAAACTCTTTTCCCTACCTAACCTTGCATGTCTTTGCCCTGTGGGGGCTTTCTGATTCTAAATGTTGTCTTCTAACTGTTCTCAGATACTTTTGTCTTGTGGGAGTGGCTTTCCACCCTAAGCCTTGTTTTCCTTAATGTCTAATCTTGGGCGCTTTCAATCTGTGGTGGCTTTCAGTGCTAAGACTTGTTAACCCATTTGCGCAAGTGTGCAGAATTCTTAGATGTATTTCCCACAATCCTAAGCACATCTCTGCACTTCCTACCTTCTTTGATGTGTCCTCTACACTACCTTTATTTTTTTTAATTTTATTTAATTTATTTTTTAATTTATATTTAATCTACATCAATTTTTTAATTTAGTTAACATATAGTGCAACAATGATTTCAGGAGTAGATTCCTTAATGCCCCTTACCCATTTAGCCCATCCCCCCTCCCACAAACCCTCCAGTAACCCTGTTTGTTCTCCATATTTAAGTATCTCTTATGTTTCTGTCCCTCTCCCTGTTTTTATATTATTTTTTCATCCCTTCCCTTATGTTTATCTATTTTGTATCTTAAAGTCCTCATATGAGTGAAGTCATACGATATTTGTCTTTCTCTGACGGACTAATTTTGCTTAGCATAATACCCTCTAGTACCATCCACATAGTTGCAAGTGGCAAAATTTGATTCTTTTTGATCTCCAAATAGTACCATATCTTCTTTTTTTATAATATCTCCCATTTTATTTTAATTATTTTTAATATGAAATTTATTATCAAATTGGTTTCCATAGAACGCCCAGTGCTCATCCCAAAAGGTGACCTCTTCAATATACATCACCCACCCTCCCCTCCCACCCAATCGCATCAACCCTCAGTTTGTTCTCCATTTTTATTTATTTGTTTATTTATTTATTTATTTATTTAGATGAAATTTATTGTCAAATTGGTTTCCATAAAACACCCAGTGTTCATCCCAAAAGGTGCCCTCCTCAATACCCCTCACCCACCCTCCACTCCCTCCCATCCCACATCAACCCTCAGTTCTCAGTTTTTAAGAGTCTGTTATGCTTTGGCTCTCTCCTTCTTTAACCTCCTTTTTTTCCTTCCTTTCCCCCATGGACTTCTGTTAAGCTTCTCAGGATCCACATAAGAGTGAAACATATGGTATTTGTCTTTCTCTGTATGGCTTATTTCACTTAGCATCACACTCTCCAGTTCTATCCACGTTGCTACAAAGGACCATATTTCATTCTTTCTCATTGCCACGTAGTACTCCATCGTGTATATAAACCACAATTTCTTTATCCATTCGTCATTTGATGGACATTTAGGCTCTTTCCATAATTTGGCTATTGTTGAGAGTGCTGCTATAAACATTGGGGTACAAGTGTCCTTATTCATCAGCACTCCTGTATCCCTTGGGTAAATTCCTAGGAGTGCTATTGCTGGGTCATAGGGTAGGTCTAGTTTTAATTTTTTGAGGAACCTCCACACTGTTTTCCAGAGCAGCTGGACCAGTTTGCATTCCCACCAACAGTGCAGGAGGGTTCCCATTTCTCCACATCCTCTCCAGCATGTAGGGTCCCTGATTTGTTCATTTTACCCACTCTGACTGGAGTGAGGTGATAGCTCAGTGTGGTTTTGATTTGTATTTCCCTGATGAGGAGTGAGGTTGAGCATCTTTATATGAGTCTGTTGTCCATCAGGGCGTCTTTTTTAGATAAGTGTCTATTCATGTTTTCTGCGCATTTCTTCACTGGATTATTTGTTTTTTGGGTGTGGAGTTTGGTGAGCTCTTTATAGATTTTGGATACTAGCCCTTTGTCTGATATGTCATTTGCAAATGTCTTTTCCCATTCTGTTGGTTGCCTTTTAGTTTTGTTGGTTGATTCCTTTGCTGTGCAGAAGCTTTTGATCTTCATGAGGTCGCAATAGTTCATTTTTGCTTTTAATTCCCTTGCCTTTGGGGAGGTGTCAAGTAAGAAATTGCTGCGGATAAGGTCAGAGAGGTTTTTTCCTGCTTTTACCTCTGGGGTTTTGATGGTTTCATGTCTCACATTCAGGTCTTTTATCCACTTTGAGTTTGTTTTTGTGAATTGTGTAAGAAAGTGGTCTGGTTTTATCCCTCTGCCTGTTGCTGTCTTGTTCTCCCAGCACCATTTGTTAACGAGACTGTCTTTTGTCCATTGGGTATTCTTTCCTGCTTTGTCAAAGTTTTGTTGGCCATACTTTTGTGGTTTTATTTCTGGAGTTTCTATTCCATTCCATTAGTCTATGTGTCTGTTTTTGTGCCAATCCCATGCTGTCTTGATGATTACAGCTTTGTACTAGAGGCTAAAGGCTGGGATTGTGATGCCTCCTACTTTGGTCTTCTTCAAAATTTCTTTGGCTATTTGGGCCTTTTGTTGTTCCTTACAAATTTTAGGGTTGCTTGTTCTAGCTTCAAAATGAATGCTGGTGAAATTTTGATTGGGATTGCATTGAATGTGTAGATAGCTTTGGGTAGTATTGACATTTTAACAAAATTTATTCTTCCAATCCATGAGCACGGAATATTTTTCCATTTCTTTATATCTTCTTCAATTTCCTTCATAAGCTTTCTATAGTTTTCAGCGTACAGATCTTTTACATCTTTGGTTAGATTTATTCCTAGGTATTTTATGCTTCTTGGTGCAATTGTGAATGGGATCAGTTTCTTTATTTGTCTTTCTGTTGCTTCATTATTAGTGAATAAGAATGCAACTGATTTCTGTACATTGATTTGGTATCCTGTGATTTTGCTGAATTCCTGTATGAGTTCTAGCAGACTTTTGGTGGAGTTTATCGGCTTTTCCATGTATAATATTATGTCATCTGCAAAAAGTGAAAGCTTGATATCATCATTAACAATTTTGATGCCTTTGATTTCCTTTTGTTGTCTGATTGCTTATGCTAGAACTTCCAACACTATGGAAAACAACAGTGGTGAGAGTGGACATCCCTGTCGTCTTACTGATCTCAGGGGGAAAGCTCTCAGTTTTTCCCCATTGAGGATGATGTTAGCTGTGGGCTTTTCATAAATGTCTTTGATGATGTTTAAGTGTGTTCCTTCTGTCCCGACTTTCTCGAGGGTTTTTATTAAGAAACGTTGCTGAATTTTGTCAAATGCCTTTTCTGCATCGATTGACAAGATCATATGGTTCTTATCTTTTCTTTTATTAATGTCATGTATCACGTTGCTTGATTTGCGAATGTTGAACCAGCCCTGCATCCCAGGAATGAATCCCACTTGATCATGGTGAATAATTCTTTTTATATGCTCTTGAATTCGATTTGCTAGTATCTTATTGAGAATTTTTGCATCCATATTCATCAGGGATATTGGCCTGCAGTTCTCTTTTTTGCACTGGGTCTCTGTCTGGTTTAGGAATCAAAGTAATTCTGGCTTCATAGAATCAGTCTGGAAATTTCCTTTCCTTTCTATTTTTTGGAATAACTTGAGAAGGATAGGTATTATCTCTACTTTAATTGCCTGGTGGAATTCCCGAGGGAAGCCATCTGGTCCTGGACTCTTATTTGTCAGGAGATTTTTTTTTTAAAAAAATTTTTTTTTCAACATTTATTTATTTTTGGGACAGAGAGAGACAGAGCTGAACGGGGGAGGGGCAGAGAGAGAGGGAGACACAGAATCAGAAACAGGCTCCAGGCTCTGAGCCATCAGCCCAGAGCCTGACGCGGGGCTCGAACTCACGGACCGCGAGATCGTGACCTGGCTGAAGTCGGACGCTTAACCGACTGCGCCACCCAGGCGCCCCAAGGAGATTTTTGATAACTGTTTCAATTTCATCGCTGGTTATGGGTGTGCTCAAGTTTTCTATTTCTTCCTATTTGAGTTTTGGAAGTGTGTGGGTGTTTAGGAATTTGTCCATTTCTTCCAGGTTGTCCAGTTTGTTGGCATATAATTTTTCATAGTACTCCCTGATGATTGCTTGTATTTCTGAGGGATTGGTTGTAATAATTCCATTTTCATTCATGATTTTATCTATTTGGGTCCTCTCCCTTTTCTTTTTGAGAAGCCTGACTAGAGGTTTATCAATTTTGTTTATTTTTTCAAAAAACCAACTTTTGGTTTCATTGATCTGCTCTACAGTTTTTTAGATTGTATATTGTTTATTTCTGCTGTGATCTTTATTATTTCTCTTCTTCTAGATTTGAGGGGCCTTTGCTGTTCTGCTTCTATTTCCTTTAGGTGTGCTGTTAGATTTTGTATTTGGGGTTTTTCTTGTTTCTTGAGATAGGCCTGTATTGCAATGTAATTTCCCCTCAGGCATACCTTTGCTACATCCCAAAGCGATTGGATTGTTGTATTTTCATTTTCATTTGTTACCATATAGTTTTCAATTTCTTCTTGAATTGCCTGCTTGATCCATTCATTCATTAGTAGGGTGTTATTTAACCTCCATGTTTTTGGAAGTTTTCCAGACTTTTTCCCGTGGTAGATTTCAAGCTTCATAACATTGTGGTCTGAAAGTATGCATGGTATGATTTCAATTCTTGTATACTTATGAAGAGCGGTTTTGTGACCCAGTATGTGATCTATTTTGGAGAATGTTCCATGTGCACTCGAGAAGAAAGTATATTCTGTTGCTTTGAGATGCAGAGTTCTAAATAGATCTGTCAAGTCTATCTGATCCAATGTATCATTCAAGGCCTTTGTTTTCTTATTGATCCTGTGTCTAGATGATCTATCCATTTCTGTAAGTGGAGTGTTAAAATCCCCTGCAATTACCACATTCTTATCAATAAGGTGGCTTATGTTTGTGGTTAATTCTTTTATATATTTGGGGGCTTCCTATTTGGTGCATAGACATTTATAATTGTTAGCTCTTCCTGATGGATAGACCCTGTAATTATTATATAATGTCCTTCTTCATCTCTTGTTACATCCTTTAATTTGAAGTCTAGTTTTTCTGATATATGTATGACTACTCCAGCTTTCTTTTGAGTTCAAGTAGCATGATAGATAGTTCTCCATCCCCTCACTTTCAATCTGAAGGTGTCCTCAGGTCTAAACGAATCTCTTTTGGACACCAAATGGATGGGTTTTTTTTTTTTTTTTTTTTTTTTTTTTTTTTTTTTTTTTTTTTTTATCCGTTCTGATACCCTATGTCTTTTGGTTGCAGCATTTAGTCCATTGACATTCAGTGTTATTATAGAAAGATACGGGTTTAGAGTCTTTGTGATGTCTGTAGGTTTCATGCTTGTAGTGATGTCTCTTGTACTTTGTCTTGCAGGATCCCCCTTAGGATCTCTTGTAAGGCTGGTTTAGTGGTGATGAATTTCTTCAGTTTTTGCTTGTTTGTGAAGACCTTTATCTCTTTCTATTCTGAAAGACAGACTTGCTGTATAAAGGATTCTTGGCTGCATATTTTTTTTCTGTTCATCACATTGAAGATTTCTTGCCTTTCCTTTCTGGCCTGCCAAGTTTCAGTAGATAGAACCGTTGCTAGTCTTATCGGTCTCCTTTTATATGATTGAGCATGTTTATCCCTAGCTGCTTTCAGAGTTTTCTCTTTATCCTTGTATTTTGCCAGTTTCACTATGACATGTCATACAGAAGAGCGATTCAAGTTACGTCTGAAGGGAGTTCTCTGTGCCTCTTGGATTTCAATGTCTTTTCATTCCCCAGATCAGGGAAGTTCTCAGCTATGATTTGTTAAAGTACCCCTTCAGCCCCTTTCTCTCTCTCTTCCTTCTCTGGAATCCCAATTATGCGTATGTTATTATTTTTCATCACATCACTTAGTTCTCTAATTGTCCCCTCATCCTCCTGGATTTTTTTATCTCTCTTTTTCTCAGCTTCCTCTTTTTCCATAATTTTATCTTCTAATTCACCTATTCTCTCCTCTGCCTCTTCAATCTGAGCTGTGGTCGCCTCCATTTTATTTTGCAGCTCATTTATAGCATTTTTTATGTCTCCCCCCCCCCCCGACTGTTTCTTAGTCCCTTGATCTCTGTAGCAATAGATTCTCTGCTGTCCTCTATACTTTTTTCAAGCCCAGCCATTAATTTTATGACCACTATTCTAAATTCTTGTTCCGTTATATTGCTTAAATCGTTTTTGACCAATTCGTTAGCTATCACTACTTCCTGGAGTTTCTTTTGAGGAGAGTTCTTCTGTGTCATCATTTTGGGTAGTCCCTGTGGTGGCGTGGAACTGCAGAGTATTTCCCCGTGCTGTCCGGAGTAACTTGTGTTGGTGGGCGGGGCCCCAGTCAGATCTGATGTCTGCCCTCAGCCCACTGCTGGGGCCACAGTCAGACTGGTGTGTACCTTATCTTCCCTCTCCCAAGGACAGGACTCTCTGTGGAGTTGTGTGGCCCCTGTCTGGGCTACTTGCACACTGCCAGGCTTGTGGTGCTGCTTTGATAGGATCTGGCATATTAGCCAGGATGGATCCACAAGCTGCACAGGGGCAGGAGGGGTAGGCTTAGCTCACTTTGCAGTCGGTGGTCCCTTATGGGAAGGGCCGTGCAGCACCAGGATGGAGGCCAACCTGTCAGAGGGATGGATCCACAAAAGCACAGCATTGTGTGTTCCATGGTGCAAGCAAGTTCTGTGATGGGAACTGGTTCCCTTTGGGATTATGGCTGGGGGCTGGGAGAGGGAGATGGCACTGGCCAGCACCTTTTTTGCTAGTGGACTTGAGCTCTGTCTTCCAGCGCTCAATAACTCTCCCTCCTGGCATCCCCTCACCCTCCTGCTCTCTGTGCAGAACTGTTGACTTTTAACATTTCAGATGTTAAGTCCTGCTGGCTGTCAGAACTCACCCAGTCCGACTCCCTCTGCTTTTACAAGCCATACTTCAGGGGCTCTGCCTTGCCAGACAGGCTGCCCCTCCACCTCCCTGGCTTCCTCCTGTCAGTCCGTGTAGCGTGCACCACCTGTCCGCCCTTCCTACCTTTTCTGTGCGACTCTTGTCTATGCTTTGCTCCAGAGAGTCCATTCTGCTAGTCTTCTGGGAGTTTTCTGGGTTATTTATGCAGGTGTGGGTGGAATCTAAGTGATCAGCAGAATGATGTGAGCTCAGTGCCCTCCTATGCCGCCATCTTTGTACTCTTCCAGAGAATCCTTCTTAAAATTTCTTGAAGGGCTTGCTCAGGGGTCACGACCTCCTTTAATTTTTGTTTGCCTGTGAAATGTTTTATCTTTCATTGTATTGTGAATGACAGCCTTTCTGGATAAAGAATTCTTGGTTGCATATTTTTCTGATTCTGCCCATTAAATATATCCTGCCACTCCTTTCTGGCCTGCCAAGTGGATAGGTCTACTGCAAACCTGATCTGTCTTCCTTTGTAGGTAAGGACTTTTTCTCCCTTGCTGTTTTATCATTCTTTCCTTGCCTGACTATTGTCAATTTGACTATTATATGCCTTTTTGATGGTCGGTGTTTGTTGAAACTAATGGGAGTCCTCTGTGCTTCCTGGATTTTGATGTCTGTTTCTTTTTCCAGGTTAGGAAAGTTTTCTGCTATGATTTGCTCACATACTCTTTTTCCCCTTTTTCTCTCTTCATCTTTTTGGACCCCTATGATTCTGATGTTGTTCCTTTTTAATCAGTCACTGCTTTCTCTAATTCTTAAATCACACTCTTTTGCCTTAGTTTCCTTCTTTTTTTCTGCTTCTTCATTCTCCATGAGTTTGTCCTCTACATCACTGATTTGCTCTTCTGCCTCAACTGTCCTTTGCCACTGTAGCATCCTTTCAAGATTGCAGCTCAGTTATAGCATTTTTTATTTCATCCTGACTAGTTTTTATTTCTATTATCTGCATGGAGTTATTCTAATCTATTTTCGACCCCAGCTAGTACTCTTATTATCATGATTCTAAATTCTGGTTCAGGCATCTTGCTTATGTCTGTGTTGATTGAGTCCCTGGCTGTCGTTACTTTCTGCTCTTTCTTTTGGGGTGAATTCCTTCATTTCATCAATTTGAGGAGAAAAAAAGGAATTGATAAACTAAAAAAATCAAAATTAAAAAATTAAAAGCACACACATAAAAAATCAAATAAATCATAGTAGATTCTGCATGTGTTTTGGTCTGGTTATTGAAAGGAGCTTGATAGAGTAGAAAAAAGGGGGGAAAAAGGAAAACGTTCGAAAATTTGAGAAAATACATACAATGAAATAGAATAAAATGAAAAGATGAATTAAAATAGAATTTAAAAAATTTACAGAAAGTAAAAATTATAGTAGAAAAAATAAAGAAAAAATATTTAATAAAATTGAAAATAAAAATAAATTTTTTATCTTTCTGTATTCAAGAAAAAGAAATGAAAAAGAATAAAAAAGAAAATTGAACAGATGGACCAGTGAACAGACTGAAATATGGTTGAAATTATATCCATTTCCCCTAGAGGTCAAACTATAATGTACTTTATATTCCATAAACTAAGCAGGTGGAAAGATTTGTGGTGTTTCTGATGAGCGAGGTTGGCCCAGTTGGGCAATGCTTAGTGTAATGGCCCTGTTCTCCACTAGATGGTGCGGCTTAGCTTACTGGGGTGGATTGTTATGGTGCTTGTAGGTGTGAATGTGCATCCGCAGGAGGGGTGAAAACAGTGTCATCAAGCTACCCAGTCTCTATTATTGGAACTCTTTGCTCTCCCCAACCAGCAATTGTGCACCTGTCCTTTGACCCCCACTTTGGTTCACTCCTGGCTTTTACACTGTCCATGACCAAGTCATCAGGTTGCCAGGCAGCATCTCCCTCCTGAGTTTTATCTCAAATGCGGCTATTTCCTGACCCCTCACTTCTGAGGGACTTTGGCTGTGACCCACTCAGATCCTTTGGGTCTCACTGAGCAATGGCTAGGTGCCAGCCACACCCAGGAATGTTCATGGGACCATGCTGCTGATGATGCCCACAGAGTGTGGCTGGGTGCCAGCCTGCTCCAGAAAAAGTTCACGTGATTGTGTAGCAGCAGAGTTTTAGGGATTATTGAAAATCACAACACACATCTGGCACCAGGATTCACCCCCAATGACCTTGTTCCAGCACCAGTGAATGTGGTTGTTCTCTGAAGTCTTCTGGGTCTGGGTGGCTACACAGCCTCTACCAAATGTCCTTCTGGCAGTGGAATCACTTCTCCCTGTGTGGCCTGTGACCTCCCAGACCCCACGCTGCTCCTGAGGATTTGCCCTTCCCACCAGAGCACTGGGAGGTATTGAGCTGCAGAGTTTCAGACTCTGCGTTCCCCCTGTTTATAGTGTCTTAATGGAATTTAAACCCTCTCCTTTCTCTTTTCTCCCTTTTTGGTTCAGTCCCTGTGGCTGTTTCCACTTTTCCACTTTCTCTCCAGTTCTTTTGGGGGAGTGCTTTCTTCATCCTCTCTTTGCAAGCAAAAACAGCTCCCTGCCCTCTGTGGCTTCTCTCTCCACCACTTCACCTCTCTGCACCATCTCTGCTCTGAAATAAGCAGATAGATATCTTGTTGCATTTATAGGGTGGGGCCAGCCAATGGTCCTCTACTCCACTGCCATCTTGCCCTCATTGATGATAAGTGTACTTGTAATCCCTTCATATGAAAAGATGCTCAACACTAACCATCAGTAAAGTTCAAATAAAAACCACAGTGAGATATGACCTCACACCTGTCACAATGTATGAAATAAAAAGAGAAGAAACAGCAAGTGTTGATATGAATATGGAGGAAAAGTAATCCTCACACACTGTTGGTAGGAAATCAAAAACATACTTCAAAAAGATATATGTATTCCTATGTTCACTGCACCATTATTTATAATAGCAAAGATATGTATGCAACCCAAGTGTCCATCAACAGATGAATGGATAAAGAAGATGTAGTGTATATACATAGAATGTAATATTACTCAGCCATAAAAAAGAATGATTTCTTCCCATTTGCAACATGAATGAATCTAGATCATATAATGTTAATTGAAATGAGTCAGAGAAAGATAAATATATTTTTGTTGAAGTATGTTTGACACACAATGTTACATCAGCTTCAGATATACAATACTAATGGGGCAATTTTGTTATGGTATGCTCAACACAAGTGTAGATACTGTATGTTACCATACAACACTGTAAAAATATTATTTACTCTATACCCTATATTCTACCTTTTATTCCCATGATTTATTCATTACATAACTAAATGCCTATACTTTCCAATCCCCTTGACACATTTTTCCCACCCACTCCCCCTCCTATCCTCTGGTAACCATCAGTTTGTTCTATGTATTTATGGGTCTATTTGTGGTTTTTATTTGTATTTTTTTAAGATTGCACATATAGCGAAACAAAATGGTATTTACCTTTGATGCATCTCACTCACTATAATATCTTGTAAGCCTATCCATGTTGTCACAAATGGTAGAATCTCTTCCCTTTTTATGACTGAGTGCTGTTCCGTGTGTGTGTGTGTGTGTGTGTGTGTGTGTGTGTGTGTACCACCACCTCTCTACCCATTCATCTATTATCGGAAACTTGGGTTTGCTCCAAATCCTGACTACTGCATATAATGCTCCAAATAACATGTATCTTTTTAAATTACCATTTTCTGTTTTCTTTGAGTACATAAGAAATTGTGGAATTACTGGGTCATAACTTCTGCATTTAAAAGTTTTTGAATTCAGGAACCTCCATAGTGTTTTTTCCACAGTGGGTGCATCAATTTACACTCCTACCAATAGTGTAGCAGGGTTCCTTTTTTTCCACAACCTCCCCAACACTTGTTATTTCTGGTCTTTTTTATTGTAGCCATTATAACAGATGTAAGGTGATAGCCCATTTTGGTTTTGATTTACATTCCGTGATGATTAATGATGTTGAACATCTTTTCATGTGTCTGCTGACTCTTTGTAGGTATTTGGAAAAAATATCTGTTCAGGTCCTCTGTCCATTTTTTTGAATCAGATAATTTTTTTTTTTGGTGTTGAGTGGTATATTTTTTTCCTTGGGTCCTTGTATAAAATGCATTTCTTTTTTTAAGTTTTTTATATGAAATTTATTGTCTAATTGGTTTCCATACAACACCTAGTGCTCATCCCAACAGTTGCCCTCCTCAATACCCATCTATACCACTCAGTTTGTTCTTAAAAACTGAGAACAAACTGAGAGGTATAATTTTTTATATAATTTGGATATTAACCCCTTATCAGATATATCATTTTCAGATGTCTTTTCCAATTAAGTAGATTTTAGATTTGTTGATTGTTTACTTATCTGTGCCAAAGATTGTTATTTTGATGTAGTCCCAACAGTTTATATTTGCTTTTCATTTTGATGCCTGAAGAGACAAACATAGAAGAATATTGTTGAGGTCAAGGTGATTACAGCCTATGTTTCTTCTTGAAGTTTCATGGTTTTATGTTTCACATTTAGGACTCTCATCCATTTTGAGTTTACTTTTGTGTATTGTGAAAGAAAGTGTTTCAACGTAGGGTGCCTGGGTGACTCATTCATTTAAGCATCCGACTCTTGGTTTTGGCTCAGGTCATGCTCTCACACTTCACGAGATCAATTCCCACATTAGGCTTCATGTTGATTGTGGAGCCTGCTTGAGATTCTTTATCTCCCTCTCTCTCTGCCCCTCCCCCACTCGCTTTCTCTGTCTCTCTCAAAATAAATAAACTTAAATAAATTAAAAAAGAAAGTGTTCTATCTTCATTCTTTTGCATGTAGGTGTCCAGGTTTGCCGGTACCATTTATGTAGGAGGCTATCTACTCCTCTTTATATTCCTGTATTTTTCTCATAAATTAGTGGACTAAGGGTGGATTTATTTTGGGGATCTGTATTCTGTTATGCCCATATTATAACGTTTAATCATTATAGCTTATATTATATATTGATACCTGAAATTGTGATACCCCCATCTTCGTTCTCCTTTCTCAAATTTGCATTGGCTATTCAGGGTCTTTCATGGTTCCATAAATATTTTAGGGATATTTCTTCTTGTTCTGTGACAAACATTATTGGTATATTGATAAGGATTGCATTGAATCTGTAGATTTCTTTGAGTAGTATTAACATTTTGACAATATTAATTTTTCTAATTAATGAGGGTGGAATAAGTTTGTATTTGTTGTCTTCCATTTTTTTCATAAATCTTTTATACTTTTCAGAGTATATGTCTTTTACTTCCTTGCTTAAGTTCATTCCTAGGTATTTTATTCTTTGAGGGGCAATTAAAAGTAGAATTGCTGTCTTAATTTTCTGATAATTTGTGATTAGTGTATAGAAATGCAATAGAATGTGTATATTAATCTCATATGCTACAAACTTGTTGATTCATTTATTATTTCTAGTAGTGTTTTTGAGTACATTTTAGAGTTCTCAGCATATATTATCATGTTATCTGAAAACAGTGGCAATTATACTTCTTGCCAATATGGATACTCTCTATTTCTTTTCTTGTTTTATTGGTATGGCTGGTACTTCCATTACTGTGTTGAAAAGTGGGAGAGGTGGGCATCATTGTTTTGGTTTTAATCTTAGAGTAAGTGTTCTCTGTTTTTCACCATTGAGTAGAATGCTAGCTGTAAGTTTTTCGTATATTTCCTTCATTATACAGAGGTATGTTCCCTTAAACAGAGTATACTGAGGATTTTTATCATAAATGGGTGTTTAATTTTGTTAAATAATTTATCTGCATGTATTGAAATGATTATATAATTTTTATTATTTCTCTTGTTAATGTGGTGTATCAAGTTTTTTATTCCTGGTTGTTCAACTCTTGCATCCCAGAATAAATGAATCAAACTTGATCATGGTGAATAATCCACTTCAATGCTGTTTATTGCTTAACTATTGCATGCAATTTGTTAATATTTTGCTGGAGATTTCTGTATACTTGTTGATCAGAAACAGCCCATAATATTCTTTTTCATTGTGTCCTTGTTTGGTTGTGGAATCAGGGTAATTCTACACTTGTAAAGGTATTTGAAACCTTTCATTCCTCTTTAACATTTTTGGAATAGTTTAAAGACAATAGGTATTAATTCTTCTTTAAATGTTTGATAGATTTCACCTGTGATTCCTTCTGGCCCTGAATATTTTCTTCTTGGAAAATTGTAATTACCCATTGAATTTTGTTCTAGTAGTTGTTCTGTTGGGATTTTCTATTCCTTCCTGATTCAGTTTTAGAAGACTGTATGTTTGTAGAAATTTATCCACTGATGCTAAGTGCTTCACTTTAGTAGCATTTTTTTAAGTTTTATTTAAGTTCCAGTTAGTTAAAATACAGTGTAATATTAGTTTCAAGTGTAGAATTTAGTGATTCATCAGTTACATACAGTACTCAGTGCTCATCACATCAAGTGCCATCCTTAATACCCATCACACATTTAACCTATCCCTTTGTCCACCTCCCTTCAAGTAACCCTAACTTTATTCTCTATAGTTAAGAGTCTATTTTCTGGTTTGCCCTTTTTTCTTCTTTCCCTTATGTTCACCTGTTTTTTTTTTTCTTAAATTCTACCTATGATTGAAGTCATATGGTATTTGTTTTTCTCTGACTGCCTTATTTTGGTTAGTATAATACAGTATAGTTCTATACACCTCATTACCAATAGCAAGAATTCATTTTTTAATTACTGAGTAAGATTATTTTTTATGACTGAATAATATACTTCTTTATCCATTCAGATGATGGATATTTGGGCTCCTTTTATAATTTGGCTATTATGCATAATGCTGCTATATATATGGGGGAGCATGTACCCTTTGAATCAGTATTTGTGTTTCCTTTGCATAAATAACAAGTAGTGCAATTGCTGTATTGTAGGGTATTTCTATTTTGAACTTTTTGAAGAATCTCCATACTGTTTTCCCCAGTGGCTGTACCAGTTTCCATGACCAGCAACATTGTAAGAAAGTTCTCCTTTCTCCACATCCTCACCAACACCTGTTGCCTCTTGTGTTGTTAATTTAAGCCATTATGGCTGGAGTGAAATGATATCTCATTGTAGTTTTGATTTATATTTCCCTGATGTTAGGTGATGCTGAACATCTTTTCTTGTGTCTGTTAGCCATCTGTAGGTCTTCTTTTGTGAACACACAAAAGCATTCATGTATTCAGCCAATTTCTTTACTGTATTATTTGGTTTTGGTTGTTGAGTTCCATCAGTTTTTTTATTCATTTTGGATACTTACCCTTTATCAGATATGTCATTTGCTAATATCTTCTCCCATTCAGAATGTTGCCTTTTAGTTTTGTTAATTGTGTCCTTTGCTGTGCAGAAACATTATATCTTGATGTAGTCCCAATAGTTCATTTTTGCTTTTGTTTCACTTGCCTCGAGACACAGACATACCTAGTAAGAAGTTGCTATGGAAGATGTCAAAGATGTTACTGCCTATGGTCCCTAAAATTTTGATGGTTTCTGGTCTCACATCCATATTGAATTTATTTTTGTATATGGTATAAGAAAGTGATCCATATTCACTCTTTTGCATGTTGCTGTCCAGTTTTCCCAACACCATTTGTTGAAGAGATTGTCTTTTTTTTTTCCATTGGGTATTCTTTCCTGCAATTGTCAAAGATTAGTTGGCAGTACAGTCATGGGTTCATTTTTGGGGTTTCTATTGTATTCCACTGATCTGCGTGTCTGTTTTTGTGCCTGTTTTGTGTCATACTGCTTTGATCACTACAGCTTTGTAATAGAACTTGAAGTCCGGAATGGTGATGCCTCCACCTTTGCTTTACTTTATCAAGATTGCTTTGGCTATTAGAGGCCTTTTGTAGTGTCATACCAATTTTAAGATTGTTTGTTCTATCTCTGTGAGAAATGCTGGTGATTTTTGGCTAGGAATTGCATTAAATGTGTAGATTTCTTTGGGTAGAATAGACATTTTAACAACATTTGTTCTTCCAATCCATGATAATGGAATGTTTTTCCATTCCTTTGTGTCATTTTCAATTTTTTTCTTAAGTGTTCTATAGTTTCTGAGTACAGATCTTTTATACCTCTGGTTAGCATTATAGCTAGGTATCTATCTTACGGTTTTTGGTACAATTGTAAATGGGATCAATTTTTGATTTCTCTTCTTGCTGCTTCATTATTGGTGTATAGAAATGCAACAAATTTCTGTATGCTGATTCTGTATCCTGCGATTTTACTGAACTCATGTGTCAGTTCCAGCAATGTTTTGGTGTCATATTTTGGGTTTTATACATAGAATGTCATGTCATCTGCAAATACCAAAGTTTGACTTCTTCCTTGCTGATTTGGATGCTGTTTATTTCCTTTTATTTTCTGATTGCTGAGACTAGGACTTCCAGTACTATGTTAGATAACAGTGATGAAAGTGGACGTCCCTTTCTTGTTCCTTGCCCATAGAGGAAAATATACCAGTTTTTCCCATTGAGGATGATATTAGCTGTTTGTTTTTCATATATGGCTTTTATTATTTTGATGTATGTGCCCTCTATCTCTTTTTTCAAGGTTTTTTTTAAATGAATGGATGTTGTACTTTATCAAATACTTTTTCTGCATCTATTGAGAGGATCATATGGTTTTTATCATTTCTTTTATTAATATGGTATATCACGTTGATTGATTTGTGAATATTGAACTACACTTACATCCAAGGAATAAATTCCAACTGATTGTAGTTAATTATCTTTTTAATATACTTTTGGATTTTATTTGCTTATATATTGTTGCGAATTTTTGCATCCATATTCATCAGGGATATTTGGCCTGTGGTTCTGTATTTTTGTAGGGTCTTTGTCCAGTTTTTGACAAATGCTGAGTAATGCTGGCCTCATAGAATGAGTTTTGAGGTTTTCATGCCATTTCTATTGTTTGAAATACTTTGAGAATAACAGTATTAACTCTTCTTTACATGTTTGGTAGATTTCCCCTGTGAAGACATCTGTCCTTGGACTTTGTTGGGGGATTTTTTATTACTGATTCAGTTTCTGTTTTGGATATTGGCTGTTCAAGTCTTCTATTTTTTCTTATTTCAGTTTTGTCAATATGTATGTTTCTAGGAATTTATTCATTTCTTCCTGATTAATTCGAGGGAATATAATTTTTCATAATATTCCTACAATTGTTTGTATTTCTATGATGTTGTTTGTGGTCTCTCTTCTCTCACTTGTGATTTTAATTCTTTGGGTCATTTCTCTTTTCTTTTTGATAAATCTGGCTAGGAGTTCATCAATTTTATTAAGTTTTTCAAAGAACCAGCTCTTGGTTTCATTGATCTGTTCTACTGGTTTTTGCTTTGTTTTTGTTGTTGTTTCTATATCATTTATTTCTGCTGTAGTCCTTATTTTCCTTTTTCTGTTGTCTTTAGGCTTCATTTGTTGTTCTTTTCTACCTCCTTTAAGTATAAATTTAGGTTGTTTATTTAAGATTTTTTCTTGCTTCTTGATGTAGGCCTCTGTTGTTTAAATTTCCCTGTTATGACTGCTTTTGCTGTATTCTGTATCCTGACTGCTTTTGAACCATCTGGTTTTCATTTTCATTTGTGTTTTATGTATTTTTTACTTATTTTTTTAATTTCCTGATTGATTCATTCTCTTGTTAGTATAGTGTTCTTTATCCTCCACGTATTTGTGGTCTTTCCAATTTTTTCTTCTGTTTTACTTCATGTTTCATAGTGTTGTGGTCAGAAAATATATATGGTATGATCTCAGTCCTTTTGTACTAGTTGAAACCTGATTTGTTATCCAGCATATGATCTATTCTGGAGAGTGTCTCATGTGTACTTGAAAAGAATGTGTATTCTGCTGCTTTAGGATAAAATAGTCTGAATATATCTGTTAAGTCCATTTGTTCCAGTGTGTCATTTAAAGCCACTGTTTCTTTGTTGATTTTCTGCTTAGATGATCTGTCTATTGATGTAAGTGGGTGTTAAAATTCCCTACTATTATTGTATTATTATCATGGAGTTACTTTATGTTAGTTATTAAATGTTTAATATATTTGGGCACTCTCATGTTGGGGCATAAATACAAATGTGAGATCCTTTCATTGAATAGACCCTTTTATTTTGATATAGTGCCCTTCATCTCTTGCTACAGCCTTTTGTTTAAAATCTAATTTGTCTGATATTGGTAGTGGTACTCTGGTTTTCTTTTGACGTCCATTTGCATGATAAATATATTTCCATCCCCTCACTTTCAATCTTCAGGTGTCTTTAGGTCTAAAATGCATCTCTTGTAGGCAGCATATATATGGTCTCGGCTTTTTACTTATTCTGACACCCTATGTCCTGTGATTGCAGAATTTAGTCCGTTTATACAACCAGAGTAATTATTGGTAGATATATATTCAGTGCCATTTTATTACTTGTTTTGTCACTGTTTTTGGAGACCTTCTCTGTTCCTTTCTGGTCTTTGTCACTTTTGCTGTTTCCTTCCCACTCAAAGAGTCCCCTTTAATAATTGTTTCATAGCCTGTTTATTGATCACAAACTCCTTAAGTTTGTTGGCTGTAAGAGAAACTCTTTATCTCTCCTTCTATTCTGAATGATAGCTTTGGTGGATAGTGTATTCTTGCCTGAATATTTTTCCCATTCAGCACGTTGAATATATCATGCCACTGCCTTGTGGCTTGCCAAGTTTCTGTATAGATATCTGCTGCTAACCTAATTAATCTTCCCATATATGGTAAGAACTTCTTTTGTCTTGCTGCTTTTAGGATTTTTTTCGTTATACCAATATTTTGCAAATTTAACTATAGAATGTCTTGGTGTGGCATATTTTCATTGATTTTTATGACAGTTCTTTGTGACTCCTGGATTTGGATGTCTGTTTCCTTCCCCAGATTAGGAAGTCTTCAGCTATAATTTCCTCAAATAAACCTTCTGCCCCTTTTTCCTTCTTTTCTTCTTGGAATCCTATGATAGCAATGTTATTACTCTTTATGGATTCCCTGAGTTCCCTATATCTACATTTGTGATCCAATATTTATCTGCCTGTCTTTTCACCTTTCCTATTTTCCCTTATTCTATCTTGTATATCACTTATTCCTTCCTCTACTTCTTCAGTCTTTATGATTAAAGCCAGTCAGTTTTAAATTTCAGTTATTGCATTTTTTACTTTGACTTTATTGGTTTTTAGCTTTTTAAAATCTCTGTTGTTAGTATCTCCCTGATATCTTCCATGCTTTTCTCAAATTAAGCTAATATCCTAATGACGTTGCTTTAAATTCTGGATCAGGCATATCGCTTTTTATCAGTTTCAATTAGGTCCCGGGCCATGACCTTTACTTGTTCTTTCTTTTGGGATGCATTTCTCTGTCTTCTCATTTTGTCTATGTCCCTGTCTTGTTTTTGTTTGGAAAGCCTGTTATGTTTCTTGCTCCTAAGTGCAATGGCGTTTTGAAAAAGAGGTCATATACGATCTTGAATCTGGCACTTCAAGTAATGTCTCTTGTGTGTAGTGCATACACTTTGCTGCTATTTTTTGCCCCTCTATCTTTCAGTTCAGTCATCTACATAGTTTCTCCTTAGTTGCATTGGGGAGTGTTTTGACCTTGGCCAGAGTGTAGTGAGTTTTTTGTTTGTTTGTATGTTTGTTTGGTGTGCTCTGGTCTGGTTGGTAAAATGGCTCTGATGCTATTTCTTTTAGAACTAAAGCTGTACCAAACTTTATGGTCAGTATTCATGATGTGTGCTGGGTTTTATGCTGGTTCTGGGGGAGGAGTTTGCTGTGCTTTTCCTTATGAACACTTGCCAGAAAAATGCAGTCCCAGCTATGTGCAGAGGCACAACACTTTAGGCAACCAGTGTTGGTACTGTGCTGTTTATTGAAGTTGGTTTATGCTGAAGGGTGGGGGGAGGAAATTGCAGCATTCCACTCATTTGCCCCTGGAGAGAGGAATCTGTGCTTGCTGCTCTTGGAGAAACACTTTCAAATGAGCAAATACTATCCCTTCGTGCATCACAGGGATTTTTTAGATATCCGATTTCAAACCATCTATCTGTTGGTTGTTTGAATTCCTGGAGCAGTACTGCACACCATGGGCTCTACATTAGCCAGGCCTACTGACGTTTAAATTTCTAAACCTCAGGATCCTGATGTTGCAGAGATCTGCACTGCTCCTCTAGGAAACAGTCCCACCATGTTGGGACTAATGAAAATATATAGCAGAATTGCAGTTTTCCCAGAGTGCAGGGGCATGAGATTTAGAACAAGAAAGCTAAACAGCCAGTGTCCTTGTTAGCCATCCTCAGCAGGTGTCTCTGTGCCTATGCTGAAGGACATGGGAGAGAAATGGCACATGCCAGTTCTTTTGTCCCCAGAGAGGCAATGCCACCTCTCACAGATGTGCTCCAAAAAGTACAAACCATCTCACTTCTTGCCTCTTAGGCAATCTTTAGATCACTGAGTATGTTCCAGGGTTGTTTCCCTATCTCCACTCCAGAAGCAGGACAGCATCCTCAGGACTCCATCCCAGCCAAGTCCGGTACCTCTAAAACTCCAGTCTTTGTGTCCCACTGGTTGTAAAAACTCTGGAAATTCAGACCATCATTCTCCAAGCTAATGGCTTTGGGACAAGAGTTCCCTTTGTGCATATCTCTGTATGCTCCACTGTCTTTTGCTTTTCTCCATGATCAGGGCTTCCTCTCCTCCACAGCACCCATGATCTGTTTCTCCCTCAAACCATTTCTCCACACTTCCTACTTTCCTCTAAGTGGCCTCTTCTCTCCCTCTAGTTATGCAGTATGCTCTATCAGTTCTCAGATCAATTTCTTGAGTATTCAGAATGATTTGATAGTCATCCAGCTGTTTCTGAGTAAGCAAGCCTAGGGTTTTTCTACTACACCACTGACTTAGTTCCATTAGCAAATAATTCTTTCCAGTAGTCTTTTGTAGTCCTTTGCATTTCTGTGGTGTCAGTTATTCTCCTCTTTCACTTTTTACTTCATTTACTTGGGTCATCTCTTATTTTTCTTGATGAGTCTGGCTAGAGGTTTATGAATTTTGTTTCTGATTTCAAAGAATCAGCTTAACCTTTCATTGATCTATTGTTTGTTTTTGTTTAGTTTCTATTGCATGCATTTTTGCTCTGTTCTTTACTATTTTCTGCCTTCTACTAACTCTGAGTATTGTTTATATTTTCTAGTTCCTTTGGGTGTAACATTAGATTGCTTATTTGAGAAGATTATTGTTTCTTGAAGTAGACCTGTGACATTATAAATTTCCCTCTTATAACTGATATTGAATGGTCTCAAAGATTTCAGACTCTTGTGTTTTCATTTTATTTGTCTTCATGTATTTTTTATTTTTTTATTTCATCATTGAGGCATTGGTTGTTTCATATCATGTTCATCACACACGTTTGTGTTTTTCCAGGTTTCTTTTCCTGTAATTGGTTTCTAGTTTTATATTGTTGAGGTCAGAAAATATGCATGATAAAGGTAGGGGCCAAGATGGTGGAACAGCATGGAAGATTTTTTTCTGTCTTGCATCCATGAAATACAGAGAGATCAACAATAAATTATCCTGCACACCTAGTAACTTATTTGAGGATTAACACAACAATCTGAACAACCTGAACCATGGAACTCAGCAGGTATGTAGCACAGAGAAGTGAACTGGGGAAGAGAGAAGTTGTGGAAGGCAGGGAGCTGTTTTTGCTTGCAGAGAGAGGATGGAAATGGGGGGGGGGTGAGAGTATAGGAAAAGCTCCCCCAAAAAAGCAGCTGGAGAGAAAATGGAAAAGTGGAAACAGCTGCAGGGACTGAACTAAAAAGGGAAAAGGTAGAAAGGACAGTATTTAAATTCCTTTAAGTCTTTATAAACAGGGGAGCTAGAGTCTGAAACTCTACAGCTTGACACCTGGCGGTGCTCTGGTGGGAAGGGCAAATCCTCAGGAGCAGAGTGAGATCTGGGAGGACCTTGAGCCACACAGGTAGAGGCTGTTCCCCTCTTGGGAGGACATTTGGTAGAGGATGTGCGTCCACCCCACAGGCAAAGGTCCCAGCTGACTCCAGAGGACACCACATTCACTGGTGCTGGAACAAGGTCGTTGGGGGTGAAACCTGGTGCCAGATGTGTGTTTTGACTTTTCCATAATCTCGGAAAATCTGCTGTTACACGTGAACTTTTTCTGGGGCAGGCTGGCACCCAGCCACAGTCTCGACATCAGCAGCAGCATGGTCCCACGAACCTTCTGGGGGCAGGCAGGCACCTGGCTGTTGCTCAGTGAGACCCTCACCCAGGGGGTAAGAATAGGTCAAAGCCACAGTACCTCACAAGTGATGGGTTGGGGAAAACAGCCGCATCTGAGATAAAACTCAGGAGGGAGGTGCCCCCTGGCAGCCTGATGGCTTGGTCACAGACAGCGTAAAAATGGGAAGTGAATGGAAGCCTGAGACAAAGGATGGCTGTGTGATCACTGATTGAGGAGAACAGAGTTCTGATGCTAGAGACTGGGTAGCTGGGTGATGCCATTTTCACCCATCCTGCACATGCACATACACACCTATAAGCACCAAAACAATCCACCTTGAGAAGCTAAGCAGCACGATTTAGCAGAGAACTGAGCCATCACACTAAGCCCCACCAAACTGGGCCAACCTCGCTCTTCAGGGACACCACAAATGTCTTCATCTGCTTAGTTTATGGACAATAAAGTGCTTCATAGTTTGACTTCTAGGGGAAAACAATGTAATTTCAACCGTATTTCAGTCTGTTCACTGGTCCATCTATACAATTTCTTTTTTTTTTCATTTCTTTTCTTTTTCTTGAATACAGAATTTTTTTAACGTTTATTTATTTTTGAGACAGAGAGAGACAGAGCATAAATGGGGGAGGGTCAGAGAGAGGAAGACACAGAATCTGAAACAGGCTCCAGGTTCTGAGCTGTCAGCACAGAGCCTGACGTGGGGCTCGAACTCACGGACCATGAGATCATGACCTGAGCCGAAGTCGGCCCCTTAACCGACTGAGCCACCCAGGCGCCCCTTGAATACAGAAATTTTTATTAAAAATATGTTTATTTCATTTTTTTATTCTACTGTATTTTTTTACATTTTTGTAAAATTTTTAAATTCTATTTTACTTCCATAATTTCATTTTATTCTATTTCATTGTATTCATTGTCTCAAATTTTCAAACATTTTCCTTTTTTCTTTTTTTTCTCTATCAAGCATCTTCCAACAACCAGACCAAAACACACCTAGAATCTAGCATCATTTATTTTATTGTTTTGTGCGTGTTTTGTTTTTCATGTTTTAATTTAAACTTTTTATTTTACCTTATTAATTCATTCTGTTCCTTCAAAATGACGAAATGAAGGAATTCACCTCAGCAGAAAGAGCAGGAAGTGACTACAGCCAGGGACTTAACCAAGACAGATACAAGTAAGATCTGAACCAGAATTTAGATTCACGATAATAAGAATAGTAGCTGGGGTTGAAAATAGATTAGAATCCCTTTATGTAGAGATAAAAGAAGTAAAAGCTAGTCAGAATGAAAAAAAAAAATGCTATTACTTAGCTGCAATCTCAAATGGATGGCACGGCAACAAGGATGGATGAAACAAGGCTGCGAATCAGCTATATAGAGGACAAACCTATGGAGAATAATGAAGCAGAAAAAATGCAAAATAACATGATTTAGGAATTAGAGAAATCAGTGACTCATTAAAAAAGAACAACATTGGAATCTTAGGGGTCTCAGAAGATGAAGAGAGAGAAAAAAAAGTAGAAGGTTATGTGAGCAAATCATAGCGGAAAACTTTCCTAACCTGGGGAAAGATACAGATATCAAAATCCAGGAAGCACAGAAGACTCCCATTAAATTCAACAAAAACCAACCATCAAAAAGGCATATCATAGTCAAATTCACAAAATATTCAGGCAAATAAAGAATTATGAAAGCAGCAAGGGAAAATAGTCCTTAACCTACAGGAGAGGACAGATCAGGTTTGCAGCAGACCTATCCACAGAAGCATGACAGGCCAGAAAGGAGTGGCAGGATATATTCAATCTGCTGACTCAGAAAAAAATATGCAGCTAAGAATTCTTTATCCAGAATGGCTGTCATTTGCAACAGAAGAGAGATTAAAAGTTTCCCAGACAAACAAAGGAGTTTATGACCACTAAACCAGCCCTGCAAGAAATTTTAAGGGGGACTTTCTGAGGGGAAAAAAGATGAAGAAAAAGAAAGACCAAAAGCAAGAAGCAACAAAGATTAGTAAGGACCAGAGAACACCACCAGAAACTCCAACTCTACAGAGAACACAATGTCAAAAATTTCATACCTTTCAGTACTCACTCTAAAGGTCAATGGAATACATGTTTCAACCAAAAGAAATAAGGTGACCAAATGGATAAGAAAACAAGATCCATCTATATGCTGTTTACAACAGACCCTATATGCTTTAGGCCTAAAGACACCTTTGGATTGAAAGTAAGGGGATGGAGAATGATCTATCATGCTAATGGTCAACAAAAGAAAGCCAGAGTAGCCATCATTATATCAGATAATATAGACTTTAAAATGAAGACTGTAACAAAAGATGAAGAAGGGAATTACATCATAATTAAGGGATCTATCCACCAAGAAGACCTAACAATTGTAAACATTTATGCTCCAAATGTGAGAGCACCTAAATATATAAATCAATTCATCACAAACATAAAGAAACTCATGATAATAATACGACAATACTAGGGGACTACAACACACCACTTACAACAATGGACAGATCATGTAATCAGAAAATCAACAAGGAAACAATGGCTTTGAAGGACACACTGGACCAGATGGACTTAACAGATATATTCAGAACGTTTCATCCTAAAGCAGTGGAATATACATTCTTCTCCAGTGCACATGTAACGTTCTCCAAAATACATCACATACTGGGACACAAATGAGCGCTTAACAAGTACAAAAAGATTGATATCCTACCATGCATATTTTCACACCACAATTCTACAAATACTCAAAATCAAACACAAGAAAAAATGTGGAAAGATAACAAATACTAGGAGATAAAGACCATCATACTAAAGAATGAATGGGCTAACCAAGGAGTTAAAGAGGAAATTAAAAAGTACATGGAAGCCTAAGAAAATGATGACATCACAGCCCCAAATCTCTGGGACGCAGCAAAGACAGTCATAAGAGGAAATAGCAATCCAGAACTTCCTAAAGAAGGAAGAAAGGTCTCAGTTACACAACCTAAGCTTACACCTTAAAGAGCTGGAAAAATGAATAGCAAATAAAACACAAAACAAGCAGAAGACAGGAAAAAATAAAGATTAGACCAGAAATCAATGTTATATAAATAACAACAACAACAACAACAACAACAACAACACAGTGGAACAGATCAATGAAATCAGAAGCTGATTCTTTGAAATAATTAACGAAATTGATAAACCACTAGCTAGTTTGGTCAAAAAGAAAAAGAGAAGGACCCAAATAAATAAAATCAAGAATGAAAGAGGAGAGATCACAACCAACACAGCAGCAATAAAAACAATAATAAGAGAATATTATGAGCAATTATATGCCAATAAAATGGGCAATCTGGAAGAAATGGACAAATTCCTAGAAACATATAAGTTACCAAAACTGAAACAGAAAGAAATAGAAACTTCGAACAGACATATAACCAGTAAAGAAATAGAATTAGTAATCAAAAATCTCCCCCAAAAACAAGAGTACATGGCCGGATGGCTTTCCAGGGGAATTCTACCAACCATTTAAGGAAGAGTTAACACCTATTCTCTTGAAGCTGTTCCAAAAGATAGAAATGGAAGGAGAACTTTCAAACACTTTCTACGAGGCCACCATTACCTTTATTCCAAAAGCAGACAAAAACCTCACTAAAAAGGAGAAATATAAACCAATCTCCCTGATGAACATGGATGCAAAAATCCTCAACAAGATATTAGCCAACTGGAGCCAACAGTACATTAAAAAAATATTCATCACGACCAAATGGGATCCTGGGATGCAGGGCTGGTTCAATATCCACAAAACAATCAATGTGATTCATCACATCAATAACAGAAAGGACAAGAACCACATGATGCTCTCAATTGATGCAGAGAAAGCATTTGACAAAATACAACATCGTTTCTTGATAAAAACCCTCAAGAAAGTAGGGATACAAGGGTCACACCTTGAGATCATAAAAGCCATATATGAAAGATGCAATGCTAATATCCTCAATGGGGAAAAACTGACAGCTTTCCCCCTAAGGTCAAGAACAAGACAAGGATGTCTACTCTCGCCACTGTTAGTCAACAAATTATTGGAAGTCTTGGCTCAGAATTCCGACAAGACAAAGAAATGAAAAGCATCCAAATCGGCCAAGAAGAGGTCAAACTTTCACTCTTCACAGATGACATGATACTCTATGTGGAAAACCCAAAAGATTTCACCAACACTTGTAGAAATGGTTCATGTATTCAGCAAAGTGGCTGGATATAAAATCAATGCACAGAAATTGGTTGCATTCCTATACACCAACAACAAAACAACAGAAAGAGAAATCAAGGAATCGATCCTAGTTACTATTGCACCAAAAACCATAATATACCTAGGAATAAATCTTACCAAAGAGGTGAAAATCTATACACTGAAAACTATAGAAGGCTTATGAAAGAAATTGAGGAAGACACACAAAAAAATGGAAAAATACTCCATGCTCCTGGATAGGAAGAACAAATGTTGCTAAAATGTCAATAGTACCCCAAACAATCTACATATTCAATGCAATACCTATCAAAAAAACACGAACATTCTTCACAGAGCTAGAACAAACAATCCTAAAATTTGTATGGAAGCAAAAGAGACCCTGAATAAGCAAAGCAATCTTGAAAAAGAAAACCAAAGTAGAAGATATGACAATCCCAGACTTCAAGCCATAAAACAGAGCTGTAATCATCAAGACACTATAGTATTGACACAAATACAGACACTCAGATCAATGCTACAGAATAGAGCACCCAGAAATGGACCCACAAACTTATGGCCAACTAATCTTTGACAAAGCAGGAAAGAATATCCAATGGCATAAAGAGAGTATCTTTAGCAAGTGGTGCTCAGAAAACTGGACAGCTACATGCAGAAAAATGAATCTGGACCACTTTCTTATACCATACACAAAAATAAACTCAAAATGAATGAAATACCTAATTGTAAGACAGGAAACCATCAAAATACTCAAGGAGAAAGCAGGCAAATACCTCTTTGACCTTGGCCACAGCAACTTCTTACTCAGCACGTTTCTGGGGGCAAGGGTAAAAAAAACAAAAACGAACTCTTGGGTCCTCATAAAAATAAAAAGCTTCTGCACAGTGAAGGAAACCGTCAGCAAAACTAAAAGGCAACTGACAGAATGGGAGAAGATATTTGCAAATGACATAGCAGATAAATGGTTAGTATCCAAAATCTATAAGGTCCTTACCAAACTCATCCAAAAAACAAATAATCCAGTGAATAAATAGGCAAAATAATGTCTTCTAAAGAAGACATCCAGATGGTGAACAGACACATGAAAAATGCCCAACATCACTCATCATCAGGGAAATACAAATCAAAACCACAATGTGATACCACCTCACACCTGGAGAATAGCTAACATTAGCAACTCAGTCAACAAAAGATGTTAGTGAGGATCCGGAGAGAGAGGATTTCTTTTGCACTGCTGGGGGGAATGCAAACTGTTGCAGCCACTCTGGAAAACAATATGGAGGTTCCTCAAAACGTTAAAAATAGAACTACCCTATGACCCAACAATTGCACTACTAGGTCTTTGTCCAAGGGATACATGTATGCTGTTTTGAAGGGGCACATACACTCCAATGTTTATAGAGGCACTATCAACAATAGTCAAAGTATGGAAAGAGCCCAAATGTCCATCAATGGATAAAGAAGATGTGGTGTATATATATATATATATATATATATATACAATATATATATATTGTATATATATATATATATACAATGGAGTATTACTTGGCAATCAAAGAGAATCAAATCTTGGCATTTGCCACTATGTGGATGGACCTAGACGGTATTATGCTAAGCAAAATTACTCAGTCAGAGAAAGACAAATATCATATGGCTTCACTGATATTAGGACTTTAAGATACAAAATATATGAACATAAGGGAAGGGAAACAAAAATAATATAAAAACAGGGAGAGGGACAAAAACATGAGACTATTAAATATGGAGAATAAAGAAAGGGTTACTGGAGGGGGTGTGGAAGGGGGGATGGGCTAAATGGGTATGGGGCATTAAGGAATGTACTCCTGAAATCATTGCTGCACTATATGCTAACTTGGATATAAATTTAAAAAATAATAAAATAAATTTTTAAAAATGCATGATATAAATTCAGTCTTCTTAATTTTGAGACTTATTTTGTGGCCCAACGTTTGATCTAGTTTGGAAAATGCTCCTTATGGACTGGAAACTAATGTGTATACTTCTGTTTAAGCATGTAATGTTCTTTATAAATGTTACAACCATCTGTTCCTAAGGTGTTGTTCGAAGACACTATTTCTTTGTTGATTTTCTGTCTGTTTGATGTACCCCTGGATGTAAATGGTATGTTAAAGACCCCTGTTATTATTGGATTGTTGTCAATTTCGCCCTTCATGTGTGTTAATATTTACCTTATTTATTTAGTTATTTGTATGTTAGGTGAGTAGATAGTTGCAATTTTCATATCCTCTTGTTGAATTTATCCCTTTATCATTATGTGATGCCTTTGTCTCTTGTATAGTCTTTATTTTAGTATCTATTTCATTCAATCAAGTATTGACACAACAGCTTTCTTTTTGCCATTAGCCTAGTAGATTTTTTTATTACTTTACTTTCAGTCTGCATGTGCATTTAAAGCTGATATGAGTCTTTTGTTGGCAGCATATATACACGTCTACGTTTTTATTCACTCAGTCACCCTATATCTTTGGTTGTCACATTTAGTCCATTTACATTCAAATAAATTATTTTTTTAAGTTTTTATTTAATTCATGTTAGTAAACATACAGTGTAATATTAGTTTCAGGTGCAAAATATAATTATTCAAAACTTCCATGCAATATATGATGCTTATCACAAGTGCACTCCTTAATCCCCACCACTGATTTAAGCCATCCCTCTAACAACCTTCCCTCCAGTAACGATCAAGTTGTTCTCTAAGAGTCTGTTTCTTGATTTCTTTCTCTCATTTTTTTTTCCATTTGCTCGTTTGTTTTGGTTCTTTTTTAATGTTTTTTTTTTTTTTGAGAGAGATAGTATGAGTGGGTTGGGGGGCAGAGAGAGATGGAGACACAGAATCTGAAACAGGCTCCAGGCCCTGAGCTGTCAGCACAGAGCCCAATGTGGGGCTCAAACTCATGAACTGTGAGATCATGACCTGACCGAAGTTGGATGCCTAACCTACTGAGCCACCCAAGTGCCTCAGTGTTTGTTTTGTTTCTTAAATTCCACATTTCTCAACCATAAAAAAAGTGAAATTTTGCCATTTGAAAAGACATGAATGGAGGTAGAGGGTATTATGCTAAGCAAAATAAATTAGTCAGGAAAGACAAATACCATATGATTTCACTCATTCCAAGAAATTATTAGTTTTTATTAAATGTTTTTTTTTAATTTTTTTATTTTTTTTATTTTATTATATGAAATTTATTGTCAAATTGGTTTCCATACAACACCCAGTGCTCATCCCAAAAGGTGCCCTCCTCAATACCCATCACCCACCCTCTCCTCCCTCCCACTCCCCATCAACCCTCAGTTTGTTCTCAGTTTTTAACAGTCTCTTATGCTTTGGCTCTCTCCTACTCTAACCTCTTTTTTTTTCCCCTTCCCCTCCCCCATGGGTTCCTGTTAAGTTTCTCAGGATCCACATAAGAGTGACACCATATGGTATCTGTCTTTCTCCATATGGCTTATTTCACTTAGCATCACACTCTCCAGTTCCATCCACGTTGCTACAAAAGGCCATATTTCATTTTTCTCATTGCCACGTAGTATTCCATTGTGTATATAAACCACAATTTCTTTATCCATTCATCAGTTGATGGACATTTAGGCTCTTTCCATAATTTGTCTATTGTTGAGAGTGCTGCTATGAACATTGGGGTACAAGTGCCCCTATGCATCTGTCCTCCTGTATCCCTTGGATAAATTCCTAGCAGTGCTATTGCTGGGTCATAGGGTAGGTCTATTTTTAATTTTCTGAGGAACCTCCACACTGCTTTCCAGAGCGGCTGCACCAATTTGCATTCCCACCAACAGTGCAAGAGGGTTCTCGTTTCTCCACATCCTCTCCAGCATCTATAGTCTCCTGATTTGTTCATTTTGGCCACTCTGACTGGCGTGAGGTGATACCTGAGTGTGGTTTTGATTTGTATTTCCCTGATAAGGAGCGACGCTGAACATCTTTTCATGTGCCTGTTGGCCATCCGGATGTCTTCTTTAGAGAAGTGTCTATTCATGTCTTCTGCCCATTTCTTCACTGGGTTATTTGTTTTTCGGGTGTGGAGTTTGGTGAGCTCTTTATAGATTTTGGATACTAGCCCTTTGTCCGATATGTCATTTGCAAATATCTTTTCCCATTCCGTTGGTTGCCTTTTAGTTTTGTTGGTTGTTTCCTTTGCTAACCAAAGATGTAAAGGATCTGTATGCTGAAAACTATAGAAAGCTTATGAAGGTAATTGAAGAAGATTTAAAGAAATGGAAAGACATTCCCTGCTCATGGATTGGAAAAATAAATATTGTCAAAATGTCAATACTACCCAAAGCTATCTACACATTCAATGCAATCCCAATCAAAATTGCACCAGCATTCTTCTCGAAACTAGAACAAGCAATCCTAAAATTCATATGGAACCACAAAAGGCCCCGAACAGCCAAAGGAATTTTGAAGAAGAAGACCAAAGCAGGAGGCATCACAATCCCAGACTTTAGCCTCTACTACAAAGCTGTAATCATCAAGACAGCATGGTATTGGCACAAAAACAGACATATAGACCAATGGAATAGAATAGAAACCCCAGAACTAGACCCACAAACGTATGGCCAACTCATCTTTGACAAAGCAGGAAAGAACATCCAATGGAAAAAAGACAGCCTCTTTAACAAATGGTGCTGGGAGAACTGGACAGCAACATGTGTTTTTTTTTTTTATTTTTGAGAGAGAGAGAGACTGAGTGTGAGCGGATGAGGAGCAGAGACAGGAAGACACAAATTGCAAAGCACGCTCCAGGCTCTGAGCTGTCAGCACAGATCCTGGTGTGGGGCTGGATCCCATGAACCAGGAGATCATGACCTGAGCTAAAGTCAGACGTTTAACCGACTGAGCCACCCTGGCATCGCTCGTTCAAAGAAATTGATAGATATGTACATACTGCATTTTGTTACTTGTTTTACCATTGTATTGTAGTTCTCTGTTTCTTTTTTTCTTCTTCTCTTCCTTTGCGATTTGATGGTTTTCTTTAGTAATATGCTTTTATTCATTTATCTTTATTTTTGCATATCATGTTTTTAAAAAATTTTTCTTAACCATTAGACCCACATATAATATCGTTATGTTTATAGCGGTCTATATTAAGTTTCTGGTTGCTTAAGTTAAATCCATTTTGAAGCAGTTGATTTTTACTCCACCCCACCCACGTTTTGTTTATATCATGTCATACATTAACCTTTTTATTTTGTATGTCCTCTGAGTGATTTTTATAGATATAATTTATTTTACTGCTTTTGTGTTTTAACCTATGTAATAGTTTTATAAATGATTAATCTACTTTTATTATGTTTGTATTTGCTTGTGGAAAAAAAATTCCCTTTCATAAATTTCTTCTAGTTATGGCCTTTTTTTCCCCTCAAAGAATTCCCTTTAACATTTATTGTAAGGCAGATCAGTGGTAATGAAATATTTTAATTTTTTTCTCTATGAAACTCTTTATCTATCTTTGAATTTTGAATACCATTTCTGGGTAAGTATTCTTGGTCACAACTGTTTTTTTCCTTTCAGCACTTTAAATATTTCATGCCACTACATTCTGGCCCTCAAGTTTCTGTTGAAAAATCAGTTGAAAGCATTATGTGGTTTTCCCTGTGTGTAACTTTTTTGTATTTTCTTTCAGCTTTAATTTTTAAAATTCATTTATTTACATTCAAGTAAGTTAAATACAGTGTGGAATGGTTTCAGGAGTAGAATACAGTGAATCATCACTTATATATAACACCCAGTGCTCATTGCAGTAAGTGCCCTCCTTAATTCCCATTACCCACCTCCCATACAGTAATCCTCAGTTTGTGCTCTGTATTTGAGTCTCTTTTGGTTTGCCTCCATCTCTGTTTTTATTTTTGCTTCAATTATCCTATGTTCATCTGATGTGTTTCTTAAATTCTACATATACTGAAATCATATGATATTGTTCTTTCTCTAACTTATTTTGCTTAGCATAATATAATGTATTTCCATCCACATTGCTGAAAATGGCAAAATTTCATTCCTTTTGATTGCCGAGGAGTATTCCATTCTTCTTTATCTATTCATCAGTCTATGGACTTTGGGTTCTTTATATAATTTGGCTATTGTTGATCACACTGTTATAAATATTGTGGTACATGTGCCCCTTTTGAATAAGCATTTTTATATCCTTTGGATAAAAATCTAGTAGTTAAATTGCTGGGTCATAGGGTAGTTCTATTTTTAATTTATTGAGGAACCTCTATACTGTTTTCCAGAGTGGCTGCACCAGTTTGCATTCCCACCAACAGTGTAAAAATGTTCCCCTTTCTCTGCATCCTCAACCAACATCTGTTGTTGCCTGAATTGCTAATTTTAGCCATTCTGATGGGTGTGAGGTGGTATCTCATTGTGGCATTGATTTGGATTTCACCAATGATGAGTGATGTGGTGCATCTTTTCATGTGTCTGTTAGCCATCTGGATGTCTTCTTTGGAAAAGTGTCTAATCATGTGTTCTGCCATTTATTTTATTTTTAATTATTAAAATTTTTAATGTTTATTTATCTTTGAGAGACAGAGAGAGACGGAGCATGAGCGGGGGAGGAGCAGGAAGAGAGACCCACATAATCCAAAGCAGGCTTCAGGCTCTGAGCTGTCAGCACAGACCATGACGCAGGGCACGAACACACTAACCATAAGATCCTGACCTGAGCTGAAGTCGGACACCTACTGACTGAGCCACCCAGGTGCCCCTGTCCTGCCCATTTCTTCAGTGGATTATTTATTTGTGTGTGTGTGTTGAGTTTGATAAATTCTTTACACATTTTGAATACTAACCCTTTATCAGATGTGTCATTTGTAAATATCTTCTCCCCATTCTGTAGGCTGCCTTTTAGCTTTGCTGATTGTTTCCTTCACTGCGCAGAAGCTTTTTATCTTAATGAGGTCCCAATCATTCATTTTTGAAAATGTTTCCTTGGCTCCAGAGACATGTGTATTAAAATATTGCTGCTGCCTTGGTCAAAGAGGTTGCTGCCTGTTTTCTCCTGAAGGATTTTGATGGTTTGGTTTCATGTCTCAAATTTAGCTGTTTCATCCATTTTGAATTTATTTTTGTGTATGGTTTAACAAAGGGGTCAAGCTTCCTTCCTCTGCATGTTGCTGTACAGTTTTTCCAGCACAAGTTGCTGAACAGACTGTGTTTTTTTTTTTTTTCCATTGGATACTCTTTCCTGCTTTGTTGAAAATTAGTTGACCATACATTTGTGGGTCCGTTTCTGGGTTATGTATTCTGCTACATTTTTCTATGTGTCTTTTATTGTCCCAGTACCATACTCCCTAGATGATTACAGCTTTGTAATATGTCTTGTTCTTCCTATCCATGAGCATGGCTTATTGTTCCATTTCTTTGTGTCTTCTACAATTTCTTTCATAAGCTTTCTATAGTTTTCAGCTTACAGATCTTTTACCTCTTTGGTTAGGTTTATTCATAGTTATCTTATGTTTTTTGATGCAATTATAAATGGGATTAATTTCTTGATTTCTCCTTCTACTGTTTCATTATTGGTGTATATATATGCAACTTATTTATGTACATTGATTTTATAGCCTGCTACTTTGCTGAATCTACGTGTCAGTTTTAGCAGGTTTTTGATGGAGTCTTTCAGGTTTTCCATGAAGAGTATCATGTCATCTGTAAAAAGTGAAAGTTTGACTTCTTTGTCAACTTGCATGCTTTTTTTTCTCTTTCTTCTCTGATTTCTGAGGCTAGGACTTCCAGCACTGTTTCACAACAGTGTTGAGAGTGGACATTCCTGTCGTCTTCCTGACCTTAAGGGAAAGCTTTCAGTTTTTCTCCATTGAGAATGATATTAGCTGTTTTCCCATCATATATATGGCTTTTATGGTGTTGAGGTATGTTGTCTCTATCCCTATTTTATTGAGGTTTTTTTTAATCAAGAAAGGATGTTGTATTTTGTCAAATGCTTTTTTTACATCTATTGAAAGGTTCTATGGTTCTTATCCTTTCTTTTATTAATATAGTGGATCACATTGATTGATTTGCAAATATTGAACCAACCCTGAAGCCTAGGAATAAATCCCACTTGATCATGGTGAATAATTCTTTTAAAGTAGTGTTGAATTTGATTTTCTCATATCTTGTTGAGATTTTTTGCATCCAGGTTCATCAGGGATATTTGCCTGTAATTCTGCATTTTAGTGAGGTCTTAGTCTACTTTTGGAACAATGGTTATGCTGGCTTTATAGGATGAATTTGGAATATTTCCTTACATTTCTATTTCTTGGAACAGTTTGAGAAGAATAGATATTAACTCTTCTTTAAATGTCTAGTAGTATTCCCCTGTGATGTCATCTGTCCAGGGTTATTTTTTGTTGGGAGATTTTTGGTAACTGATTCAATTTACTTGCTCTTTATGGGCCTGTTCAAATTTTCTATTTCTTCCTGTTTGAATTTTGGTGCTGTGTGTGTCTAGCAGTTTGTCTATTTCTTCAAATTTGTCCAGTTTTTTGGCATTTAATTTTTCATAGTATTCTCCTATAATTATTTGTATTTCTGTAGTGTTGTGATCTCATTTTATTTGTGATTTTATCTATTTGAGTCATCTCTCTTTTCTTTTTGAGGAGTCTGGCTAGGAATTTATACATTTTGTTTATTTTTCATAAAACCATCTCTTCATTTAATTAATCTGTTCTACTTTGTTTTTATTCTATATAATTTTTTCTGTTCTAATCTTTACTATTTCCCTTCTTCTGCTGGTTTTGGGTTTTATTTGCTGCTACCTTTCTAGTTCCTTTAGGTGTAATGTTAGGTTGTGTATTTGGGACATTTCTTACTTTTTGAGATAGGCTTGAATTACAGTGTATTTTCTTCTTAGGGCTGCCTTTGCTGCATCCCAAAAGGTTTGGACTGTTGTGTCTTCATTTTCATTTACTTCCATGTATTTTTAATTTCTTCTTTAATATTCTTTATAACCCATTCATTCTTTAATAGGATGTTGTTTAACCTTCATGTATTTGAGGGCTCTCCAATATTTTTTTTTCTTGTGTTCGATTGCAAGTTTCATAGTGTTGAGATCTAAAAATACACATGGTATAATCTCAATCTTTTTGAACCTGTTGAGGGCTGTTTTGGGACCCAATATATGATCTATTTTGTAGACTGTTCCATGTACACTGGAGAAGGATGTGTATTCTGCTGCATTAAGATGAAATGTACTGAATATATCTATTAGGACCATCTGGTCCAATGTGTCATTCAGAGCTATTATTTCCTTATTGATTTTCTGCCTATATGATCTGTCCATCGTTGTAAGCAAAGTATTAAAGTCTCCTATTATTATAGTATTTTTATCTATTACTTTGCTTATATTTGTAACTAGTTGATTTACATATTTTGGTGTTATCACATTAGGGGCATAAATATATAGAATTTTTAGCTTTTCTTGATGGATAGGCTCCTTAATTATGATATAATGCCCTTTATCTTGTTACAGTCTTCGTTTTAAAATCTAGTTGGTCTAATAAAAGTATGGCTACTCAAGCTTTCTTTCTTCTTTTTTTAACAGGAGACAATCAAATTTAATAGGTGTATATACAGGGAATCCACATAGAGGTGGAAATTCCAAAGACTGTCAGGCAAGATGAGGTACATACGTCATCTGGAACTAAGGAAAAACGGGTAGGCACCTGGAGCTTCCTAGGAAAGGAATGCACTTTACAGGGTTATAAGAGTACATATTTGGTAAATAGAGGCTTGTCCTACCTCACAGATGGGTCACTCAGATAAACTTTATCTTGGTTAATAATTCAAGCTTTATTTTGACAACCATTAGAATGATAGATGTTTTCCATACCCTCACTTTCAGTTTGCAGGTGTTCTCAGGTCCAAAATGAATCTCTTGTAGGCAGAATATAGATGTATCTTGTGGTTTTTTTATACATTTTGATACCCTATGTCTTTTGATGCGGGCATTTAGTCTATTTACATTCAGAGTGATTGTTGAAAGATATGAATTTAATGCCATTGTGTTATCTGTAGATTTCATGGTTTTTGTGATGTTCTCTAGTCCTTTGTAGTTTCTTCTGCTTTCCACTTAGAGTCCCCCTCAGGATCTCTTGCATATCTGGTTTACTGGTCATGAACTCCTTCAGTTTTTGTTTGTTGGGAAAGTCTTTATCTCTCCTTCTATTCTGAATGACAGCCTTGCTGGATAAAGGATTCTTGACTGCATATTTTCTTAGTCAGCACATTGAATATTTCTTTCCACTCACTTCTGGCCTGCCAAGTTTCTGGGGACAGATCTGATACTAACCTTGTGAGTCTACCCTTGTAGGTTAAGGACCTTTTGTCTCTAGGTGTTTTCAGAAATCTCTCTTTACCTTTGTATTTTGCCAGTTTATGATATCTCATGGTGTTGACCTGTTTTTGTTGATTTTAACGTTTATTTATTTTGGGGACAGAGAGAGACAGAGCATGAACGGGGGAGGGGCAGAGAGAGAGGGAGACACAGAATTGGAAACAGGCTCCAGGCTCTGAGCCATCAGCCCAGAGCCTGACGCGGGGCTCGAACTCACGGACTGCGAGATCGTGACCTGGCTGAAGTCGGACGCCCAACCAACTGCGCCACCCAGGCGCCCCACTGTTTTTGTTGATTTTAAAGGAGGTTCTCTGTGACTCTTGAACTTTGATTCCTGTTTCTTTCTACAGATTGGAGATGTTCTCAGGTATAATTCGTCCAAATAAACCTTCTGCCCCTTTCTCTCACTTTTCTTTTTTTGCACTCCTATGATAGAGACATTGTTTTGTTTCATGGAATCACTTATTTCTCTAATTCTCCCTTTGATCTAGTAATTTCTTTTCCTTTTTTTTCAACTTCATTATTTTCCATAATTTTATCTTCTATTTCACTTATTCTCTTCCCTGCTTATTTTATCCTTGCCATCACTGCATCTAGTTTATTTTGCATCTCAGTTATAGCATTTTTTAAATTCATCCTGACTAATTCTTAGGTCTTTGATCTCTGCAGCAAGAGTTTTTCTGGTGTCTTTTATGCTTTTCTCAAGCCAAGTTATTAGTCTCAGGACTCTTATTCTATATTCTTTTTCAGATATATTGTTTGCAACTGTTTTTGATCAATTCTTGGACTGTGATTTCTTTCTGATTTTTCTTTTGGGGAGAATTCCTCCATCTTGTCATTTGGCTACACTTCTTGCTTGTTTTGCTTGTTTTGAAAGTTTGTTATGTGTCCTGCACTTAAGAGTGGTAGTATATTACAAAGGTGTCACACACTGTCCAAGGCTTGGCACTCCAGGAAGTGTTTTTGGTGTATGTTGTGTGCACTCTGTTGTTGTGTTTTGGCTGCTGTATCCCACTGGTCAGTATCCTGTGAGTTCCTCCTTACTCTTGCTTGTAGTAGTGGTGTTTGGACCTTCAACCACGTGTGCTTTTATTTCTTTGTTGAAATAACCCTGCGGGGGGGAGGAAATGGTGAGGGGGAAGCCTGATCTCATAAAAAGAGGAAAATAAAATGAGAGAAAAGAAAACCAGAGCATCAAAAAAAACTATGAGGCTAAATCCAGAGAAAGAGAAAGGAAAATGAAGAAGAGGAAGAAATAGGAAAGGTGAAAAAATAATAGGAAAAAAAATCTGTCTATCTATCTATCTATCTATATTGTCCAAGAACAAATCAGAAACCATAGGTTTAATTCCAAAAGAGAAAAGAAGAGGGAGAAGTGAAAAATCAAATCAAATAATAAAATAAGGAACAGTTGCTTGTTGGTGCCTACGATCTGTGGCTATGCTGGTCTGTGTGAAATGCCGGCTGTGTTGGGTCCATCAGTCTTGCTCCAGTAAATAAGCAGTTGACAGGCACAGAGGGGTGGGATTTGATTTATTTGATTGTATCTTGCCTTCACTGGGGGCCACTGTGCTGTTCTACTCTTTAATGTCCCAGCATGTTGGTTTTTGGGGGGAAATGGCGACACCCCAATTTTCCTCTCCAGACCCAATATCTCAACCCAAGCTGTTCAGGCAGCCCTCACAGAATAGTGGGAACTATCATTCTGCCCTGCTCCACAGTTCTCCTGTGTCTTCTAGGAGCTTAGCTGGGATTCAAAGGACCCAGCTCTATGCAGCTCCTGTCCCCTGTTCCAAAGTAGAGTCACTCCACCCAAAAGGCTTTTGGCTTTCACCTGCAGGGTCATTTTTCATTGAGGAGGCAATAAACTATCTTTCCAAATTACTCCAGGAAGGGGACTGTTGTTTCTCAGTGCACTCCTCAGATTGCTACACCACACTATGCTCAACAGGGTCATCTCCCTCCTTCCCAGAAGTGCAAGCCATGGCTCCCAGCTTCACTTCAGAGAAAATCATGCACTTTCCCAAACCTCCAAGTTTCAGCTCTTAAGGCTGTTTGCAAAAGAGAAACTGGCACTGTTGGTATTTCTTGTTCTCCAGTCTGTGGTCCAGAGAGGTTTCCCTCTCGTACTAACTCTATGGTGCACACCCACCACCGTCTCTCGTTCTCTCCTTTTTGTCTCTCCACAGAATGGGTTCCCTCCCTTCCATGGCTATGTTGCTTTATCTCCCCAATTCGCATACATGCACCTTGATCCTACCCAGCTCTCTCCCTCCAACTGTGGAGATCCTTCTGCAACTCTGCAGATTAATTTCCTCTATGTTCCAAGTGATCTGTCCTCAATACAGCTGTGTTTGAGGGATGAGGAAAATCCCAGTCCCCCTACTTCTCTGCCATCTTCTCTTTATTGCTACTTTTTAAGATTTTAATTCCTATGTGTCTTGGTGTGAACATCCTTGGGTTGAATTTTTAAGGGTATCTCTGTACCTCCTGGGTCTGTATATCTGTTTTATTCTTCAGATGAGGGAAGTTTTCTTTTATTATTTCTTCAAATATATTTTCATCCCCTTTTTCTCTCTCTCCTTTTTCTGGGATCCCTATAATGCAAATGTTATTATGCTTGATGGAATCACTGAGTTCCCTAATTCTATTCTTCTGCTGCATATTTTTTCTCTCATTTTTCAGTTTGGTTATTTTCTCTTACACTGTCTTCCAGGTAACTAGATCATTCCGTGCTTCCTTTAGACTGCCATTTGTTCCATTAAGTGTATTTTCATTTTATTTATTATGTTCCTCATCTCTGATTGGTCCTTTTATTAATATCTTTGCTCAGGGTCTCACTGATGTTCTCAACTCTTATCAAGTCCAATTAGTATCTTTACAATTATAACTTTATATTCTCTATCAGGCATATTACTTATATCCATTTCCCTTAGGTCGCTTTCTATGGTTTTGCTCCGTTCTTTTATTTGGGATATATTCCTCTGTATTCTCATTTTGTCTAATTCTCTGTTTCTATGTTTTGGGAAAGCCAGCTACATCTCCTGGTTTTGAGGATAATGGCCTTATGAAGAAGAGATTCTGGAGTTACCTGCATTGCAGCTTCCCCTGTTCCCCAGGACTTGGAGATTCAGAGTGTCTTTTATGTGCGTTGCTTATGTCCTGGCCACTTTTTCCTTTAGTTCAGTTGTCTGCTGGATCCCGCTTTGCCTGTTGTGGGCAGTGTTTGGTCCCAGTCAGGGTGGGGTATGTTTTATCAGGTTGCACGTTGGTCTGCTTAGTAAATGAGACCTGCTACTGCCAGCACCAAAACCGAGGACCCACAAAACATGAAGGTTGAAGATATGGTGTTGGTAGGGTTTGTGCCAGTCTTCTGCAGAGGGAAGCCCATATTGTGGGGACTGAGGCAAGTGTGACTGTGAAGGCAGAGTTGCTGAAGTATGTGAGAATGAAGCTTGTTTAAGCAAGTTAGCTAGTGAATGTGGGTGCTTCACTACTTCCTGAAGCTGACTGTGTGTTTATGCTGGAGTGTTGTGGTGGGAAATGGAGACTTTAAACTTCTTTCTTTCTGGAATAGTCTCCCTATACTCCCAACTTCTCCAGGACTTACTCTGTGATGAATAAATAACTCTCCCTTTTGTATGCCCCAGACTTTTTTTTTTTCAAAGTGCTTCTCTGCTATATCTCCGGGAGCTGTTTGCCATGCTGTCACTTTAAGGGCACGGACTCAGCTTCCTAACACCCTCAAGGCTCTCCCAGAACTGAGAACACAATTTTTGAAATTCCAGACTTTTTAAAGACCCACTGGTTGTAGGAACTCAAGAAATTCAGCTCCTCTGTTTCAAAGCCGAATATTACTGGGTTTCATCTTCTTCATTTAGGTTTCCCACTGTGACAGTCTGTTTCATGCCCTTCTCTGTAGCACTGGCTCCCTCCTTACCAGAAAGGGTCATGGTCTGTTTCCCTTCCAAAGGTCATTTCTGTCCATCCTACATTCTTTGATGCAACTTCTTCTCTATCTTTCATTGTAGAGTTTGTTCTACCAGTCTTTGTGTCATTTTTTTTGGGTTATCTATACTGATGTATTTTCTAGTTTTATCCCTAGGACCAGGAAAGCTTAGTGTTCTCCTACTCTGCCTTCTTCACAGCCTCTGGCAAAAATAATCATATTTCTGACTTTGTTGTTTACCAGCTATATTATTTTGAGTGACATACTTAACTTATCTGAGAATCTATTTTCACACATTTAATTGAATCTATTGCACTTGAGTAATGAAATCTATTGCACTGAGTTGTTGTAGATATTGAATGAGATATTGTATATACAATTACATACATAGGTATTTTCCATAGTAATAGTATATTATTATTATTACCATTATTTTTTAAGTTTATTTATTTATTTTGAGAGAGACAGAGACAGCACGAGTGAAGGGGGGCAGAGAGAGAGGGAGAGAGAGAGAATCCCAAGAAGGCTCCACATTGTCATCGTGGAGCCCTATGCAGGGCTTGAACTCATAAAACCGTGAGATCATGACTTAAGCTGAAACCAAGAGTTGGATGCTTAACTGACTGAGCCACCCAGGTGTCCCTATATTATTATTATTATTATTATTATTACCATTATTATATCAAACAATTTTGAAACAATGTTTTTAAGGAAAATATTAACTACTGTATTCACCAAATGTTTTGTGCTTTAATTGTATATATAGATATCCTAAATCTGTTTGGCTATGTTGGGATCTTGTTCAGGAAAGGCTTGGGAATGCAGTGCAAATACCTATACCTGCAGTATCTTGTGGGAAAAGAAACAATAAAGACCAGAAGTCTATCATACTAGATCATAATTCAGGTTGCAACAGGTTTGGATACCACAAAAGGATGATAGATTCAACATTTACAGAAAGGAATTCTTTATCTGAGTTTCATTTGGGATGGGCTGTTCAGTGAACTCTTTTGATGATAATTTACTGAAGACCATTGAGTAGTATATCCTTTTCAGGAAAGCCTCACCAAACTTCAAGATGTGATTCTTTCCACGTGTATTACATGAATTTGTTATGTCTGAATGTGACTGAAGCTGCCCACTGTCATCACTGACATAATCTTGGGCAAGAGACTCTCAGAGTCTCAATAAATCCTCATTTCTGTACTATCACCATGTCCTGAACCTTTATGGTACCCAAATTAGATCACTTCATGATAAACTGATAGTGATTTAATGAAATAGCTTTTTCAGTTCTTATAGACAGTCTTCTTTTTTTCCCAGATCTACACGAGGGAGATTTGAGGGATATCTGCTATATTGAGAAGCAAAGGTCTTCTTTAAAGACAGTTATAGGGTCAAGTCTGTTGCAACCTTCAAGTATGCTGTGTCCGTCTTCATCTCTTGGATTTTTTTTTGTCTCCTAGGAGAAGGTTTCTTCCAGATTCTCATACTCAACTGTTTGTCAGTTCTGTTCCAAAAATATATTTCTGCTGCATCATATACAATCAGTTTACTAGTCATTTCCAGAAATGTTTGAAATCTTAATCATGTACACATTTTGAGTTATTTAATAACTCAAATCCCTAACCCACATACAAAAAAAATTACTTATATTTAATCTGAGAATACAGGTCTAGACTCAAACTTCACAGGGAAAACTAATGGAGGGGAGAATGTTGGGGTCAAGGTATTTTATAGTTTTCTTTCCTCTACTCTTATTTTTTTAAATTAACTTTCATATTTGACATTATTCATTCTGTCCATCAACCACGTGGTCAGTATTAAATTCTCACTGCAATACGCAATAGTACTTCTCTTTCTCTCACCTTTTACCTTACATAAATTCTTTCCAGCCTGTTTTTATCCTTGAATTCATGATTTTCCATGCAGGTATATAAATTATTGATCCGACTTTTTTTTAAACATTTTTAATTTGCCAAACTAACGCCATGTGTTTTATTTGCATAATCCCATTCAATTATTGTCATGACCCACTGATGCAAACATCATTACTACTTAATTTTTACAAAACAAGAAACAAGTCTTGGGTTAATATTAACATTTCACTTAAATTACATAGTTAGTGAGTGCTAAAACTGGCATTAAAATCCAGGCAGATCCACCATGTTTGCAGTGATTATCCACCAGTGGTGATACTATTCTCCAAGGGGACAGTTGGAAATGGGGACTGCTAAAAATAATGACATATATAGAAGGCAAAGTAGACTTTATTCAAGGGAGACTGTGGCAATAGAAGTAGGCACCACTGCAATATGGTCTTGCAGCTGGGGACAGAGATTGGACTCAACTTTGAATACAGCATAAACAACTGGGAATTTATAGCCAAGAAGCAGGATGGGTTGTGTGGATTAAAAATTACTAAGAGGAAACATCAAGGGTAAGGAAGGCTCTTGGCTAAACTGAATTAATAGGATTCTTGCTGAATGCAGGCCAAGGTGATCAGATATCACCTGGGGGGGGGGTGGTGAAGAATGATGAAATCAACAAGATATTGAGGGTGATCAGATATCATGTGTGGGGGTTATAGTTAAACTAATTAATCAGGGCTATTGCTAAAATTGGACAATGCAGAGATGGACACGGAGGTCCATAAATAAGATCCAGTTGAAAAATACTTCAAGGGAGCCTAAATAGGTTTGATCAATTATAGAATCTTTGTCAATGCTCTTGTCTTCAAGAAGATACATTTGTATTTTAATTAAACAATATAAGTCAATTTTCTCATTTAGCCAGCTTTTGTTCATTAAGGATCAGCTGAACCATCTTTTGATAATAGAGGACATTTGCTGAATGGCAAGAGCAGTCAGAAATGTAATTAAAGGAGTTTTTATAAAAAAACTTTTATTTTATAAAATAAAAACAAAAAGTAATAGTTGGAACTCAAGTTCTGACTTCAGAGAATAGCCAGTTGAGAAGATTTTTAGATGTTGTACTAGAAGCATCTTTAGAAGACGGAGTAGGGATAGCAGTGACAATCTGATGAATTTCTTCTATTGCAGCTTGAATGTCTTTAAGGATGGCATCACGTGCTCCAGTGAAACTTTCCTTGAGTGGCCCATAGAGCAGAAGGTACAAAGGTTGGCCATATGATTTGTTGTGGTGATAACTTTGAAGATTTTATCAAGTTTTCCAGTTTAAGCTTCCAAGATTTGGAAAAGGCCATTTTTAGTATTCAATGATGCTAAGTCAAACGTGGTGGTGGGAATTGGAAATACTAGCTAGAATATTTGCAGCCAGATAGAATTGGGGAAAGTAGAATAGAGAACCCACAAGGGTGGCATAGTTTTCTATTGAAACGTACAAAATTCTTTCCACACTGGTCATTTTTAAATTAATGTTTACAAAATAAGTCATGTCTCATTAGATTTGGCCAGATTATTTGCATAAATGCAGCAAAAATGACATTGATCACATAGGCCTTTTTGATTTTGCTTTGTTGGAACTTTGTTTTATTTTATTCATTTTATTTTTATTTTAAGTATAATTAACATACAGCAATAGTTTCAGGAGTACAACATAATACTTCAGCAATTTTACACATAATTCATTGTGATGATAAGTGTATTCACCATCTGTCACCAAACAAGGTTATTACAATCTTTTTGTCTGTATTCTTTATGCTATACATTTCATTTCTGTAACTTATTTAATTTATAATGAAAAATTGGTACTACTTAATGATTATTATTCATTTCTCTCATCTCCCCCCACCCCATCCACTTCCCCTCTGGCAATCACCAGATTTCTCTCCGTATTTAAGAGTTAGTTTTTTGTTCCTTATCTTTTACTTTGTTCTTTTTTTCTGTTTCATAAATTTCATATGAATTAAGTAATATGGTATTTGTCTTTCTTAGTCTGAATTATTTCATGTAGAATTATACCCTCTAGATCCATCAGTGTTGTTGCACATGTCAAGATATCATTTTTATGACTGAGTAATATTCCACTGTGTGTGTGTGTGTGTGTATATATATATATATATATACATATATACCATATCTTTATCCATCCATTTACTCTTTGTTTTTTTCTCCATATTTTGGCTATTATAAATAATGCTTCAATAAACATAGGAGTGCATATAAGCTTTCAAATTAGTGTTTCTGTTTTCTTTGAATAAATAACCAATAGTGTATTTACTGGATCATATAATACTTTTTTTTTTTGAGAAACCTCTATACTGTTTTCCACAGTGGTTGGATCAAGTTACATGCCCACCAACAGTTCATGAAGGTTCCCTTTCACTCCACATTCTCCTCAACACTTGCTATTGATTGTCTTTTAGACTTTAGCCATTCTGACTGCTGTAATATTTCATTGTGGTTTGGATTTGCATTTCCCTGAATATTTGTGATTTGAGGCATCTTTTCATATGTTTGTTGGCCATCAGTATTTCTTTTTTAATTTTTTTTACATTTGTTTATTTTTGAGAGACAGAGACAGCACAAGTGAGGGAGGGGCAGAAAGAGAATGAGACACAGAATGTGTCTATTTTTGTGCCAGTACCACACAGTTTTAATTACTCTAGCTGTGTAGTATGTCTTGAAACCTGGAATTTTATCACTTCCATGTTTGTTTTTCTAAAAGATTTTTGGCTATCCAGGCTCTTTTGTACTTCCAAACTTTATGATTACTTTTTGTAATTATATAAAAAAAGTGTTGGTATTTTGATATAAATGGAATTCGATGTATAGATTGCTTTGGGTAGTGTGGACACTTTAACAACATAGGTTATCTTAATTCATGATCATGGAATATTTTTGCATTTGTTTCTGTTGTCATCAGTTTCTTTCATCAATGTGTTATAATTTTTAGAATACAGTTCTTTCACCTCATAGGTTAAGTTTGTTCTAACATATTTTATTGATTTAGGTGCAACTGTATATGAGATTGTTTTCTTTCTTTTTATATTAACTCATAATTGGTGTATAGAAATGCAACATGTTTCTGTATATTGATTATGTATACTGTGACTTTTCTGAATTCATTTATAATTAAGGCTTTCTATATATACTACAATGCCATCTATAACTAGTGACAGATTTATATTTTCCTTACTAATTTGTATGCCTTTTAGTTTATTCCCTTTTTTCTCTGTTGCTGCGGGTAAGACTTCTAGTACTATGTTGAATAAAAGTGGTAGACTAAATGGAGAGGAATATGGCAGCATAGTGGGAGTACTCTAAGCTCCTCTCATCCTATCAACACATCTATATAACTATCAAAATATCCTAAATACTCCAGAAATAGATTTTAAGACTTGCAGAACAAACTATACAACTAAAGGGAAGAAAACGCCACATCAAAGAAGGAAGGAAGTGTGGAGATGGGGTTAAGGAGAAAAATGGTTCACAGGTGCTTTGTAGGTGAGAGGGGGCATGGTCCTGGAGAAGGGAAAGAGAGAGGAGCACATAGGGGAGTGAATTATGATAACATTTCCCCAAAGCCAACGGCTTTGAAAACAAGAGGGCTTGAATTTTGTGGGTTCTTGCAGCCAGTGGGGCTTAAAGCCTTGGATTTTAAATGTCAGTGGAGTTGGCTGTGATAGAGCCCAGAGGGCACTGTGTTGCTTCTGGAGAGAAGACAGACAAAAAACCTGGGGGCAGACAGCATGGAAACAGCAATCAGAAGAAACCCTGGAGCACACATTTGGGAGATTATTCAAGTTTCTTGGAGGGAGTAGCTGAGAGCCAGCATTTACGAAGACAACTTTGGAAACAATGGAGATGTCTGGTGCTATTTTCTTCCCCCATCTCTAAGCATAAAGACAGAGCCATCTGAGATAAGCAGCTCAGTGCCCACACTGGCTGCCTAAGTTGTTTACACCAAGACCCAGACCCCTGTGTTCTGGTGGGACTGCTTTTCTCAGTCACAGCTTGGCAGGCCCCTCCCTCAGAAGACCAGTACAAATCCCTGTCTACACCATAATTCCTGATCAGAGAGTTCTGCAGGGCCTCAGTTCTGCTGGAAGTGGTGTCAGATCTCATTTCAGAAGCAAACCAGACCACACAATTAAAAATCACCACATTCAAACCAGAGACCACAAAATGCCCACAGGAGGAAAGGGGAGCCTGTGCAGACAACTGGTCTGAAAGACAGAGCAGTCAGACACAAGAGCAGAGTGCATGCATCAGAGCCCAAAGACACTCCTTGAAGTGCCAGACACTAGGCACTACATGACCTCTTCTTCACAAGGCCTATTCCTTTCAGGAGTAGGAGACACAACTGGGTTTTATAACACAGAATAGAATACAAGGACATATAAAATGCAGAAATGGAGGAATTTATCTCTAATGTAAGAACAAGATAGGACTATGGCCAGCGATTTAAGTGAAAAAGATATAGATTACACAATTGATGAATAATTTAAAAGAACAATCATAAGGATACTCATTGAGCTTGAGAAAAGAATATAAGACATTGGTGAGACCCTTACATCAGAGATAAAAAGTTTAAAAAAGATTCAATCAGAGATGAAGAATGCAATAAATAAGATTGGACACAGACTTGATGGAATGAAAAGCAGGATAAAAGAAGCAGAATGAATTAGTGAACTAAAGTACAAAATATTGGTGTGAAATGTAGCTGAAAAAAAGGGAGAGAAAATAATTATGCAACACAAGAATAGACTTGGGGACTCAGTGTCTCCATCAAACATAATAAAATTTGTATTACAGGAATTCCAAGAGAAGAAAGGAGAGAAAAGTGGACAGAAAATTTATTTGAGGAAATAATGGCTAAAAACTTTCTTAATATGGGAAAGGAAAGAGACATCCAGATCTAGGATGCACAGAGTACTCCCATCAAATCAACAAAAACAGGCCAACACAAAGACATATTGTAAATAAATTTGTAAATTATAGTCATAACGAAAAAAAATCTTAAAATCAGCAAGACGAGGGGCACCTGGGTGGCTCAGTCGGTTAAGCGTCCGACTACAGCTCAGATCATTATCTTGCAGTTTGTAAGTTTGAGCCCCATGTCAGGCTCTGTGCTGACAGCTCGGAGCCAAGAGCCTGCTTCGGATTCTGTGTCTCCTTCTCTCTCTGCCCCTCCCCCACTTGTGCTCTGTCTTTATCTATCAAAAGTAAATAAATGTATAATTTAAAAAAAATCAGCAAGATTAAAGGAGTCCTTAACTTAAAAGGGAAGACCCATAAGGCTAGCTGGAGATTTCTAAACAGAAATTTGGCAAACCAAAAATGAGTGGGATGATATATTCAGGTGCTGAATGGGAAAAATCTGCAGCCAGCATGCTGTATCCAGTAAAGTTATGTCAGAATACCAGAGATAAAGTGTTTGTCAGGCAAACAAAAATTAAAGGAACTCCTGACTGCTAAACCAACTCTAGAAGAAATATCAAAGGGGATTCGTTGAGTGCACAAGAGAGACCAAAAGTCACAAAGACAAGAAAGGATCAGAGAAATCACCAAAAGAATGATAAAACTAGTAATGAAATGACACTAAATACATATTTGCCAATAATTACTTTGAATGCAAATAAACATTCCAGTCAAAAGATATAATATGTCAGAATGGATAAAAAACAAGACCCCCCTACATGCTGCATACAAGAAACTCATTTTAGACCTAAAACACACACAGATTGTAAGTGATGAGATGGGGATGGAGTTAAGATGGTGGAGGAGTAGGAGTAGGATGACTCTAAGCATATCTTGTCCCTTGAACACAGCTAGATAGTTATCAAATCATTCTGAAAAGCAAAGAAATCAATCAGGGTTTGAATTAACAAAATCTGCAAGACTACATATAGAAAAGGGACCACCATTTGGAAGGTAGGAGGTGTGGAGAATTTACCAGAAGAGATATTGCTCTGGGTCTGGCCTGGGGGGAGGGAGCTGGTTCAAGAAGACAAAGTAGTATAAACTTTTAACAGTCCCCTACTGTGGGGAAGTGCCTGGCTTAAAGCTGCTTAAGTGGTGAAGTGGGGGTACAATTCCAGGAGTGACAGCATGGTCTGAGGATCCCTTGGGTCACAAGAAAGAGGAGTTGTGCCAATGTACTGTGCTGTTTCCAGGCACAGGAGAGGGGACTCATTCCAGCTAAGGCTGCAAGCAGGGGTGCCTGCTTTCTTCTCTGTTTTCAAATAAATTCTGAACAACAACGCAGTCATACCACTGCTTTTTCACATGGGCAGACAAAAGGTAGGTGAGACCCTGTCCCAGAGAGAAGCATGAGGCCCCCCATGGAAATATCTAAAATTTGGAGTTTTGAAACTCAGTCACATACCTGAAATAAAAAAGCTTGGACACAGGCTGGGTGAACTCACGGTTTTGATGGAAACCAGGGAAACAAGAGGGGTGATTAATTGCTTTTCTGTGAGGTTTACCTGAAGACTCGAGGAGGCATGAACATTCAACTCCACTGCTATGGAGCAGGTCATGGGCATCTTCACTCCACCCTTCAGAGTTGAAAGCCTTCAGGGACCAAAACAGCACCACCTGGTGAAGGCCTGAGCCATTTACACCAAGTCCTGCCCCAGGCACCCAAGAGGTTCATTTCCACTGACAAAAGTTAGCCTGGGAATCAGCACAGCAGGCTCCTCCCTCCAGAAAAACAAACACAAACAACTCCTTTGCGCCAAGTCTACTATCATAGTACTGCAAAGTTCCAGCTCTAGGGGAAATAGGATCTAAATTCCATTTTACTTTTATTCTTTTTTTATTATTACATTTTTTCATTTATTTTATTTTTTAATTCTTGTAATTACCTTTAACACTTATTTTTTAATGTTTCTATATACATTTTTGTATATACATTTGATTTGATTTGATTATTTTATTTTATTTTAGAATCTAGATTCTTTTTTTATTTTTTAAAAAATTTTTAACATTTATTTATTATCAAGAGACAGAGAGAGACAGAGCATGAGCAGGAGAGGGGCAGAGAGAGGGAAAGACAGAATCCAAAGCAGGCTCCAGGCTCTAAGCTGTCAGCACAGAGCCCGACATGGGGCTTGAACCCACAAACTGCAAGATCATGGCCTGAGCCAAAGTCGGATGCTTAAACCAACTGAGCCACCCAGGCACCCCTAGAATCTATATTCTTTTAACAAACAGACCAAAACAATCCCAGGAATTAGTTTTGCTTTTTGTTTTGTCTTGCTTTTTTTTTTATTTCTTTGTGTGTGTTTCCTTTCTTTACCTTTTCTTCTCTTCTCTTCTCTTCTCTTCTCTTCTCTTCTCTATTTTTTTCTTTCTTTGCTTTTTTTTTTCTGGACAAAATGAAAGATGGAGAAACTCACCCCAAAACAAAGAAAGGCAGTAGAACTCATGGTCAGGGATTTAATCAACACTGATATAAGTAAGATGTCTAAAGTAGAATTTAAGACCATGATTATAAGTATACTAGTTGGAGCTGAAAAAAGCATAGCATAGCAGACACCAGAGAATCCCTATTTGCAGAGATAAAAGAACTAAAATCTAGTAAGACTATAATTAAAAATGCTATAATTGAGATGCCATCCCAAATGGATGTCATGACTGTGAGGATGGATGAAGCAGAACAGCAAATCAGTGATATAGAAGATAAAATTATGGAAAATAATAAAGATGAAAGAAGAGAGATACAAAGGCCAAAGATACAAGATTTAGAGAACTCAGGGACTTATTAAAGAGGAATAACGTTTGTATCATAGAGATACCAGAAGATGAATGAGGTGAAAAGGAGGTAGAAGGTTTATATGAGCAAATTATAGCTGAAAACTTCTGTAATCTGGGAAAAGACACAAACATCAAAATTCAAGAAGTAAAGAGAACTCCCATTAGATTAAACAAAAACCGACCATCACCAAGGCATATCATAGTCAAATACACACAAAAAAAATACAAAAACCTGGAAGTCATACCATTTACCTTTTCTGACCACAACACTATAAAACTAGAAATTCAACTAAAGAAAAATTTCAAAAGACCAAAAATACATGGAGGCTAAACAACATGGTACTAAACAACCAGGAAGTCAAAGATGAAAACAAATTACATGGAAACAAATGAAAATGAAAGCACAATAATCCAAATAATGCTAAATAATAATAATAATAATAATCCAAATAATCCATTGCAATTGACAAGATTTCATTCTTATGCAATAAATGGGGTCATGAGAGAAGTTTATACCAATACAGACTTGTCTCTAGCAGCAAGAAAAATCTCATATAAACAACTTAACCTTACACCTAGAGAAGCTATAAAAAGAACAACAAAGCCTAAACATAGCAGAAGGGAAATAATAACTATTAGAGCAGAAATAAATGATATAGAAACTAAAACAACAATAACAACAACAGAAAAGATCAATGAAATCAGGAGCTCGCTCTTTGAAAAAATTAATAAAATTGATAAACTCCTAACCAGGCCTATTAAAAATAAAAGAGAAAGAACCCAAAGAAATAAAATCACAAATGAGAAGATAGAAACAACCAACATCACAGACATACAAACAATTATAAGAGAATATTATGAAAAACTATATACCAACAAATTGGACTACTGATGGAAATGTGATTTTACTTGTTTCTCAAGGAAGACCTGTACTGCAATAAATATCCTTCGTAGAACTGCTTTTGCTGAATCAAAATATTGAAATATTGTGTTTTTGTTCCTATTTGATTCCATTTTTTGCTTTTCCCTTTGATTTCTTGATGGATCCATTCATTGTTTAGTAGCATGTTATTTAGTCTCCATGTGTTTGTGTTCTTTTCAGATTTTTCTTGTAATTGATTCCTAGTTTTATATCATTGTGGTTGGAAAACATACATGATATAATTTCAAACTTCTTCAATTTATTGAAACTTGTTTTGTGGCCTAACATATGATCTATTCTGGAGAGTGTTCATGGACACTTGATAAGGATGTGCATTTTGCTGTTTAAGGATGGAATGCTCTGTATATATCTGTAATGTCCATCTGGTCACATGTGTCACTTAAAGACTTTTTCTTCACTTTTTGCTTTTCTCTCTGGATGATCTATCCATGAGATGTAAGTTGGGCATTAATTTTATCTATTATTGTATTACCATTAATTTCACTCTTTTTGTCTGTTAATAGTTGCTTTATGTATTTAGATGCTTCCATGCTGGGTACATATTTATAGTTGTTATATTCTACAGTTGCATTAATTCTCTTTATCATAATGTAGTGCCTTTCTTTGTCTCTTGCTACAATCTTTGTTCTGAAGTTTATTTTTTCAAATACAAGTATTGCTACCCCAGGGTTCTTTTCACTTCCCTTTGTATTGTAAATATTTTTTCCAACTCTTTACTTTCAATAGGCATTTATCTGTTGATAAATGACTCTGAAATAAGTCTTCTTTTTTCCCCCAAGTTTTTATTTAAATTCCAGTTAGTTAGCATACAGTGTAATATTAATTTCAGGTGTATAATTTGGTGATTCATCACTTACATACAACACCCCATTACAAAGTGCTCTCCTTAATACAGACCACCTATTTAACCCATCTCCCCACCCATCTCCCCACTGGTAACCATCAGTTTGTTCTCTATAGTCTGTATCTTGGTTTGCCTCTGTTTTTCACCAAGTTCCTTTGTTTTGTTTCTTAAATTCTACATATGAGTGAAATACTATGGTATTTGTATTTTTCTGACTGACTTATTTGGCTTAGCATGCTTCTTGCTCCATCCATGTCATTGCAATTGACAAGATTTCATTCTTATTTATGGATGAGTAATATTCCATTGCATATTTATACCATATTGAAGTAAGTTTTCTAAAGGCAGTATATAGATGTGTTTTGCTTTTCTATTCATTCAGTCATGCTATGTCTTTTGATTGGAGTATTTAGTCCACTTACACATAAAGTAATTTTGAATGGTGTGCACTTATTGCTATTTTTATTGGTTTTACATTTGTTTTTATATTTGTTTTCTGTTTCTTCATCTCTTGCACTATTCTCTTGTGATTATATGGCTTTCTTTATTCTTATGCTTGGATTTCTTTCCCTTTTTTTGTGTGTACCTATTACAAGGTTTTGATTTGTGGTTACCATTGGTTAATATATAACACCTGTGTATTGCTGTCCATATTAAGTTAATTGTTGCTTAAATTTGAATGCATTCTAAAACCACCAAATTCTTACTCCCTCTGCCACCCCACATTTTATGCACATCATTTCATATTTTATATCCTTTCATTTTGTGAATACCTTGAATGATTTTTATAGATATAATTAATTTTAAATTTTAAAGTTGTGTGCATTAAAATCATACTAGTTTTGCAAGTGATTAATCTAATGCTTTTATTATATGTTGCATTTACTGGTGATTTTCTTCCTTTTATAATTTTCTTACTTCTAGTTATGGCCTTTGTTTTCCACTCAAAGAATTCTCTTTAATGTTGCCTGTAAGGCTGGTTTGGTGGTGTTGAACTTTTTAAACTTTTGTCTTGTCAATTCTTTTTCTTTCCTTTCATTCTGAATGACAATTTTGCAGTGTAGGATATTTGTAGGGGATAAGCTTAGGAATCCCCTGGGCTTACACCAATGGGTTAACAAGGCATAAAGAAATACAAAGTCATAAAATGCTCACACCTGAGTTTGGGTAAACCAGATTGGCACTCCAAGAATAGGGGGTAGCAAAGACACCCAAGAATAGGGAGGCACAAAGATGCCCAACATAGAGAAGGGGTACAGAGCCCCCGAAATAGAGAGGGAGAGGCAAAGGCCTGAAATAGAAATTGGACAAAGGTGTCCAATACATATGTATATGAAATAAACAAGATTAGATGCTTAGGGTGGAAGCACCCCAATTTAGTACTATAGCAGAAAAGCTGCTTTCACAGAATAGGGCCAGGTTAGGGAAATTGGTGAATTGGACTATGGACCACTGTGCTGCAGGTGAAGCAGCCCAGGGCCAGATTGGAGATGGTTAACAAAAGAAAAGGTGCCTTATTAACCCTGAGGTTATTTCCCTTATCTGTCTTGTCCCCTAGCCTAGCAAAGATAAACAGGAACAGCACCTCCTGTCTGCTGCTAACAATCATCTACCCATCTTCCTGGCACCCGGATTTTGTTTTATATTGACCCAAACCCCAAACACTGTATATCTTCAAAATCCCTTCTCCCCCACACGTCCCCAAGTTAATGTTCATAGTTTCTTGTTCTCTTTGTGCACACCCATCACGTTAGTAAGCCTTCTGATCTGAATAAATACAGGGCAAGGACACTTATTCGGGGTTCTTGTCTTTTTCCCGGACATTAGCCATCTCTTGCTTTAATCCTGCATCTGCTCTTTTGCTGGCCAAAAGAGAATTTTAGACTTAGAGTCTATGACAGATATTCTTTTTTTAAAAATATATTTTACTGTCAAGTTAGCTAACATACCGTGTACACAGTGTGTTCTTGGCTTTGGGAGTAGATTCCCATGATTCATTGCTTACATACAACACCCAGTTCTCGTCCCAACAAGGTCCCTCCTCAATGCCCATCATTCATTTCCCCCTTTTCCCAGCTTCCCCCCACCAATCAACCCTCAGTTTGTTCTCTGTATTTAAGAGTCTCTTATGATTTGCCTCCCTCTCTGTTTGAAACTAATTTTTCACCTTTCCTTCCCCCATGGTCTTCTGTTAAGTTTCTCAAATTCCACATATGAGTGAAAACATATGATATCTGTCCTTCTTGGCCAGCTATAGGTGTGTGATTGCGAATTGGGAGAGATAAAACAGCGTATAGAATATTCTTGATTCCAGGTTTTTTCCTTTCAGTACTTTTAATATATTATGTCACTCTGTTATTGCCTGCAAATTTTATGCTGAATTTTCTGCCACTTTCTTTTTCTCTTCCCCCTCTGAGATTCCTTTAATATGAATGTTATTATGCTTGATATTGTTGCTGAGTTCCCATAACCCATTCTCATTTATTTACTTATTTATTTTCTTTTGCTGTTCAGCTTGATTGCTTTTCATTACTCTGTCTTCTAGATTGATGATCCATTCTTCTGCTTCCTCTAATCTGCTATGATTCCTTGTGGAGTATATTTTATTTTAGTTATTGAGTTCAATTCTGATCGGTTCTTTCTTAAATATTTTCTATCTCTTTGTTGAAGGTCTCAGTGATATCTTCCACTCTTTTACAAATCTAATGAGTATCTTTTTGACTGTTACTTTGAATTATTTATTAGGTGTATTACTAATCTCCATTTCATTTAGCTCTTTTGCTGGATTTTTGTCCTATTCTTTCATTTGGGGCATATTGCTTTGTCTCTTCATTTTGTCTAACACTCTTTTTTTTTTCTATGTATTAAGAAAGTCAGCTACTTCTACTGATTTTGAAGGCAAAGGTCTTATAAATAAGATTTTTTTTTGCAATGTAATACCACCTTTTTTAAAAAAATTAAAAATGTTTTATTTATTTTTGAGAAAGAGAGAGACAGATTGTGAGCAGAGGAAGGTCAGAGAAAGAGGGAGACTCAGAATCCAAAGCAGGCCCCAGGCCCTGAGCTGTCAGCAGAGAGCCCAACACAGGGCTTAAACTCACAAATTGTGAGATCATGAACTGAGCTGAAGTAGGACGCTTAACCGACTGAGCCACCCAGGCATCCCATGTAACACCACCTTTCTAAATATAAGTGTAGTTGACAATGTTCCATGTTTACAACTTAGTGATTTTACAGCTTTATATGATATGCTAGTTCACCACAAGTGTAGTTACCATCTGTCTCCTTATATTTCTATGATGCTTGCATCACCTTATGTTTGTCTCTTATTCCCATGACTGGAATCTTTTATCTCTTTCATCTCTTAACCCATTTTGCCCAGCCCTGCACCCCCTCTTCTCTGGCAACCATCAGTTTATTATCTTTATTTGTAAGTCTGTTTCTACTTTTTGTTTTTTTATTCATTATTTTTAGATTTTAATTATGAGTGGAATCATATGGTATTTGTTCTTTCTCAGCGTGACATGTTTCACTTACATAATACCTTCCGGGTATACCCATGCTGTCTCAAATGACACAATCTCATCTTTATATGTCTGTGTAATATTCCATTGTATATCTATACCACATCTTCTTTACTCATTTGTCTATTGATGGGCACTTGAGTAGCTCCCATATCTTGAATATTGTAAATAATGCTACAGTAAACCTAGGGGTACATATATCTTTTTGAATTAGCGTTTTTATTGTATTTGGTTAAATACACAATAGTAGAATTATTAGATTGCATGGCATTTCTATTTTTAATTTTTTAAGAAACCTCTATACTGTTTCCCATAGAGGCTGCAACAATTTATATTCCCACCAACATATCATGCAGGTTCCTTTTTGTCCATATCTTCATCAACACTTGTTATTGTTTTTTTATTTTAGCTATTCTAACTGGAGTAAGTGGTATCTCATTGTGGTTTTGATTTACGTTTCCCTGATGATTAGTGATGTTGAGCATCTTTTCATGTGTCTGTTGGCCATCTGTATGTTTTCTTTAGAAAAATGTCTATTCATTTTCTCTGTCATTTTTAAATTGTATCTCTTAGTTTTGCGGTGTTGAGTTGTATAAGTTATACATATATATATATATATATATACATATATATGTATATGTATATATTTTTTGGATATTAACCTTTTATTGCATATATCATTTGCAAATATATAATATCATCCAGTAAGTTTTCTTTTTGTCTTGTTGACGGTTTACTTTTCTGTTGAAAATATTTTGATTTTAATGTAGTCCCAGTAATTTATTTTTGCGTTTGTTTCCCTTGCCTCAGAAGACATATCTAAAAAAAATGTTGCGGTGTATAACTGTAAGAGAAATTACTGCCTATGCTCTCTTATAAGATGTTTTTATGGTTTCAGGTCTGGTACTCAGTTCTTTAATCCATTTTGAGGGTTTTTGTTTGTTTGTTTGTTTCAGTATAATGTTAGAAAGTGGTTATTTTATTCTTTTGCATGTAGCTGTCCAGTTTTGTCAACCCACTTATTAAAGTCACTGTCTTTTCCCCATTTAATATTCTTGCCTCTTTTGTCATAAATTAATTGACCATGTAATTGTGGAATTATTTCTGGGGTCCCTATTTTGTGTCATTGATCTATGTATCTGTTTTTGTGCCAGAACCATCATTTTTTGATTACTACAGACTTGTATATCTTGACATCTGATAGTCTGATACTTTCAGCTTTGTTCTATGCTGTATCACTTTTTAATGTAATTTATTGTCAAATTTGTTTCCATACAACACCCAGTGCTCATCCCAACAGATGCCCGTCACCCACTTTCCCCTCTCCCCCACCCTCCATCAACCCTCAGTTTGTTCTCAGTAATTAACAGCCTCTTATGGTTTGCCTCCTTCCCTCTCTGTAACTTTTTCCCCCTTCCCATCCCCCACGGTCTTCTGTTGAGTTTCTCAGGATCCACATATGAGTGAAACATATGGTATCTGTTTTTCTCTGCTTGACTTATTTCACTTAGCATAACACTCTCCAGTACCACCCCCGTTGCTACAAATGACCAGATTTCATTCTTTCTCATTGCCAAGTAGTATTCCATTGTGTATATAAACCACAGCTTCTTTATCCATTCATCAGTTGATGGACATTTAGGCTCTTTCCATAATTTGACTATTGTTGAAAGTGCTGCTATAAACATTGGGGCACAAGTGCCCCTATGCATCAGCACTCCTGTAACCCTTGTGTAAATTTCTAGCAGTGTTATTGTTGGGTCATAGGGTAGTTCTATTTGTAATTTTTTGAAGAATCTCCACACTGTTTTCCAGCATGGCCACACCAGTTTGCATTCCCACCAACAGTGCAAGAGGGTTCCCTTTTGTCCACATCTTCTCCTGCATCTAGAGTCTCCTGATTTGTTCATTTTAGTCACTCTGACCTGTGTGAGGTGGTATCTCACTGTGGTTTTGATTTGTATTTCCTTGATGAGGAGTGACCTTGAGCATCTTTTCATGTGTCTGTTGGCCATCTGGATGTCTTCTTTAGAGAAGTGTCTATTCATGTTTTCTGCCCATTTCTTCACTGGATTATTTGTTTTTCGGGTGTGGAGTTTGGTGAGTTCTTTATATATTTTGGATACTAGCCCTTTGTTCAAAATGTAATTTGCAAATATCTTTTCCCATTCCATCGGTTGCATTTTAGTTTTGTTGATTATTTCTTTTGCAGTGCAGAAGCTTTTTATCCTGATAAGGTCCCAATAGTTCATTGTTGCTTTTAATTCCCTTGCCTTTGGAGATGTGTCGAGTAGGAAATTGCTGTGGCTGAGGTCAATGAGGCTTTTTCCTGCTTTCTCTTCTGGGGGTTTTATGGTTTCCTGTCTCACATTCAGGTTCTTCATCCATTTTGAGTTTATTATTAATAGTGTAAGAAAGTGGTCTAGTTTCATTCTTCTGCATGTTGCTGTCCAGTTCTCCCAGCACCATTTGTTAAAGTGACTGTCTTTTTTCCATTGGATATTCTTTCTTGCTTTGTCAAAGATTAGTTGGCCATACTTTTGTGGGTCTAATTCTGGAGTCTCTATTCTATTCCATTGGTTTATGTATCTTCCCTAAGGGGTAGCTGGCCCCATTCTGAAGAAAGCCCTGCAGTTAGAGATGGGATCTCTCTCCGTCCCTGAGATTTTTTTTTTCTTTTCCAGATACGGTCCTATGCTTCCCCAGTTGCTCTTCCTCTTCCTTTTGTCTCTCTGCAGAATGGGGTCCCTCCCCTCCATGCCTACACAGTCCGTTTTACCTCCCCCAGTTAGCAATCACCCACCTATGGCCCGTCAGGTTGTTCTGGTTTCTCCCTGGTAGACTAAGTCTTTTCCTCCCAGACTCTTGGGGTTCAAAGTCCTTTGGCTTTAGCACTTCTTTGAGAGACGAGGGAATTATGGGCCCCCCTAGTTCTTCGTCATGTTAGCCCACCCCCAAGATCTCATTCTTTTTGATCACTGAATAATATTCCATTATATATATATATATATATATACACACACACACCAAATTATTCATTCATCAGTCTCTGGACGTTTGGTCTCTTTCCATAATTTGGCTGTTGTCGATAGCACTGCTGTAAACATTGTAGTGCATGTGCCCCTTCAAATCAGCATTTTTGTATCTTTTGCAAATGGTAGAGTAGTATGGAGACCCTGCGTTTGTCTCATCCTTGAAACACAGCTTTATCATCGTCGAACAATTTTGAACACCTAAGAAATTGATCTGAGGATTAATGCAAAATATGCATATTTTGAGATATCTTGGCAGGTACACAGTGAGGAGAGGTGAAATGGGAGAGAGAAAAGCCATAGTGCTGCAAAAGGCTGGGAGTCTTTTTTGCCAATAGAAAACTAGAGAGAAAGAAATGGGGAGAAAGTGCAGTGGGTTGGGATTGCTCAAGAAAAGCACGCCCCTTGAAATAGCTGAAGAGAAAGACTGAAAACACTCGCAGGAGATTGGACAAGAAATCTGTTCCCCAAAATAGATGGAGAAAAAGATTTCAACACCACTGGTATTTTATAAATAGTGAAGTGTGAAGTCTGATGTTTCAGAGCTCAGTGTCTGGTGGTGCTCCAGTGAAGAAGCAGCGTGAATTACTGAGAGCAAGCAGTATGGTCTGGATAGTGTTTTCTTAGATGATCAACAATATAATGCAATGAGTGATTTCTGGAAAACTGTAATGTAAACCCTATAACTTTTAAATCCTGAACATCATTATGACTCAGTATTTGATTTATCAAAAATGAGGTTTGGAAAACAGCTAGCCAGAATTTCCTGTGCAGCACAGGGATGGAATGGACTTCTGGACTTATAAGTGTAGGGAGAGGTTCAATTGAGTAGATGTCGAGAGAACTGAATGTTTGGTGCATTAACTTTGGACTGGGATACCAAATAAATATAATAACCTTCAACTGGATATACACAGTGTCTGTTACCACCATTTTTTTGGTGTCCTTAAAATACCCAAAACTCATTTCTATCTCAAAGCTTTTTCATTTACACTTACTCCTCTCGAATGCTTTTCCTTCAGAATTCCTCATAGCTCGCTTTCAAGTTCTCCTTAAATCTCATCTCCTCATATGGACCATCTACAATCACTAAAGTATCACCTCATAACACTTAAATCAATTCAACATGTTTTATTTCTTTCTTTCCAGCAGTTATCGCTATCTGAAATAATATTCTTCCTATCATACTGTTTATTATACTTCTGTAGTTTGCCTTTTATTTTTGTTGATTGTTTCCTTTGCTGTGTGGAAGTTTTTTGTTTTGATGTAAAATAGTTTATTTTTGTTTTTATTTCCCTTGCTCAGGAGGTGTAAAATGTTGCTATGGTAGATGCCAGAGACATTACTGCCTGTGTTGTCTTCTAGAGTTTTTATGGTTTAGGTCTCACATTTTGATCTTTAAACCACATTGAGTTTATTTCTTAGTATAATGTAAGAAGGAGGTCTAGTTTCATTCCTTTGTATGTAGCTGACCAGTTTTCCCAAATATATTATAAAATAAGACCATAGAATAAGACAAAGTACACTACATAATAATAAAGGGGGCAATCCAACAAGAAGATATAACGTTTAGAAATCTTTATGTACCCAACAGATAACACCAAAATATGTAAAGCAGTTAATAAAAAAACTAAAGGAACTAATAGATGGCAATGAAAAATAGTATAGATCTTTAACAATAGATGGACAGATCAAAACAGAAAACCAACAAGGAAAGAGTGGCTTTGGATGACATATTGGACTAGATGGATTTTACAGATATATTCAGAATATTCCATTTTAAGACCACAAAATACATATTTTTCCAAGTGCGTATAGAATGTTCTTCACAATGCACCACATATTAAGGCAGAAAACACGTCTCAAGATATTCAAGGAGATCAAATTATACCATGAATATTTTCTGAGGGAAATGCTATGAAACTAGAAATAAAGCAGAAGAAAAAAATCTGGAAAATTGCAAATACATGGAGGGTAAAGAACGTAATATGTAGCAATGAATTAGGCAACCAAGAAATCAAAGAAGAAATAAAAAAAAGTACATGGAAACAAAAAGAGCTGAAAACAAAATGGGTCAAAATCTTTGGGATACAGCAAAAGCATTTCTAAGAGGGATGTTTATAGCAATAGCAATACAGGCCTACATCAAGAAAGAAGAAAGCTTACATCTAAAAGTAGTAAAATAAAAATAACAAGCGACCAAACCAACATGAGGCAGGAAATAATAAATATTAGAATAGAAATAAATGATATAGAAAATTTAAAAATAGAAGAGATTAATGAAACAAAGAGTGAGTTATTTGAAAATATCAATAAAGTTGGTAAACTTCTAGCCAAACTAATCAAAAAACAATGTACTCCCTAAACAAAATCACAACCAAAGGAGATAAAACAACCAAGAATACAGATATCCAAATAATTGTAAGAGAATATTATGGAAACTATATGCCAACAAATTAGACAACCAAGAAGAATTGGATAAATTCCTAGAAACAAAAATCTACCACTAGTGAAGCAGGAAGAAATAGAAATCTGGAGAGTGCAACGTCCATTTCTGTTAAGAGTTTTCAACAATGTAGGTTTAGAAGGTACATGCCACAACCAAATGAAGACTGTGTATGAAAAATCCACAGTGACATCATCCTTAATGGTGAAAGTCTGAGAGCTTTTCCCCTAAGTTCAGGAAGAAGACAAGGATATCTACCCTTATTCAACACAGTAGTGGAAGTCCTAGCCAAGCCAATCAGACAACAAAAAGATATAAAAGGCATCCAAGTTAGTAAAGAAGTAAATCCTTCACTATTTGCATATAACATGTACTATGCATAGAAAAGTCTTGCATATGACATGTACTATGCATAGAAAACCTTAAAGACTGAATCAAAAAGCTACTTGAGGGTTGCCTGGATGGCTCAGTTGGTTAAGTGTCTGACGTAGGCTCAGGTCATGATCTCACCATTCATGAATTCGAGCCCCGCATTGGGCTCTGTTCTGACAGCTTAGAGCCTGGAGCCCACTTTGGATTTTGTGTCTCCCTCTCTCTGTCTCTCTGCCCTTCCCCCTCCTCTCCCTCTCTCTCAAAAATACATAAACATTATTAAAAAAACCTACTTGAAATGATAAATGAATTCAGCAAAGTTGTGGGATAGAAAATCAATGTACAGAAATCTGTTGCATTCAATATAATTTTAATGAAGTAGCAGAAAGAGCAATCAAGAAAACATACCCACTCACATTCACATAAAAATAATAAGATATCAAAGTAAAAGTTAAAATGGCAGAGTAAGAGGGGGGACCCTATACTTCTCTCATCCCTTGAACACAGGTAGATAAATATAAAATCATTCTGAACACCTAAAAAATTGATCTGAGTATTGAGAAAACACACTGAAAACTAGAAGGAGAAATGAAGCCACATCATGGAAGGAGGTGGCGAGATGTAATTTGGGGAGAAAAGAATCATGATGTTGTTCAGGGCAGGAAGCCTTATTACAGAGAGTGGACAGAAAGAGAGAGAGAGAGAGAGAGAGTAGCAAGCAGGGCATTGCACAAGAAAAGTGTTTCCCCAGTATGATTGACTGGAAAATGAGAGGGGATGATTATTGCAAGGTTTTACAAGCAGTCGAGCTCAGAGTCTGAAGTTTTATAACTCTGTGTCATCACCAGATTTGAGCCTGGTAGGCATAGTGGTGCTCCTGTGGACAAGGAGGGCAAAGGCCTAAGGGGGATAACATGGTCTGAGGTTACCCTGGGTCACACTGGGAGAGGCAATTCCCCTCTTTGGAGTGCCTTTGGGAGAGATGGTACTGCTTTTCAGGGGACAAAAGAGTCAGTGGGCACCATTGAACTGCCCCATTCATTAGCATAGGAGCAGAGGCATCTGATGAGGGCAGCAAGTTCAGAAATCAGCTTTTTCCTGCCCATAACCATAAACTCCAAGTCTTTTTGTGTTCGTGCAACTGCTCTTCTGAGACAAATCAGCATCAGTCACAGTGCAGTGAGACCCTCCCCCAGAGGATCAGAGCCGGTCCATTTCATGCCAAGCCCCAAAAATTTGGAGTTTTGAAACCCAGCCAGTGCGCTTGAAATAAAACACAGGAGCAGTGCAACACTTGATGGACAGATGGCTCAATCACAGACAGGATAAAGGCAGGGATTTGAGAAATTCCTGGGATGCATGAGGGGAGAGTGTTCACTCTTCTGTGGGAGCTTCCTGAAGAGTTGAGGGTAAAAAATCCACTTTTGGCACAAAACAGCAAGTTGATGCAATTATCCATCCCACTGATCAGCAAAGATAGATTTCACTGAGCAGCACAGTGCCCACAGTAGAGGCTTGCACAACCTTGTGCTCTACAGGTGCTCTTTTTACTAGTGCAAGTGCACTTTAGAGTGAGAGTAGCAGTGAGCCCCTCTTCTAGAAGACCAACCAGGGGTTCCTGGGTGGCTCAGTTGGTTAAATGTCCAACCTCGGCTCAGGTCATGATCTCACGGTTCATGGGTTCGAGCCCCACGTCGTCCTCTGTGCTGACAGCTAGGAGACTGGATCCAGATTCTGATTCTGTGTTTTCCTCTTTCTCTTCCCCTCCTCTTCTCACACTGTGTCTCTCAAAAATAATAAATAAATGTAAAAAAATTAGAAGTCCAGCCAAACCCCTCCCCTCATGCACCAAGTCTACATACCTTACAGTGCTGCAAAGCTTCAGCTGTAGCAGAAATAGGATATAGCCTCTTTTAACAAGCAGACCAAAACACACACCTAGTTAAAACTCACAGTGTTCTGGACAAAGTCCAAACACTTCACACTGTAGGCAAGGAGAAGCTCTGTACAGGACTGACCAGAGAGAAACAGCAGCCAAAACACTACAGCACACAGCTACACCGGAGATATTTCCTGAAGTTCCAGGCCCTGGACAGTATATGACATCTTCTTAATATAGCCATTACTCTCAAGATCAGGAAACATAATAGACTTGCGTGAAACACAGAAGATATAGACAAAGTGTAAAGGCAGAGTAATTCACACCAAAAGAAAGAAGAAGATCAAGAACAAGCCAGGGATATAATAAAAAAGGATGTAAGTAATAGTATGGATCTAACATTTATAATAGCAATCATAAGGATTTCAACTAGGCTTGAAGAAAATATAGAATACCACAGAGAGTCCCTCATCACAGAGATAAAATACCTAAAAACTAGTCAAGCCAAAACAAAAATTGCTATAACCAATGTGCAAAACCAACTGGATGTAATGACCACAAGGATAGAAGAAGCAGACAAAGTAATAAGTGATATAAAAGATAAAATTATGGAAGAGTGAAGGTAAAAAGAGGAGGGTAAGAAAAATATTTGTTCATGAATATACACTTAAGATGCCTATCAACTCCATAAAATAACATTTGTATCATAGGATTTCCAGGAGAAGAAGAGAATGGAAGGGGGACAGAGGTTTATTTGAGGAAATTTTAGCTGAAAACTTCCCTAATCTGGAGAAAGAAATAGTTGTCCAAATCCAGTACTCACAGGGAACTCTCATCAAAGTCAACAAAGCAGGCCAACACCAAAATATATCTTAGTAAAATTTGCAAAATAAACAGATAAGGAAAATATCCTAAAAGCAGCAAGGGAAAAGAAATCCTGAACTTAAAAGGAAAGACAAAGCAGGTTAGCAGGAGTCTTATCCAGAGAAACTTGGCAAGCCAGAAGGGAGTGGCATGATACGCTCAATGTGTTGAATGGGAAACATATGCAGCCAATAATACTTTATCCAACAAGGCTGTATTCAGAATAGAAGGAGAGATAAAGGGTTTCCCAGACAAATAAAAACTAAAGGAGTTGGTGACCACTAAATCAGCCCTGAAAGAAATTTTAAAGGGGACCCTTTGGTGGGGGTGGGGGAGCAAAAGCATCAAAGACTAGAAAGGATCAGAGAACATCACCAGAAGAAATAACTGCACAGGTAAAACAATGGCAAAATTAATATCTTTTAATAATCACTCTGAATGTAATTGGACTACATGATCCAAACAGAAGACATAGGGCACAAGAATGGATAAAAAAAAAAAAAACAAGAACCATCTATATGATACTTACAAAAGACTCATTTTAGACCTAAATACACCTGCAGATTGAAAGTGAGGGGATGGAGAACACTGTATTATGCTAATGGACCACAAACAAAAGCGAGTGTAGCCATACTTATATCAGACAAACTAGATTTTAGACCAAAGATAGTAACAAGAGTTGAAGAAGAGCATTATATCACAATTAAGGGTTCTATCTAAAAAGAAAAATGTAACAACTGTAAATATTTATGCCCCCCCCCAATTTGGAACACTCACAGATATAAATCAGTTAATCATAAACATAAAGAAACTCATTGAGGGACACCTGGGTGGCTGAGTCAGTTAAGTTAAATCCAACAGCTCATGTCATGATCTCACAGCTCATGAGTCCCACATCAGGCTCTGTGCTGATAGCTCAGAGCCTGGGGCCTGATTCAGATTCTGTGTCTCCCTCTCTTTCTGTCTCTCTCTCCATCTCTCTCTGTCTCTCTCATTCTCTCTCAAAATAAATAAACAGTAGAAAATTTTAAAAAATAAACTCATTGATTACAATACTATAATATTATAATGCTAGGGGAATTTAACACCCGACTTATATATAGCACTGGACAGATCACTTACACAAAAAAGCTTTAGGAAACAATGGCTTTGAAAGACACACTAGACCAGAGGAATTAACAGATACATTCAGAACATTTCATCATAAACAGCAGAATACACATTCTTCTTGAGTGCACATGGAACATTCTCCAAAATAATTCATATATGGGTCACAAATCAGCTTTCAACAAGTACAAAAAGACTGAGATAATACCATCCACATTTTGAAACCACAATGCTATGAAAATTGAGGTCTAGCACAAGAAAAATTGGAATTCCCTCAAATACATGGAGGTTAAAGAACATTCTACGAAAAAATAAATGGGTTATCCAGGAAATTAGAAAAGAAATTTAAAAAAATACATAGAAGCAAATGAAAATGAAAACATGAAACTCCAAAACGTTTGGGATTTAGCAAAGGCAGTACTAAGAAGGAAGTATATTGCATACAGGCCTATTCAAGAATCAAAAAAGGTCTCAAATACACAACCTAACCTTACATGTAAGGGAGCTAGAAAACTAACAGCAAATGAAGCTTAATAAGAGCAGAAGGGAAATAAAAAGATTAGAGCAGAAATAAATAATATAAAACAAAGAAGCAAACAAACAGTAGAACAGAACAATAAAATTAGTATCTGGTTCTTTGAAACAATTTATTAAATTAAATGGTTAAACCTTTAGCCAGACTTATCAGAAAGGAAAGAGAAAGTACCAAATAGATAAAATCACAGATGAAAAAGCAGAGATCACAACAAACAAGACAAAAATACAAACAATTATAACAGAATACTATGAAAAATTATATGCCAACAAATTGGACAATCTGAAAGAAGTAGACAAAGTCCTAGAGACTTATAAACTACCACAACTGAAACAGGAAGAAATAGAAAATTTGAACAGACCAGTAACCAGAAAAGAAATTGACTCAGTAGTCAAAATCACCCAACAAAGCCCTGGGCCAGATGTCTTCCAAGGGAAATTCTACCTGACATTTAAAGAAAAGTTAATACTTATTCTTCTCAAACTGTTCGATAAGATAGAAATGGAAGGAAAGCTCCAAAACTCATTCTACAAAGCCAGCATTATATTGACTTCAAAACTTGACAAAAGCTCCACTATAAAGGAGAATTACAAGCCAATATCCTTGATGAACATGGATACAAAAATTCTCAATAATGTACTAGCAAATTGAATTCAACAGTACATCAAGAGAATTACTCATTATGATCAAGTAGGATTTATTTCTGGGCTCCAGATTGGTTCAGTACTCACAAATAAATCAAATGTGATATACCATATTAATAGAAGAAAGGATAAGAACCATATGACCCTATCAATAGTTGCAGAGAAATAATTTGACAAAGTACAGTATCCATTGTTGATAAACGCCTTCAACAAATTGGAGATAGAAGAACATACCTCAACATCATAAAGGCCACATCAAAAGTCCCACAGCTAACATCATCCTTAATGGGCAAAACTGAGAGTCTTCCCCTATGATCAGGAATAAGACAAAGATGTCCACTCTCAACATTATTTACATAGTACTGGAAATTTTAACTTCAGTAATCAGACAACAAAAAAGAAATAACAGGCATCCAAATCAGTAAAGAAATCATACTTTCACGATTTGCAAAAGACATGATACTCTATGTAGAAATACTAAAAGAATCCAAAAAAAACTGCTTGAACTAATACATTAATTCGACATGATACCTATGTAGAAATACTAAAAGAATCCAGCACAAACTGCTTGAACTTCTACATTAATTCAGAAAAGTCACAGGATATAAAATCAATGTGTACAAATGTGTTTAATTTCTATACACTGATAATGAAGCAGTAAATAGAGAAATCAGGGAATTAATACTATTTGCAATTGCACCAAAACCCAACAAATACATAGGATTAAACCTAAATAAAGAAGTAAAAGATCTGTACTCTGAAAACTATACAACACTTATGAAATATATAGAAAAACATACAAAGAAAAGGAAAAGTATTCCATGTTCATGTATTAGAAGAACAAGCGTTCTTAAAATGTCTATACTACACAAATGAATCTACACATTTAATGCAATACCTATCAATATAGTACCAGAAATTTTTTCATAGATGTAAAAAACAATGCTAAAATTTGTATGGCAAAACAGAAAATGTGGATATCCAAAGCAATTCTGAAAAGGAAAATACATTGCAATCCAGGCTATCTCAAGAAACAAGAAAAATCCCAAATACAAAATCTAACAACACACATAAAGGAAATAGATGCAGAACAGCAAAGACAACCCAAACCCAGCAGAAGAGAAATAATAAAGATCAGAGCATAAATAAACAATATAGAATCTAAAAATAAAACAGTAGAGAAGATCAATGAAACCAAGAGTTATTGTTTTGAAAAAATAAACAGAATTGAAAAACCTCTAGCCAACTTCTCAAAAAGAAAAGGGAGAGGACCCAAATAGATAAATCATTCATGAAAATGGAATTATTACTACCAATCCCTTAGAAACACAACCAATTATCAGGGAATACTATGAAAAATTATATGCCAAGAAAATGGACAACCTGGAAGAAATTGACAAATTCCTAAACATCCAAACACTTCCAAAACTCAAATGGGAAGAAACAGAAAATTTGAACAGACCTATAACTAGTTAAGAAATTGAATCAGTTATCAAAAATCTCCGGACAAATAACAGTCCAGAACCAGAAGGCTTCCCTGGGGAATTCTACCAGACATTTAAAGCAGAGATAATATCTATCCTTCTCAAGCTATTCCAAAAAATAGAAAGGGAAAGAAAACTTCCAGACTCATTCCTTGAAGCCAGCATTTCTTTGATTCCCAAAGCGTACAGTGACCCAGCAAAAAAGAGAGAGAGAGAGAGAGAGAGAACTACAGTCCAATATCCCAGATGAATATGGATGCAAAAATTCTCAACATGATACTAGCAAATCAAATTCAACAGCATATAAAAAGAATTATTCACCATGATCAGGTGGGATTCATTCCTGTGCTGCATGGCTGGTTCAACATTCACAAATAAATCACTGTGATACATCACATTAATAAAAAAAAAGATGAGAACCATATGATCCTGTTAATCGATGCAGAAAAAACATTTGTCAAATTCAGCATCTTTTCTTAATAAAATCCCTCGAGAAAGTCGGGAGAGAAGGAACATACTTAAACATCATAAAAGCCATTTATGAAAAGCCCACAGCTAATATCATCCTCAATGGGGAAAATCTGAGAGCTTTCCCCCTGAGATCAGGAAGACGACAGGGATATAGACTCTCACCACTGCTGTTTAACACAGTGCTGGAAGTTGTAGCATCAGCCATCAGACAACAAAACGAAATCAAAGACATCAAAATTGGCAAAGATGAAGTCAAGCTTTCACTTTTTGCAGATGACTTGATACTATACATGGAAAATGCGACAGACTCCACCCAAAGTCTGCTAGAACTGATACATGAATTCAGCAAAGTCTCAAAATACAAAATTAATGTACAGAAATCAGTTGCATTGTTATACAGTAATAATTAAGCAACAGAAAGACAAATAAAGAAGCTGATCCCATTCACAATTGCACCAAGAAGCATAAAATACCTAGGAATAAACGTAACCAAAGATGTAAAAGATCTGTATGCTGAAAACTTTAGAAAGCTTATGAAGGAAATTGAAGAAGATACAAAGAAATGGAAATATATTCCGTGTTCATGGATTGGAAGAATAAATATTGTTAAAATGTCAACACTACCCAAAGCTATCTACACATTCAATGCAATCCCAATCAAAATTGCACCAGCCTTCTTCTCAAAGTTAGAACAAGCAATCCTAAAATTTGTATGGAACCACAAAAGACCCCGAATAGCCAAAGTAATACTGAAGAAGAATATCAAAGCTGGAGGCATCATAATCCCAGACTTTAGCCTCTACTACAAAGCTGTAATCATCAAGACACTATGGTATTGGCACAAAAACAGACACACAGACCAATGGAATAGAATAAAGACTCCAGATTTGGACCCACAAAAATATGGCCAACTAATCTTTGACAAAGCAGGAAAGAATATCCAATGGAAAAAAAGACAGTCTCTTTAACAAATGGTGCTGGGAGAACTGGACAGCAGCATGCAGAAGAATGAAACTAGACCAGTTTTTTGCACCCCTCATAAAAATAAACTCAAAATGGATGAAGGATCTGAGTGTGAGACAGGAAACCATCAAAACCCTAGAAAAGAATGCAGGAAAACACCTCTCTGACCTCAGCCACAATTTCCTACTCGACACATCCCCAAAGGCAAGAGAATTAAAAGCAAAAATGAACTATTGGGACCTCATCAAGATAAAAAGCTTCTGCACTTCAAAGGAAACAATCAGCAAAACTAAAAGCAACCAGCGGAATGGGAAAAGATATTTGCAAATGACATATCGGACAAAGGGCTAGTATCCAAAACATATAAAGAACTTGATGCATTTTGGCAGGAAGATGGCGGCGTAGGAGGACGCTGGGCTCACCGCGCGTCCTGCTGATCACTTAGATTCCACCTACACCTGCCTAAATAACCCAGAAAACCGCCAGAGGATTAGCAGAACGGAGTCACCGGACCCAAGTGCAGACGAGAGGCCCACGGAAGAGGGTAGGAAGGGCGGCGAGGCGGTGCGCGCTCCATGGACTGGCGGGAGGGAGCCGGGGCGGAGGGGCGGCTCGCCAGCCAAGCAGAGCCCCGAGTCCGGCTTGCAAAAGCGGAGGGGCCTGACGGACTGTGTTCCGACAGCAAGCGCGACTTAGCGTCTGGGAGGTCATAAGTTAACAGCTCTGCTCGGAAAGCGGGAAGGCTGGAGGACAAAGGGAGGGTGAGCTGCGGAGCCCCCGGACGACAGAGCTCAGTTTGGCGGGGAACAAAGGCGCTCGCCAGCGCCATCTCCCCCGCCCATCCCCCAGCCAAAATCCCAAAGGGAACCGGTTCCGGCCAGGGAAATTGCTCGCTCCGCGCAAACACCCAACTCTGTGCTTCTGCGGAGCCAAACCTCTGGCAGCGGATCTGACTCCTTCCGGCTGCCACAGGGCCCCTCCTGAAGTGGATCACCTAAGGAGAAGCGAGCTAAGCCTGCCCCCCCTCCCGCCGTGCACCTTGCCTTCCCACCCCAGCTAATACGCCAGATCCCCAGCATCACAAGCCTGGCAGTGTGCAAGTAGCCCAGACGGGCCACGCCACCCCACAGTGAATCCCGCCCCTAGGAGAGGGGAAGAGAAGGCACACACCAGTCTGACTGTGGCCCCAGCGGTGGGCTGGGGGCAGACATCAGGACTGACTGCGGCCCCGCCCACCAACTCCAGTTATACACCACAGCACAGGGGAAGTGCCCTGCAGGTCCTCACCACACCAGGGACTATCCAAAATGACCAAGCAGAAGAATTCCCCTCAGAAGAATCTCCAGGAAATAACAACAGCTAATGAGCTGATCAAAAAGGACTTAAATAATATAACAGTAAGTGAATTTAGAATAATAGTCATAAAATTAATCGCTGGGCTGGAAAACAGTATACAGGACAGCAGAGAATCTCTTGCTACAGAGATCAAGGGACTAAGGAACAGTCACGAGGAGCTGAAAAACGCTTTAAATGAAATGCAAAACAAAATGCAAACCACCACAGCTCGGATGGAAGAGGCAGAGGAGAGAATAGGTGAACTAGAAGATAAAGTTATGGAAAAAGAGGAAGCTGAGAAAAAGAGAGAGAAAAAAATCCAGGAGTATGAGGGGAAAATTAGAGAACTAAGTGATACACTAAAAAGAAATAATATACGCATAATTGGTATTCCAGAGGAGGAAGAGAGAGGGAAAGGTGCTGAAGGGGTACTTGAAGAAATCATAGCTGAGAACTTCCCTGAACTGGGGAAGGAAAAAGGCATTGAAATCCAAGAGGCACAGAGAACTCCCTTCAGACGTAACTTGAATCGATCTTCTGCACGACATATCATAGTGAAACTGGCAAAATACAAGGATAAAGAGAAAATTCTGAAAGCAGCAAGGGGTAAACGTGCCCTCACATATAAAGGGAGACCTATAAGACTCGTGACTGATCTCTCTTTTGAAACTTGGCAGGCCAGAAAGAATTGGCACGAGATTTTCAGGGTGCTAGACAGCAAAAATATGCAGCCGAGAATCCTTTATCCAGCAAGTCTGTCATTTAGAATAGAAGGAGAGATAAAGGTCTTCCCAAACAAACAAAAACTGAAGGAATTTGTCACCACTAAACCAGCCCTACAAGAGATCCTAAGGGGGACCCTGTGAGACAAAGTACCAGAGACATCACTACAAGCATAAAACATACAGACATCACAATGACTCTAAACCCGTATCTTTCTATAATAACACTGAATGTAAACGGATTAAATGCGCCAACCAAAAGACATAGGGTATCAGAATGGATAAAAAAACAAGACCCATCGATTTGCTGTCTACAAGAGACTCATTTTAGACCTGAGGACACCTTTAGATTCAGAGTGAGGGGATGGAGAACTATTTATCATGCTACTGGAAGCCAAAAGAAAGCTGGAGTAGCCATACTTATATCAGACAAACTAGACTTTAAATTAAAGGCTGTAACAAGAGATGAAGAAGGACATTATATAATAGTTACAGGGTCTATCCATCAGGAAGAGCTAACAATTATAAATGTCTATGCGCCGAATACCGGAGCCCCCAAGTATATAAAACAATTACTCATAAACAGAAGCAACCTTATTGATAAGAATGTGGTAATTGCAGGGGACTTTAACACCCCACTTACAGAAATGGATAGATCATCTAGACACACGGTCAATAAAGAAACAAGGGCCCTGAATGAGACATTGGATCAGATGGACTTGACAGATATATTTAGAACTCTGCATCCCAAAGCAACAGAATATACTTTCTTCTCGAGTGCGCATGGAACATTCTCCAAGATAGATCATATACTGGGTCACAAAACAGCCCTTCATAAGTTTACAAGAATTGAAATTATACCATGCATACTTTCAGACCACAATGCTATGAAGCTTGAAATCAACCACAGGAAAAAGTCTGGAAAACCTCCAAAAGCGTGGAGGTTAAAGAACACCCTACTAACGAATGAGTGGGTCAACCAGGCAATTAGAGAAGAAATCAAAAAATATATGGAAACAAACGAAAATGAAAATACAACAATCCAAACGCTTTGGGACGCAGCGAAGGCAGTCCTGAGAGGAAAATACATTGCAATCCAGGCCTATCTCAAGAAACAAGAAAAATCCCAAATACAAAATCTAACAGCACACCTAAAGGAAATAGAAGCAGAACAGCAAAGGCAGCCTAAACCCAGCAGAAGAAGAGAAATAATAAAGATCAGAGCAGAAATAAACAATATAGAATCTAAAAAAACTGTAGAGCAGATCAACGAAACCAAGAGTTGGTTTTTTGAAAAAATAAACAAAATTGACAAACCTCTAGCCAGGCTTCTCAAAAAGAAAAGGGAGATGACCCAAATAGATAAAATCATGAATGAAAATGGAATTATTACAACCAATCCCTCAGAGATACAAACAATTATCAGGGAATACTATGAAAAATTATATGCCAACAAATTGGACAACCTGGAAGAAATGGACACATTCCTGAACACCCACACTCTTCCAAAACTCAATCAGGAGGAAAGAGAAAGCTTGAACAGACCCATAACCAGCGAAGAAATTGAATCGGTTATCAAAAATCTCCCAACAAATAAGAGTCCAGGACCAGATGGCTTCCCAGGGGAGTTCTACCAGACATTTAAAGCAGAGATAATACCTATCCTTCTCAAGCTATTCCAAGAAATAGAAAGGGAAGGAAAACTTGCAGACTCATTCTATGAAGCCAGTATTACTTTGATTCCTAAACCAGACAGAGACCCAGTAAAAAAAGAGAACTACAGGCCAATATCCCTGAGGAATATGGATGCAAAAATTCTCAATAAGATACTAGCAAATCGAATTCAACAGCATATAAAAAGAATTATTCACCATGATCAAGTGGGATTCATTCCTGGGATGCAGGGCTGGTTCAACATTCGCAAATCAATCAACGTGATACATCACATTAACAAAAAAAAAGAGAAGAACCATATGATCCTGTCAATCGATGCAGAAAAGGCCTTTGACAAAATCCAGCACCCTTTCTTAATAAAAACCCTTGAGAAAGTCGGGATAGAAGGAGCATACTTAAAGATCATAAAAGCCATTTATGAAAAGCCCACAGCTAACATCATCTTCAACGGGGAAAAACTGAGAGCTTTTTCCCTGAGATCAGGAACACGACAGGGATGCCCACTCTCACCGCTGTTGTTTAACATAGTGCTGGAAGTTCTAGCATCAGCAATCAGACAACAAAAGGAAATCAAAGGCATCAAAATTGGCAAAGATGAAGTCAAGCTTTCGCTTTTTGCAGATGACATGATATTATACATGGAAAATCCGATAGACTCCACCAAAAGTCTGCTAGAACTGATACATGAATTCAGCAAAGTTGCAGGATACAAAATCAATGTGCAGAAATCAGTTGCATTCTTATACACTAACAATGAAGCAACAGAAAGACAAATAAAGAAAATGATCCCATTCACAATTGCACCAAAATATATAAAGAACTCACCAAACTCCACCCCCAAAAACCAAATAATCCAGTGAAGAAATGGGCAGAAAACATGAATAGAGACTTTTCTAAAGAAGACACCCAGATGGCCAACAGGCACAAGAAAAGATGCACAACGTCACTCCTCATCAGGGAAATACAAATCAAAACCACACTGAGATATCACCTCACGCCGTTCAGAGTGGCTAAAATGAACATGTCAGGAGACTATAGGTGCTGGCGAGGATGTGGAGAATCGGGAACCCTCTTGCACTGCTGGTGGGAATGCAAATTGGTGCAGCCACTCTGGAAAACAGTGTGGAGGTTCCTCAAAAAATTAAAAATAGAACTACCCTATGACGCAGCAATAGCACTACTAGGAATTTACCCAAGGGATACAGGAGTGCTGATGCGTAGGGGCACTTGTATCCCAATGTTTATAGCAGCACTTTCAACAATAGCCAATTATGGAAAGAGCCTAAATGTCCATCAACTGATGAATGGATAAAGAAATTGTGGTTTATAAATACAATGGAATACTACTTGGCAATGAGAAAGAATGAAATATGGCCATTTGTAGCAACATGGATGGATCTGGATTGTGTTTTGCTAAGTGAAAAAAGTCATACAGAGAAAGACAGATACCATATGTTTTCACTCTTATGTGGATCCTGCAAAACTTAACAGAAGACCAGGGTGGGGGAGGGGAAGGGGGAAAATTTACAGAGAGGGAATGAGGCAAACCATAAGAGACTCTTAAATACTGAGAACAAACTGAGGGTTGATGGGGGTTGAGGGAGAGGAGAAAGTGGGTGATGGGCACTGGGGAGGACACCTGTTGGAATGAGCACTGGGTGTTGTATGGAAACCAATTTTTCAAAAAAAAATTATATACATATATGAAAAACAAAACTGGAGGCATCACAATTATGGATTTCAAGCTCTACTACAAAGGTGTAGTAATAAGACAGTATGGTACTGACACAAAAACAGACACATAGATCAATGTAACAGAATATAAAACCCAGAAATGGATTGACAAGTATATGGTCACAAAATCTTCAGCAAAGCAGGAAAGAATATCCAATGGAAAAAGCCTCTTCAAAAAATGTGTTGAAAACACTGGACAACATGCAGAAGAAGGAAATTGGACCACTTTCTTACACCATACACAATAACAAATTGAAAAGGGGGTGAAATACCTAATGTGAGACAGAAAACCATCAAAATTCTGGAGTAGACCACAGGCAGCAACCTCTTGGACACCAGCCATACCAACTTCTTACTAGACACACTATCATGGAATGGAAACAAAAGGAAACATGAAGTATTGGGACTTTATCAAGATAAAAAGCTTCTACACAGTGAAAGAGACAGTAAACAAAACTGAAAGGCAACTTACAGAATGGGAGAAGATATTTTCAAACAACATATTTAATAATCGGTTAGTATCCAAAATCTATAAAGAACTTATCAAACTCAAGACACACACACACAAAAAACAAATAACCCAGTTAAAAAATGGGCAGAAAACATAGACACGCTTCCAAATAAGACATTCATGTGCCTAAGAGACACACGAAATGATGTCCCACATCACTGATCATCCACGAAATACAAATCAAAACCACGATGAGATACCACTATACACCTGTCAGAATGGGTAAAATTAACAACACAAGACACAACAGGTATTGACAATGTTTCAGAAAAGGGCAACCCTCTTGAAGTGTTTGTGGGAATGCAAACAGATACAGCCACTCTGGAGAACATTATGGAGGTTTCTCCAAAACTAAAAGTGGAACTACCCTATGATCCAGCAATTGCAGTACTAGGTATTTACAAAAATATTACACAAATACAGATTTGAAAGTGTACATATACCTCAATGTTTATACAAGCATTACCAATAGTAGCAAACTATGGGGAGAACCCAAATGTTTATCACCTAATGAATGGATAAGGAAGATGTATCTATCTATCTAATTATCTATCTATCTATAATCTATCTATATATGTAAATATAAAATGGAATATTACTCAGCCATCAAAAGAATTAAACCTGCCATTTGCAACAATGTGGGTGGAGGTAGAATGTATTACGTCAAGAGAAATAAGTCAATCAGAGAAAAACAAATACTGTATGATTTCACTCATATGTGGAATTTAAGAAAAAAAAGATGAACATATGATAAGGGGAATGAGAAGGGAGGGAAACAAATCACAAGAGTCTGTGAGCAATAGAGAACAAACTAAGGATGATGGAGAGAGGTGGGTGGGAGGTGAGCTAGATGGGTGATGGGTATGAAAGAGGGCAATTGTTATGATGAGCTCTGGGTGTTGTATGTAAGTGATGAATCAATGAATTCTACTCCAGATACCAATATTGCATTTTATGTTAACTAACTAAAATTTAAATAAAAGTTAAAAAACAAAATAAAGTTGCTTTCTACACAGAAAATAAAAGATTTATTCACGACTATCTAGTCGGATTGATTCTTGAGCTGCAAGGGAGGTTTGCTATTTGTAAATCAATCAATGTGATATACCACATTAATAAAAGAAAGGATAAGAACCATATGATCCTCTCAAAAGATGCAGAAAAAGCATTTTTCAAAGTCAGCATCCTTTCTTGATATAAACCCTCAACAAAGTAGGGATATAGGGAACATATCTCAACATAATGAAGGCCATACACAAAAGACCCACAGCTAATATCATCCTCAATGGGGAACAACTGAGATCATTTCCTCCACAGTCAGGAACAAGACAGGAATGCCCACTCTCACCATTGTTATTTAGCATATTACTGGGAGATCTACCCTCAGCAATCAGACAACAAAAGAAATTAAAAGTCATGTATCCAAAGAAGTCATATAGATGGCTAACAGACACAGGAAAAGATGTTCAGCATCACTCATCCTTAGGGAAATACAAATAAAATCCATAAAGAGATACCACCTCACACCTGTCAGAATTGCTAAAATTAACAACATAGGAAACAACAGATGTTGGTGAGGATGTGGAGAAAAGTGAACCCTCTTATACTGTTGGTGGGGATGTAAAGTGGTGCAGTCACTCTGTAAAATAGTATGGAGTTTCCTCAAAGAGTTAAAAATAGAACTACCTATGACTCAGCAATTGCACAACTATGTATTTACCCAAAGAATATAAAAATACTGATGTGAAGGGACACATACAACCTGATATGTTTAGCAGCATTTTCATCCATAGTAAAATTATGGAAAGATCCCCAAAGTCCATCAATTGATAAATGGATAAAGAAGAAGTAGTATATACACAATGGAATATTACTCAGCCATGAAAAATAATGAAATCTTACCATTTGCAATGACATCGATGTAGCTAGAGAGTATTTTGCTAAGTAAAATAAGTCTGTTAGAAAAAGAAACATAATATATGCTTTCTTTCATATGTGCAATATTTTTCCCCATAAGCTTTTAAAAATTTTCTCCAAGTTAGTATTTAAATTCTGGTTAGTTAACATACTTTGTAATATTAATTTAAGGTGTGGAATTTAGTGATTTACCACTTACATACAACACCTGGTGTTCATCACAACAACTGCTCTCCTAATTATCCATCACCTATTTAACACATCCCCCCCCCCACCTACCACCCCTTCTGTAACCATCAGTTTGTTCTCTATAGGTATGAGTCTATTTCTTGATTTTATTCTTTTTTTCTTTCAGCTATGTACATTTGTTTTGCTTCTTAAACTCCACGTGTTAGGAAAATCATATGGCATTTGTCTTTCTCTAACTTATTTTATTTAACATAATACTCCCTAGCTCCATCTACATCCATGAAAATGGCAAGATTTTGTTCTTTTTATGGTTGAGTAATATTCCATTGTACATATGTACTGTATCTTTTTCATCCATTCATCTGTCAGTGTACACTTGGGCTATTTCCATAATGTGGTTATTGTAGACAATGCTGCTACAAACATTGGGGTGCATGCATCCCTTTCAATAAGTATCCTTTGGGTAAATACCTAGTAGTGCAATTGCTGGATCATAGAGTAGTTCTATTTTTAACTTTTTGAGGAACTTCCATGCTGTTTTCCATAGTGGAAACATGGACTATACATAAAAATAAATTCAAAATGGATGAAAGAGCTAAATGTGAGACAGGAAACCATCAAAATCCTAGAAAAGAACATAGGCAGCAACTTCTTTGATTTAGGTCATAGTAACTTCTTACTAGACATGTCTCTGGAGGCAATGAAAATGAAAGCAAAAATGAGCCATTGGGACTTCATCAAGATAAAAAGCTTGTACACAGCAAAGGAAACAATCAACAAAACTAAAAGGCAACCTATGGAATGGGAGAAGATATTTGCCAATGGCATATCAGATAAACAGTTAGTATACAAAATCTATAAAGAACTTATCAATCTCAACACCAAAAAACAAATAATCTAATTAGGAAATGAGCAAAAGACATGAATGGACACTTCTCCAAAGAAGAAATACAAATGGCTAACAGACACTGATGATGAAAAAATGCTTATCATCACTCATGGTCAGGATAATACAAATCAAATCCACAAAAATCCTGTCAGAAGGACACCTCACACCTGCCAGAATCGCTGAAATTAACAACTTAGGAAACAATAGATGTTGTTGAACATGTGGAGAAAGGGGACCCCTCTTACACTGTTGGTGGAAATGCAAAGTGATGCAGCCACTCTGGAAAACAGTGTGGAGATTCCTCAGAATGTTAAAGATAGAACTATCCTATTACCCAGCAGTTGTACTACTAGTTATTTCTCCAAAGGATATAAAAATACTGATTCATAGTGTCACATTCACCCTAATGTTTATAGCAGCAATATCAACAATCGCCAAATTATGGAAAAAGCCCAAATGTCCTTCGACTGATGAGTGGATAAAAAGATGTGTTATATTGGGGTGCCTGAGTGACTCAGTCAGTTGAATGTCCAACTCTTGAAATTGGCTCAAGTCATGATCCCAGGTTCGTGGGATTGAGCCTGGGCTCTCTCTTTCTAAAATGAAATAAAGTAAAGTAATAAGTAAAATAAAAGTAAATAAATAATGAAATGAAATAAAATAATAAAATGAAATAAAATAAAAAGAAGTGATACATATATACAATGGAATATTAGCCATCAAAAAAGAATGAAATCTCACTATTTACAATGATGTGGATGGAATTAGAGTGTATTATGCTAAGGGAAATAAGTCAGGCAGAGAAAGACAAATACCTTATGATTTCACTCATATGTGGAATTTAGGAAACAAAACATGAACAAATGGGAAGGGGAAAAAAGACAGAAAGAGGGAAGTAAACCATAAGAGATGCTTAACAATAGAGAACTGAGGGTTGTTGGAGGATAGGTGGGCAGGAGGGTGAGCTAAATAGGCAATGAGTACTAAGGAGGACACTTGTTATGATGAGCACAGGGTGTTATATGTAAGTGAAGAATCACTAGATTTACTCTGGAAACCAACATTAGACTATATGTTAACTACCTGTAATTTAAATTAAAATTTGGAAGAAAAAAATCATTCACGAATACTGAGATTTACTTCTTCCTTACCGATCTGGATGCTTTTTATTTCTTGTTGTTGCCTGATTGTTGTGCCTAGGACTTCCAGTACTATTTTGAATAAAATTGGTGAGAATTGACATCCTTGTCTTGGTCCTGGCCTTAGGGGAAAAGCCCCGGTTTTTCTCCACTAAAGATGATGTTACATTTGGGTGGTTTTTAGATGGTCTTTAGTATGTTGAGGTATGCTTCCTCTAAACCACCTTTTTGAGCGTTTTCTTCATAATTCTATGTTGTACTTTGTGAAAGGATTTTTTCTGCATCTATTTAACAGATCATATGGTTCATATCCCTTTTCTTATTGATGTGATGTATTATGTCAATTGATTCATTTGTGAATATTGAACCACACTTGAAACTCAAGAATAAATACCACTTGGAAAAGGTGAATAAATTTAAAAAGAATGTTGGATTTGGTTTGCATTATTTTGTTGAGGATTTTTGCATCTATGTTCATCAGAGATATTGGCCTCTAGTTCATTTTTGGTGGTGTCTATATCTGGATTTGGTATCAGGGTAATGCTGGCCTCATAGGATCAATTTGGAAATTTTCTTTACTTTTCTATTTATTGGAATAATTTGAGAAAAAATAGGTATTATGTATCTGTTCTTTAAATGTTTGGTAGAATTTCCCAGTGAGTCCACTTGGTTCTAGATTTTTGTTTCTTGTGAATTTTTTGATTACCAATTCAATTTCTTTGCTGTTTATCAGTATATTCAAATTTTCTCTTTCATCCTGTTTGTTTTGGTAGTTTATATGTTCCTAGGAATTTATACATTTCTTCTAGGTTATCCAATTTGTTGTCATATGATTTTTCATAAAATTCTCCTATGATTGTTTGTATTTCTGTGGTAGTGTTTATTTTTCCTCTCTTTTGTGATTTTATTCATGAGTCCTCTCTCCTTTTTTCTTGATAAGTTTGGTTAGAGGCTTATTAATTGTTTTGAGTTTTTCAAAGAACCAAATCCTGGTTTAATTGATCTATTCTTTTAGTTTCTTTGTCATTTATTTCTGCCCTTTTATTATTTCCTTCCTTCTGCTGGCTTTATGTTTTGTTTGTGTTCTTTTTCTAACTTCTTTAGGTGTACAGTTAGGTTGTTTATTTGTGATTTTTCTTGCCTTTTGATGTAGGCCTGTATTGCTATATACTTGTGTCTTAGAATCACTTTTGCTGCATCCCAGTGTTCTTGGACAGTTGTGTTTTCATTTTCATTTGTTTCCATGTGTTTTTAGTTTCTTCTTTTATTTCTTGGTTACCCCTTCACTGTTTAGCAGAATGTTGTTAAACCTCCATTTAAGTGTGCTCTTTCCAGATTTTTTTCTTGTGGTTGACTTCTAGTTTTATAGCATTGTGGTCAGAAAAGATGCATGGTATGACTTCTATTCTAATTCTGTTGAAGCTTGTTTCATGGAAAAATATGTGATCTACTCTGGAGAATCCTTTGTGTACACTTGAAAAGGATGTGTGTTCTGCTGTTTTAGGTTGTGTAAAAGAACAGTCTTTAGTCACAGCAGTTTCCTACATCCCCACCCAGGACTGGTATTTGTACTAAGGTAGCTAACGATGTCCCAATACCTTCTTCTCCAGTATTCATAGAATAAAATAAAATTTTGAGGACAACAGGGATGAGCAGGAAAACTTAGCCTACTGAGTATCTCATAAAGTCTTGTGAGTTTCACTTTAGGAAATATATAAAAGGAACACACAGTCTTCATGGAACCTCATTCAGAGACATAGGTGAATATGCTCCCGAACATGGGGAAACAGAGAAATTATGTGCTGAAACAGAGAAATTATTGTATTTATATAGCCCAGCTTCCTTTCCTGCACCATGTTACTGTAATGTGTCTTCCCCACAACTTTACCCAGCTAATGGAAAGATAATAATCTACATGCCATGTTGAGGAAACATAAAATGGAGGAAAAGTCAAGATATTAACCATGGTTTCTGGAGTTTAATATATTTTTATTAATAAAAAAATACAACAATCAAACAAGATTGCTTAGTACCCAAGCATACACCCTGCCTGGCTGCAACAGAATGAGAACCCCATTGGGCTAGGAAGAGAATACTCTGAGTGGCTATGCTAACTTAAGTAATTTTTGATTATCCCCAGGTGCATAACGGAGTTGTATGTGAGAGATTCCTCATGATCGTAGCCTTGAAACCATATCTCTGGAGCAAGAACTAACATAAAATAGAGGAAAAATCAAGTATTGCTCTAAAACACTAAAAGAAGGAGGCACAAACATAAGAGTAATAGAGGCTAAAGCTTAATATACTGTTTTATAATCTCTTTAAATGATGACATAAAATTTAAGCAATCCCTTCACTGCAGGCTCCTTTTGTCAACTCACAAAAAAGGACTCAGTTTCTGAAATTGCTTTCCTGCTGTGACCTCATGTCAAAAAACAAGAATGGACACTTATTAGGAATTTTCTTCTTCTTCTTATTCAACAATACAATTAAAATGGCACTCTATACAACATAGTTATAATGTAATGGCCAACACAGCTACTTGTACTGATCCTGGGAAATATCTACTGGAAGGGAAGGAGATTTTCTTAACAGTTAACAAAATATCCTCTTTCCCTCTGCCCTTGACCCACCACCAGAAAAAAAGGAAATTGACAGTAAAACTAGTGTTTGGGAATCAAAGAAATATCCTGTCACTGGCATAAATTGTATCCTATTCCATCCCACTCTCTCCCCAACCACCTCACCTCACATCCTTCCTTATCTATACTATTTAGAGGACAGTAAGTAGGGAAAAAGAAAAATGTAACTGGTGAAGTTGAACTGGCCAAAGTCTGAAAGGCTCTGGGAAATTACCTTTGTGCTTCTAACAGGGTTACATATAATGTGGTTTAAAGTGAGAATAAGGGAAGAATTCAGCTTTTGAAGCAATGGGTTTTGCCTACTTATTCATTTGGGTCCTTATGTGCTTCAAGTCCGGAAACAGATGAGAATCCTACAGGTAGTAATAAAGTGAATGTAAGGGGAAGAAAGAGAAGAAATAATATTACTTCCAGCGACCACTCTTCAATTATCTTTCTTATTGATTCAAATTTAGTTCTTTATGACACAGGCAGTCTAAGTCTCTCCCTTTTCTAGGGTAAATTTTGGGTACTATAGTTATTATCATAGTGATGATCATAATACTTTGTTGTTAATTTAAATATCTCTTATTTTTGCCAACATCTCTTAATGAGAATCCTCACAACATTTCTGTGAGGTAGATTTTTGGATCTCCACTTTGTAGATGGGTTGACTGAGTCACAGAGAGTTGTTGTGACTTGCCTAACTTTTACCAAGTGAGGGACAGGAAAATATGAAGAGAGATAATTTAGGGTAGCACCCCTATTTTCAGAGAGACATATTTACCAGTGAGAAAAATAATGCTCAATAGTTCAATTGGGCTCACCTACTTTATTCTGTGTCCACCTCTCTATATAAGTATTAACATACTGAAGAGTCAATAATTTATCCTGACTTATTCAAGGTTAGGTCAATTCCCAATGTTTTGGTCCTTGAGAAAAGTTTTTTTTGGAAGAGATAGACCCCGTATTCCTGGAACTCAGATCACAGAAATCCTTAATTCCTGAATTTTGCAGATCACTTTGTTTCAAAGAGCTGTTGGGGTTCTAAATATATTACTATTATATACCTAAGCACTGTGCTCTAGTTGTTTCTTACAGGTGTACAGGTTAACAATTGAGATGCCACTATACGTGTAGACTGTGATTGAACAATTAAGTAAATAGATGACAGAGTGTAGGAGTAGGATTCTCAGTGTTGGAATGGGAGGTTATATATAAACAAAGGTAAAGGTTTACAATGAACCATGTGGTAATGAATTGCAGACATCAGTATAAACTCACATTAATAAAGATATGGATGATTACATATAGACATATTTCTAGATATGTATATACATGGGTTAGTGTACACACACATATTTCCTGCTCTGTCAGCTGAGATCACCTAGAATCAACAATGCCCAGTAGCAACAAGCATATCAAATATCCAGGTCTTGGTTTCTAAGATAATTCTCCAGTAAAAGGAACCAGTACACTTTAAAAAAATGATTGTAAGAGAGGGAAAAATATATATGATTAGACTGGAGAATTTTGTAGTACCAGAAAATAAGAATGTGCTAATAAAAATGTGATGAGGGCATGTCAAAAGTACTTGGAAGTCAACCCAAGAGTGCCCAGTGGGCAAAGCTGGAGCAATTTGAGAAACAAAATAAAGTTGTATTGGATTATAACTCAAGGTACAAAATAAATATCCATGAACCCCTACTGATACAAGTAAATGATTTAATAAATAAATAAATGAGAGAGAAAAGACAAATCTCTCATGCAAAGAATTAAAATAATTTATCTAGAGACCCTCTAGGATGTGGTGCATAATTTACCACTGCTTAAGTGTGGGCTTCACATAGTGACTTCCTTCCAGAAAGTACAGCGTGGAGACAGGGAAAGGAAGGGTACAGAGGAGAAATCTAACAAACACAATCTCAGCCAGATGATCAAGGTTAACATCCAGAGTATAAGCCATGTTAATATAATGTGATACAAATGGTAGTTCACCTCTATGATCTTCCTTCTTCAAACCATAACCTCAGTTTCATCATGAAGAAAACATCAGACAATTTGGGACATACTCCTCAAAACTGTCAATGTCATAGGAAACAAGGAAAGTCTGAGAAATTGTCACAACCAAGAGAAGCATAAGGAGGCATAACTATTAAATGTAATGTGGTATCCTGAATAGGATGCTTAAAAAAAGAATATTAGGTAAAAACTGAGAAAATCTGAATAAAGTTTGAACTTTAGTTAATAATAATGTATCATATTACTTCATTAGCTGTAACAAATATACCTTACTAATGAATTAACAAAAGATATTAATAAAAGGGAAAACTGGATACTGTTTATAGGTAAGCTCTCTGTACTATCTTCACAATTTTCTGTAAATCTAAAACAGTTCTAAAGTAAAAAGGGGGTCCCTGCATGCCTCGGTTAAGCATCTGACTTTGGCTCAGGTTATGATCTCATAGTTTGTGAGTTCGAGCCCCATGTTGGACTCTGTGCGGACAGCTCAGAGCCTGCAGCCAGCTTCAGATTCTGTGTCTCCCTCTCTATCTGCCCACCCCCACTTATGTTCTCTTTCAAAAATAAATATTAAAAGGTTAAATTTAAAAAAGTTTATTTAAAAATATCTTACTCTTAAAAAAAAGATCTTACTCTCAGAAACATTTTGTGTTACCATAATTCAATCCACCTAACCTACCCAACCAGTTCAATTCCTCATAGTTTTCCCTGAATTCTCCAATCATAATTATTGATACCTATGTTCAACTACCAATCATCTAAAGATGGAAGAATTCCATGGCAACGAATCCCAGAATATTATCCAACCTTATCAAACAAGGCCATTTTTCATGTCATGGGAAATGTCCACTTAATGGTGCTTTGCTGGCATGAGCACAGTAAATTCAATTAATTCCAAATGTCAGCTAAAATAGTTCCTTTCCATCTCACTGTTTATTTAGCAAAATTATATGTAGTTTTGGTGTACTACTATAGTGTACTGTATTTGGATCTCTATGAAACACTCTAAATGCATTTAGACATATTTATTACAATATATGTAAATAACTGGAAGGATTTTTTTAACCATTATTTGGAGGGGACAGGGCAATGAGAATAGGGTTTGAAATGTTTTGTAACAATAAAGCATTAACAAAGTCCCACATTACTTTGAAGGGGAAAAAAATGAGTAAAGGGTTAGACTTAAGGATGTCAGAGATACCAGTATTTAGAAACTTAATTTGATCATCTTAGTACAACAGTATGATTGATAGCCTTTATTTATAAGATTATATGCTCAGTGCAAAAGATCCTGAGGTCCAAGGGGCACAAGTCATTTATGTATGTACTCTAGAAAAGGAGACTCAGGATCAAAGTTCTGGAGAAAATGGCTAAGCTCTTTACTATGAAATGCCACATCAACTACCCAATTAAATGCTTAAACTTATGTGTGATGGTAATTCACCTTTAACCATCTGTCTTATAGCTACATAGAATTTCCCTTTAACAGACTGGCCCTAGATATCTCCTAATGCTTCATCAATTAGTTTACAGTGTGTAACTTGAACACCCAAAGTCAGGGGAAAGCCTATATCAAAATAACAATAATATTAAAAATTCGTATGTCATTTTGAGAAACATACAGTCTTTGAATTTATGACAGTTTATAGTCTGGAAAGACACTGTAAGTGAAAATGAGGTAAATCAAATATGAAATATTATAGACAGTGTTTGAATAGAAAAATTGTGTGTCTAATGTTATATACCAATGACCACAAACACATTTTACTTAGTATTTAATCAACTGTAAATAATACTGTGAGTGGTCTAGTTTTCTGAAGCATAGCATATAAAATTGGAGAAATACTGCAACCAATTATGTAAAATTTTTCTTTATTTTGGTTTTAGAATGTGATCCCTGGGAGAATGGGTGCACAGATCTATAACACTTCAATAAAAAATCTGGGGAAAGGATCTGGCCCATATTTGTTTCATCTTTAAAATATAAATGATAGATAGTACTAAGTGGTTAATAAGATCCATTCTTGGTACTAGAATTTCTCGATTTAGTTGGAATGGATGGTCTTTGGAAGTAGTAACCTAAAGTATTCACACAGGGACTGATTGAATATCTGCCACGGAAAAGGGGTTCAATATGAAGACAACCTTTAGAAGAGAGGCTGAATTTAAAACTAAGTGATGCAAAGCCCTCCCTGCCCCCAGGTAGAGAAAATATGCCATTTGGAGGTAGATCTGAAGTCCACAGCCTAGAACAGAGGGTTTGATGTCCCAGAGACTATTACTTAAAAGTCCAATTGGGTAATCAGATGCGTATAATATGTAACCTGCCTTAATGGTAAAGAAATGGCTAGCGGTTTATAGCAGTTGCAGAACATCAGATGGTTTTTTGTGTCAGTTTTCTCTAAAATCCTTTTAAATTCCATTTGAAATATAAGAATTCATGCTAATAATGCCACAGAATGAGCACATTTTTTTTCTTCTAACCCCTCACTTCTGTATAAAATAACCCCAGTGTGTGATTTCTCACCATGCAATATGCTCAAAACAGTTGCTTTACATAAACAAAAGAATAAACAGCCCCTCAAGACACTGCCTCAACAGGCTGCCATTTGAATGAGGTTTGTGATTAAGAGCTTCTGAAATCCAAATGAAAGTCCCCCTCTATTTGTTTTCAGAATTATACTGGTTTTGTTTGTTCCTGTTGCTGCCCAACATATTTTCCTGGAACACTTTTCTCCCTACTGGCATGTCAGTGTGTGCTTTGAAAGCTTTTTCAAATTTAACCTAATGGAGAAGATAACTGTGCAGCCAAATCTTTATCCTGAAGAAGGATGAAGAAAAAGAGGACAAGTAGGAGAAGATCATTTCATTCCTTCTGATAGACTTGTGAAGAAGCATCAGCACTTTCTGAAAACCAAACTGTAATAACATATAGGATTGGATTTACAAAATCTTTCAGTTTGGCAAGGGACTCATCTTATTCACTGAGGATGAGCCCTATACTCAGGACCCAAATCCCTGTAAATCTTAACAATCAACTAAATTATTATGCCTTTTTATATTTAGGAAATTTACAAAATGTCATTTTAAGACACTACCAACCACTCTTAAATGCTGATTCCAAAAAAAAAAAGAAAGAAAAGATAAGAATTCTAGAAAATAAGAGACAAATTGGAATAAAAAGCAGTGCATGATTGTTCACAGCCTTGAGTTTGATTTCCTGTTTTGTTTTTGTAGGGAAATGTCTTATGTCAGAGCAAGGGTATGGTGGAGAAATGGGGGGAAGCCATGGGTGCCACACTGGAATTCAATCCATGCAAAGCTGAAAAAATTGGAGACTGGACAGTGGAGAAGTGAAAGTAGAATATGAGGAGCCCCCATGGGAGACCATCTATTTTTTCCTACAGTCTCATCAACCTGGCTCAGTGAGCTGCGCCTACCCCATCCCTGAGGCAAGCTGAAGTCAAAGAGGAAAAGATGGTTATGATCTCGGTGTGCATGCATACACACACACACACACACACACACACACACACACAAGACCAGCACAGCTCTTCTGGTGTAGTCTATGCTTCTCACATTGTGTCATGGCGCCTGCGGTGCAGGGATAGGTGGTCAGAGCGAGAGAAGCTACGGTTGCAGTCTGTGCACTGGAAGGGCTTGATGCCTGTGTGCTTGCGAAAATGGCGGGTGAGCTCATCTGAACGAGCAAATTTCCAGGAACAGCCATCCCAGGTACATTTATAAGGCTTCTCTCCTAAAAGGGGGATATGACAAAACAAAGGGAGTCAGAGAAGAGATATTTGGATACTGGAAAGAGAACAGAGTACTTAATCTTTTATCAATGCTTTGGTCAAAATTTGTGGCAATCACTTTGAAGAAATTTTCTCTATCCTTACAGATGTACTAAAGAAGAGCCAAAAATGGTAGAGTAGAAACCACACAGGTTCTGCCTGAAACAGGCCTTTGCTTGAATTCTGGCTCTACTATGTATTAGATGTGTGACTTTAAATAAGTCACTTCTCCCTGGTTCAATCTCTGTTACTTCAGCTTTAAAGGGGGATAAAAATACCTCACGGGATGTTTGAGACATCTTTTTTTTTTTTTTTTTATCACAGTGAACAATAAAAAGTGGATGCAAACCCAGGTCTCTGACGCTTTCTACCATACCACATTATAGTAACTATATCCTCTCTTCTAATATATCCTAATATATATTCAAAAATAAAGCCATATACACAGACACAATGTGATTCACTAGAATAGGCCCTCAGCTAAGGCTACAGGCCTTCTGTGTAAGGTCAGAAACTCAAGGGCATGGAATGGTGTTGGAAGAAGCTCATCAAACTTTTTGAAATAGCTCCATGCTTAGTATCCTTATGTTGCATCTGGATTGTATATGGGATATGTATGCTCCATATAGAAAGCTAAATGAAAGGGGCAACAAGGTGGCTCAGTAGGTGAAGTATCTGATTCTTGGTTTTGGCTCAGATCATCATCTCACAGTTTGTGAGTTTGACCCCAGGTTCATGAGTTCAGCACAGATTCTGTGCTGACAGCACAGAGACTGCTTGGAATTCTCTCTCTACCTTTCTCTTTTCCCCTCCCCTGATCTCTCTGTCTCTTTCCAAATAAATAAATAAACTTAAAGATTTTAAAAAGTAATATAAAAAACATTAACACCGTATGACCCCCATTATGGTGTATGGATCACACACCACATATGTATATACTCAGAATAAAGGCAGTACCAATACACTTAAGTGTAAATTATGAGAAATGATTAACAGTGAGTGGATATATAGAAAATAAGGATGAGAATAGTAGAAAAGTGACTTTTCCTTTTTTCCCCATATTTCTGTATTGTTTGAATGTTTTTAAAATCATGATGTATCTTATAATAAAAATTTTTATATAGGCGCAGGGAGATTGGTGGTTGGAAGATGGTGATAGAGTAGGAGGACCCTAGGCCCACCTTGTCCCATGAATGCAACTTGATAACTACCAAATCATCCTAAATACCTGAGAAATCGGCCTGAAGACTGGCAGAACAAACTCCACAACTAATGATAGAGAAGACACCACATTGAAGAAGGTAGGAAGTGAAAAGAGAGTTTGGGAGAGAAACATATTGTGGCCACTGTGGTGGAGAGGGAGCCACAGTTACGGAGAAGGGCAAGAGTCAGACTAACAGAAAGTGGAGCACACAGGGGAAAAAAATCCCCATATCAATTGCTTAGAAAGAAAGAGGGACTGAATTTCATGAGTTCTCACAATGAGCAGGGCTTAAAGCCTAGAGTTTTAAAGGTCAGTGGGCTTGGATGGGTTAGAGCCTGGAGGACATAGCGGCTTCTGGAGAGAAGGCAGGCAAATAAAGAAACACACACACACACACACACACACACACACACAACAATGGACATACAGCATGGAAACTTCTAACAGAGGAGTGTCAGGGGCACAGAGTGGGGAGGTTATTTACTCATCTCAGAGCATATCCAAGACAGGCAGTGTTTATGGAGGGACCCTTCTAGGAACAAAGGAACTGGCTGGTGCCATTTCCCTCCCTTGTCCTTTAGCATAAGCACAGGGCAACCTGTGGAAACCAGCACATTGTCTGTACTCTCTACCTCACCTGCTTGTACCAAGTCTCCCCACCCCATGTTCTGGTGGAACCACTACTCCAAGTCTAGCTTGCCTCAGTCCCAGAACAGTGGCTGCCCTCCCCCGGAAGACTGCCTCAAAACTCTGCTCAAATTGTGTCTCCCAACTTGGGAGTTTTGTAGAGACTCAGTTTCAGCAGCAGTAGCAAAAGGTCTCCTTTCACAAACAGACCAAAGCACAACTAGTTAAAAAGCACCACATTTAGGTCATGGACCAAACACTTCCCATAACACCACAGTAGACAAGATAGCCTCTACAAATGACTGGCCTGAGGGATAAAGTCGTCAGGACAAAACAGCAGAACACAAACAGCACACAATGGAGACACTTTGGGAAGTGTGAGCACTTGGGGAACCGGAGCCACCACAGAACAGGGCACTACAGGACTTCTTCATAAAGCCATTACCCTCAAGAACAGGTGGCATAACTTTCTTAACACACGGAAACAGACAAAGAGACTTAGACAAAATGAAAAGAAAGATAAATTTATTCCAAATGAAAGAAAAGGATGAGGACACAGCCAGAGACCTAAGCGAAACCAATATAAGTAACATGCCTGAAAGATCATCTAAAGTAATGATCATAAGGAAACCCAATGGGTTTGAGAAAAGAGTGGAAGACATGAGTGAGACCCTTAACATTGAAATGAGGAATATCATAACAGAGATAAAAGGGCCAATACACAAAATGACAAACACACTTGATGGAATTAACAGCAAGCTGGAAAAAGGAAAGGAACATATTAGTGAACTAGAATATACAGTACCATTACTCTAATCAAGATGAACAGAAGAAAGAAAAAAGAATTATGCAAAATAAGAGTTAGGGAAATCAGTAACTACATCAGACATAATAACATTCATATAATAGGAGTCCCAGAAAAATCAGAGAGAGAGAGAATGGACAGAAAATTTATTTGAGGAAATAGTAGCTGAAAATTTCACTAACCTGGGGAAGGAAACAGGTATCCAGATCAGGGAAGCACAGAGAACTGCCATCAAAATCAACAAAGGCAGACCCAAACCAAGACATGTAGTAATTAAGTTGGCAAAAATAAGTTATAAAGAAACATTTTTAAGGCAGCAAGACAAAAGAAGACAATAAGTGACAAGGGGAACCTATAAGGCAGAAGATTTTTTTAACAGAAACTTTGCAAGTCAGAAGGGAGTGGCACGATATATTCAAACTGCTGAATGGAAAAAAATACGCAGCCAAGAACACTCTGTCCAGCAAAGCTATCATTCAGAATAGAAGGAGAGATAAAGAGTTTTTCAGGCAAACAAATACTAAAGAAGTTCCTGAGCACTAAACCAGCCCTGCAATAAATATTAAAGGGGATTCTTTGAGTGGAAAAAAAAAGATCAAAAGTGACAGTCTGAAGGTAGGAAACACAAAAACAATAAAAATGAATATTTTTGTAAAAAATGGGTCAACAAACTCACAAAATAAAAGGATGTAAAATATAAAAACATTTACCCAAAACATGGGGAGGGGAGGAATGAAAAATGGGTTCAAATTTAAATGACAATCAACTTAATATAGACCACTATATGCAGAAGAGGCTATACACAAACCTAATGGTAACTATATATCAAAAACCACTAAAAAGTTGGGGAAAAGATGACGATGGAGTAGGAGGACCCTAAGCTCACCTTGTCCCATGAACACAACCAGAGGAGCTCACAAGGGAATGCACAAGAATGAGTGCTTCCCAAAGCCACTGTCTTGGTAAAGCGGGGGAGGGGGGGGTGAAATTCCTGAGTTCCTGCAATCAATAGAGCTTAAAACTTGTAGTTTTAGGAAGAGGCACAGGAAGATGGCGGCATAGGAGGACGCTGGGCTCACCGCGCGTCCTGCTGATCACTTAGATTCCACCTACACCTGCCTAAATAACCCAGAAAACCGCCAGAGGATTAGCAGAACGGAGTCACCGGACCCAAGTGCAGAAGAGAGGCCCACGGAAGAGGGTAGGAAGGGCAGCGAGGCGGTGCGCGCTCCACGGACTGGCGGGAGGGAGCCGGGGCGGAGGGGCGGCTCGCCAGCCAAGCAGAGCCCTCGAGTCCGGCTTGCAAAAGCGGAGGGGCCTGATGGACTGTGTTCCCACAGCAAGCGCGACTTAGCGTCTGGGAGGTCATAAGTTAACAGCTCTGCTCGGAAAGCGGGAAGGCTGGAGGACAAAGGGAGGGTGAGCTGCGGAGCCCCCGGACGACAGAGCTCAGTTTGGCGGGGAACAAAGGCGCTCGCCAGCGCCATCTCCCCCGCCCATCCCCCAGCCAAAATCCCAAAGAGAACCGGTTCCGGCCAGGGAAATTGCTCGCTCCGCGCAAACACCCAACTCTGTGCTTCTGCGGAGCCAAACCTCCGGCAGCGGATCTGACTCCCTCCGGCTGCCACAGGGCCCCTCCTGAAGTGGATCACCTAAGGAGAAGCGAGCTAAGCCTGCCCCCCCTGCCGCCGTGCACCTTGCCTTCCCACCCCAGCTAATACGCCAGATCCCCAGCATCACAAGCCTGGCAGTGTGCAAGTAGCCCAGACGGGCCACGCCACCCCACAGTGAATCCCGCCCCTAGGAGAGGGGAAGAGAAGGCACACACCAGTCTGACTGTGGCCCCAGCGGTGGGCTGGGGGCAGACATCAGGACTGACTGCGGCCCCGCCCACCAACTCCAGTTATACACCACAGCACAGGGGAAGTGCCCTGCAGGTCCTCACCACACCAGGGACTATCCAAAATGACCAAGCAGAAGAATTCCCCTCAGAAGAATCTCCAGGAAATAACAACAGCTAATGAGCTGATCAAAAAGGATTTAAATAATATAACAGTAAGTGAATTTAGAATAATAGTCATAAAATTAATCGCTGGGCTGGAAAACAGTATACAGGACAGCAGAGAATCTCTTGCTACAGAGATCAAGGGACTAAGGAACAGTCACGAGGAGCTGAAAAACGCTTTAAATGAAATGCAAAACAAAATGCAAACCACCACAGCTCGGATGGAAGAGGCAGAGGAGAGAATAGGTGAACTAGAAGATAAAGTTATGGAAAAAGAGGAAGCTGAGAAAAAGAGAGAGAAAAAAATCCAGGAGTATGAGGGGAAAATTAGAGAACTAAGTGATACACTAAAAAGAAATAATATACGCATAATTGGTATTCCAGAGGAGGAAGAGAGAGGGAAAGGTGCTGAAGGGGTACTTGAAGAAATCATAGCTGAGAACTTCCCTGAACTGGGGAAGGAAAAAGGCATTGAAATCCAAGAGGCACAGAGAACTCCCTTCAGACGTAACTTGAATCGATCTTCTGCACGACATATCATAGTGAAACTGGCAAAATACAAGGATAAAGAGAAAATTCTGAAAGCAGCAAGGGGTAAACGTGCCCTCACATATAAAGGGAGACCTATAAGACTCGTGACTGATCTCTCTTTTGAAACTTGGCAGGCCAGAAAGAATTGGCACGAGATTTTCAGGGTGCTAGACAGCAAAAATATGCAGCCGAGAATCCTTTATCCAGCAAGTCTGTCATTTAGAATAGAAGGAGAGATAAAGGTCTTCCCAAACAAACAAAAACTGAAGGAATTTGTCACCACTAAACCAGCCCTACAAGAGATCCTAAGGGGGACCCTGTGAGACAAAGTACCAGAGACATCACAACAAGCATAAAACATACAGACATCACAATGACTCTAAACCCGTATCTTTCTATAATAACACTGAATGTAAACGGATTAAATGCGCCAACCAAAAGACATAGGGTATCAGAATGGATAAAAAACAAGACCCATCTATTTGCTGTCTACAAGAGACTCATTTTAGACCTGAGGACACCTTTAGATTCAGAGTGAGGGGATGGAGAACTATTTATCATGCTACTGGAAGCCAAAAGAAAGCTGGAGTAGCCATACTTATATCAGACAAACTAGACTTTCAATTAAAGGCTGTAACAAGAGATGAAGAAGGACATTATATAATAGTTACAGGGTCTATCCATCAGGAAGAGCTAACAATTATAAATGTCTATGCGCCGAATACCGGAGCCCCCAAGTATATAAAACAATTACTCATAAACAGAAGCAACCTTATTGATAAGAATGTGGTAATTGCAGGGGACTTTAACACCCCACTTACAGAAATGGATAGATCATCTAGACACACGGTCAATAAAGAAACAAGGGCCCTGAATGAGACATTGGATCAGATGGACTTGACAGATCTATTTAGAACTCTGCATCCCAAAACAACAGAATATACTTTCTTCTCGAGTGCACATGGAACATTCTCCAAGATAGATCATATACTGGGTCACAAAACAGCCCTTCATAAGTTTACAAGAGTTGAAATTATACCATGCATACTTTCAGACCACAATGCTATGAAGCTTGAAATCAACCACAGGAAAAAGTCTGGAAAACCTCCAAAAGCGTGGAGGTTAAAGAACACCCTACTAACGAATGAGTGGGTCAACCAGGCAATTAGAGAAGAAATCAAAAAATATATGGAAACAAACGAAAATGAAAATACAACAATCCAAACGCTTTGGGACGCAGCGAAGGCAGTCCTGAGAGGAAAATACATTGCAATCCAGGCCTATCTCAAGAAACAAGAAAAATCCCAAATACAAAATCTAACAGCACACCTAAAGGAAATAGAAGCAGAACAGCAAAGGCAGCCTAAACCCAGCAGAAGAAGAGAAATAATAAAGATCAGAGCAGAAATAAACAATATAGAATCTAAAAAAACTGTAGAGCAGATCAACGAAACCAAGAGTTGGTTTTTTGAAAAAATAAACAAAATTGACAAACCTCTAGCCAGGCTTCTCAAAAAGAAAAGGGAGATGACCCAAATAGATAAAATCATGAATGAAAATGGAATTATTACAACCAATCCCTCAGAGATACAAACAATTATCAGGGAATACTATGAAAAATTATATGCCAACAAATTGGACAACCTGGAAGAAATGGACACATTCCTGAACACCCACACTCTTCCAAAACTCAATCAGGAGGAAATAGAAAGCTTGAACAGACCCATAACCAGCGAAGAAATTGAATCGGTTATCAAAAATCTCCCAAGAATAAGAGTCCAGGACCAGATGGCTTCCCAGGGGAGTTCTACCAGACATTTAAAGCAGAGATAATACCTATCCTTCTCAAGATATTCCAAGAAATAGAAAGGGAAGGAAAACTTCCAGACTCATTCTATGAAGCCAGTATTACTTTGATTCCTAAACCAGACAGAGACCCAGTAAAAAAAGAGAACTACAGGCCAATATCCCTGATGAATATGGATGCAAAAATTCTCAATAAGATACTAGCAAATCGATTTTCAACAGCATATAAAAAGAATTATTCACCATGATCAAGTGGGATTCATTCCTGGGATGCAGGGCTGGTTCAACATTCACAAATCAATCAACGTGATACATCACATTAACAAAAAAAAAGAGAAGAACCATATGATCCTGTCAATCGATGCAGAAAAGGCCTTTGACAAAATCCAGCACCCTTTCTTAATAAAAACCCTTGAGAAAGTCGGGATAGAAGGAACATACTTAAAGATCATCAAAGCCATTTATGAAAAGCCCACAGCCAACATCATCCTCAACGGGGAAAAACTGAGAGCTTTTTCCCTGAGATCAGTAAGACGACAGGGATGCCCACTCTCACCGCTGTTGTTTAACATAGTGCTGGAAGTTCTAGCATCAGCAATCAGACAACAAAAGGAAATCAAAGGCATCAAAATTGGCAAAGATGAAGTCAAGCTTTCGCTTTTTGCAGATGACATGATATTATACATGGAAAATCCGATAGACTCCACCAAAAGTCTGCTAGAACTGATACATGAATTCAGCAAAGTTGCAGGATACAAAATCAATGTCCAGAAATCAGTTGCATTCTTATACACTAACAATGAAGCAACAGAAAGACAAATAAAGAAAATGATCCCATTCACAATTGCACCAAGAAGCATAAAATACCTAGGAATAAATCTAACCAAAGATGTAAAGGATCTGTATGCTGAAAACTATAGAAAGCTTATGAAGGTAATTGAAGAAGACTTAAAGAAATGGAAAGACATTCCCTGCTCATGGATTGGAAAAATAAATATTGTCAAAATGTCAATACTACCCAAAGCTATCTACACATTCAATGCAATCCCAATCAAAATTGCACCAGCATTCTTCTCGAAACTAGAACAAGCAATCCTAAAATTCATATGGAACCACAAAAGGCCCCGAATAGCCAAAGGAATTTTGAAGAAGAAGACCAAAGCAGGAGGCATCACAATCCCAGACTTTAGCCTCTACTACAAAGCTGTCATCATCAAGACAGCATGGTATTGGCACAAAAACAGACACACAGACCAATGGAATAGAATAGAAACCCCAGAACTAGACCCACAAACGTATGGCCAACTCATCTTTGACAAAGCAGGAAAGAACATCCAATGGAAAAAAGACAGCCTCTTTAACAAATGGTGCTGGGAGAACTGGACAGCAACATGCAGAAGGTTGAAACTAGACCACTTTCTCACACCATTTACAAAAATAAACTCAAAATGGATAAAGGACCTAAATGTGAGACAGGAAACCATCAAAACCTTAGAGGATAAAGCAGGAAAAGATCTCTCTGACCTCAGCCGTAGCAATCTCTTATTCGACACATCCCCAAAGGCAAGGGAATTAAAAGCAAAAGTGAATTACTGGGACCTTATGAAGATAAAAAGCTTCTGCACAGCAAAGGAAACAACCAACAAAACTAAAAGGCAACCAACGGAATGGGAAAAGATATTTGCAAATGACATATCGGACAAAGGGCTAGTATCTAAAATCTATAAAGAGCTCACCAAACTCCACACCCGAAAAACAAAGAACCCAGTGAAGAAATGGGCAGAAAACATGAATAGACACTTCTCTAAAGAAGACATCCAGATGGCCAACAGGCACATGAAAAGATGTTCAGTGTCGCTCCTTATCAGGGAAATACAAATCAAAACCACACTCAGGTATCACCTCACGCCAGTCAGAGTGGCCAAAATGAACAAATCAGGAGACTATAGATGCTGGAGAGGATGTGGAGAAACGGGAACCCTCTTGCACTGTTGGTGGGAATGCAAATTGGTGCAGCCGCTCTGGAAAGCAGTGTGGAGGTTCCTCAGAAAATTAAAAATAGACCTACCCTATGACCCAGCAATAGCACTGCTAGGAATTTATCCAAGGGATACAGGAGTACTGATGCATAGGGGCACTTGTACCCCAATGTTCATAGCAGCACTCTCAACAATAGCCAAATTATGGAAAGAGCCTAAATGTCCATCAACTGATGAATGGATAAAGAAATTGTGGTATATATACACAATGGAGTACTATGTGGCAATGAGAAAAAATGAAATATGGCCCTTTGTAGCAACGTGGATGGAACTGGAGAGTGTAATGCTAAGTGAAATAAGCCATACAGAGTAAGACAGATACCATATGGTTTCACTCTTATGTGGATCCTGAGAAACTTAACAGGAACCCATGGGGGAGGGGAAGGAAAAAAAAAAAAAAGAGGTTAGAGTGGGAGAGAGCCAAAGCATAAGAGACTGTTAAAAACTGAGAACAAACTGAGGGTTGATGGGGGGTGGGAGGGAGGGGAAGGTGGGTGATGGGTATTGAGGAGGGCACCTTTTGGATGAGCACTGGGTGTTGTATGGAAACCAATTTGTCAATAAATTTAATTAAAAAAAAAAAAACTTGTAGTTTTAAAGGATAGCAAACTTGGATGGGATAGAGCCCAGAAGGCACTTCACAGCTCCAAGAGAGTAAGCAGGCAAATAATAACACAGTGGGAGACAGTATGGAAACAGCAATCTGAAGAGTGCCTCAGGCACATGAAGTGAAGACAATTCACTCTTCTGAGTATGTCCCTGAGTGGCACCTTTCCCAGAGACATCTCTCTGGGAAAAAGGGAGCTGTCTGGTGCCATTATCCTCCTATTCCCCTCAGCATAAACAGAGCCACATGCTGGAAACAGTTCAGTGCTAACACTGGCTGCCTAATTTGCATACACCAGGCCCCACACCCCTGCACTCTAGTGGGACAGCCCTTCTCAGTCATGCTTACCTGAACCGAGTGCAACAGACTTCTCCCTAAGACCAGCACAAACAGCTGCCCACAACACATTTCCGACCAGAGAGGTCTGCATGGCCCCATTTCTGAGGAGATGGTGACAGGTTTCATTTCATAAGCACACCAGAGCATAACAAGTTAAAACTCACCACATTCAGGCCAAGGACCAAACACTTCCCACAGTAGGCAAGAAAAGTCTGTGAAGACCACTGGCCTGAAGGATAAAGCAGCCAAGACACAATAGCAGAGTGCATGCAGCAAACGCCAGAGACACTCCTTGAAGTACCAGTCCCTGAGCACTACATGACCTCTTCCTAAGGCCATTATTTTCAGAAACAGGAGACATAAGTGGCTTTTCTAATACAAACAATAAGGCAGAGACTTAAACAAAATGCAAAGATGGAGGAATTTATCCCAAATGAAGGAACAAGAAGAGGCCATGGGGAAAGATATAAGGGAAACAGATATAAGTAACATGCCCGATGGAGAATTAACAGCACTAATCATAAGGATACACACTGAGCTTGCGAAAAGTATACAAGACATCAGTGAGACCATTACTATAAAGATAAAAGACTTAAAAAAGAATCAATCAGAGATGAAAAGTGCAATAAACAGGATTAGAAATACCCATGATGCAAGGGAGAGCAGGCTGGAAGAAGCAGAGGAGTGAATTAGAGACCTAGAAGACAAAGTAATGGAAAGCAATTAAGCTAACCAAAAGAGAGAAGGAAGAATTATGAATCATGGGAACAGATTTAGGGAATTCAGAGACTCCATCGCACATAATAACATCCCTATTATAAAAGTCCAAGATGAAGCACAGAAAAAAAGGGGGGGCACAAAATTTATTTGAAGAAATTAATAGCTGAAAACTTCCCTACTCTGGGGAAGGAAACAGACAACCAGATACAGGAGGCAGATAACTCCCATCAAAATCAACAAAAGCAGGTCATTAACAAGACATTTTGTAATTAAATTTGCAAAATGTGATAAAGAAAAATCTTAAAAGTAGGAAGACAAAATAATTCCTTAACATAAAAGAAAGACACATAAGGCTATCTGGAGATTTCTCAACAAAAACAGGAGCAAGGTAGAAGTGAATGGCATGGTATATTCAAAGTGCTGAATGGGAAAAAATCTGGAGCCGAATGCCTGATTTAGCAAGGTTATCATTCAGAATAGGAGGAGAGATAAATAGTTTCCCTGAAAAATAAAAACTAAAGGAGTTCATGACCACAAAACCATCCATGCAGGAAATATTAAAGGGAACTTTTTGAGTGAAAAGGAGAGACCAAAAGTGACAAAGACCAGAAAGGATTAGAAAAAGAAAATTTTCAGAAACAATATCAAAAGATGTAACAAAATGATACTAAATCCATATCTATCAGTAATTGATTTGAATGTAAATGGAATAAATGCTCCATCAAAAGACATAGGATGTCAGAATAAATGTTAAAAAGACCCATCTCTATGCTTCCTACAAGAGATTCATTGTAGCCGCTCTGGAAAGCAGTGTGGAGGTTCCTCAGAAAATTAAAAATAGACCTACCCTATGACCCAGCAATAGCACTGCTAGGAATTTATCCAAGGGATACAGGAGTACTGATGCATAGGGGCACTTGTACCCCAATGTTCATAGCAGCACTCTCAACAATAGCCAAATTATGGAAAGAGCCTAAATGTCCATCCACTGATGAATGGATAAAGAAATTGTGGTATATATACACAATGGAATACTACGTGGCAATGAGAAAAAAATGAAATATGGCCTTTTGTAGCAACGTGGATGGAACTGGACAGTGTAATGCTAAGTGAAATAAGCCATACAGAGAAAGGCAGATACCATATGGTTTCACTCTTATGTGGATCCTGAGAAACTTAACAGGAACCCATGGGGGAGGGGAAGGAGAAAAAAAAAAAAGAGGTTAGAGTGGGAGAGAGCCAAAGCATAAGAGACTGTTAAAAACTGAGAACAAACTGAGGGTTGATGGGGGGTGGGAGGGAGGGGAGGGTGGGTGATGGGTATTGAGGAGGGCACCTTTTGGGATGAGCACTGGGTGTTGTATGGAAACCAATTTGTCAATAAATTTCATATATATATATATATATATAAAAGAGATTCATTGTAGACCTTAAGACACCTAAAGATTGAAAGTGAGGGGAAGGAGAGGCATTTTTCATACAAATGGGTGTCAAAAGAAAGAGTAGTAATACTTACATCAGACAAACTACAATTTAAAACAAATACTAACATGAGACAAATAATGGCACTATATAATCATAAAGAGGAAATCAAGCAAGAAGATATACAATTGGAAATATTTATGTACTTGATATGGTCTCACCCAAATATATAAAACAATTAATGATAAACATAAAGGAACTTATTGACAATAATATAATAATTTTTAACACCCCACTTACATCAATGGACAGATCAAATAAACAGAAAATCGACAAAGAATCAATGGTTTTGAATGACACACTGGACCAGATGGACTTAACAGATATATTCAGAACATTCCTTCTTAAAACAGTAGAACACACAATCTTTTCAAGTGCACAGGGAACATTATGCAGAACAGATTATACATTAGGTCACACAATAAGCCTCAACAAATACAGAAAGATTGAAATAATACCATGGACCATTTTTTTGACTACAACTCTTATGAAACTAGAAGTACATTACAACAAAATCTGGAAAGATAAAAAATACAAAAGGTTACACAACATACTACTAAACAATGAATGGGTCAGCCGGAAAATAAAAGAAGAATAAAAAAAACAGACAGGGAAACACATGAAAATGACAACACAATGCTCTAAATACTGAGTTGCAGCAAAAGTGGTCCTAAGAGGGAAATATATAGCAATACAGGGTTACTCCAAGAAGAAAAATCTCAAGTAAACAATCTAACCTTATACCTAAAAAAAGCTAGAAAAAGAACAAAGCACAAAGCCAGTAGAAGGAATGAAATAATAAAAATTAGAGCAGAAATAAACGATATAGAAAAAAAAGAGATAAATAAAATGAGGATGTGGTTCTTTGAAAAAATTAATAAAATTGACAAACTCCTAGACAGAGTTATCAAGAAGAAAATGCAAAGGACACATATAAATAAAATCACAAATGAGAGAAGAGAAATAATAACCAACACCACAGAAATACAAACCATTATAAGACAATATTATGAAAAACTACATGCCAACAAATTGGACAAGTTGGAAGGGATGAATAAACTTCTAGAGACATATAAACTACCAAAACTAAAACAGGAAGAAATATAACACTGGAGCACCCCAATAACCAGCAATAAATATATAACAACATATACATCTGTTGTGAAATAAGCCAGAGAAAGACACATACTATATGATTTCATTCATATGTGGAATTTAAGAAAGTAAAGGGCAAAAGGAGAAAGAGAGAGGCAAGCCAAGAAACAAACTCTTAATTACAGAGAACAAAATGATGGTTACCAGAGGGGAGGTGGGTTTGTGTGAGTAAAAGGTGTAATGGGAATTAAGGAGTGCACCTGTTGTGATTAATTAGGCTTGTGTGATGTATATTGTTGTTGAATCACTATTTTGTACACTTGAAACCAATATAACATGGAATATTAACTATACTGCAATTTAAAATAAAATAAAATATATATTTAAAAAAGTATGGTGATTGCTAGTGGCTGGTGGGGTGTATGGTGAGATGTTGATAAGTGGTACAAAGTGTTAGTTTTGCAGGATACATAAGTCCTGGAGATCTAATGGAAAACCATTTGACTATAGTTAACAATGTTGTACTGTATACTTGAAGTTTGCTAAGAGTGTAGAATTTAGGTGTTTCCATCACCAAGAAAGTAACTATGAGGTAAGGAATATGTTAATTAACTTGATTGTGGTGTATATTTCACAATGTATACATATATCATATCACAAATTTGCATATATTAAATATATACAATTTTATTTATGTTTTTCAAGTTTTTATTTAAATTCAAGTTACTTGACACACAGTTGTAATGTTAGTTCCAGGTATACAATACAGTGATTCAGCACTTCCCTACAACTATTGCTCATCACAAGTGCACTCCTTAATTCCCATCACCTATTTAACATCCTCTCACCCACCTCCCTTCTCATAACAATCACTTTGTTCTCTACAGTTAAGAGTATGTTTTTTCATTTTTTCCCTGTGCTGGATTGTTTTGTTTCTTAAATTCCACATATGAGTGAAATCCTATGGTATTTGCCTTTCTTTGACTGACTTACTTTTCTTAGCATAATGCTTTCTAGCTCCATCCACATCATTACAAATGGCAAGATATCATTCTAAGACTCAGTAATATTACATTGTATATGTGTGTGAATACACACACACACACACACACACATACACACACACACACACACACACACACTACATATTATTTATCCATTCAGTAGTCAGTGGACACTTGGGCTGTTTCCATAATGTGGCTCTTGTAGATAATGCTGCTATAAGATCAGGGTGCATGCATTAATTTCAGTTAGTATTTTTGTATTCATTGTGTAGATACCTAGTAGTGCAATTGCTGGGCCATAGGGTAATTCTATTTTTAATTTTTGAAGAACCTCCATACTGTGTTCCAGAGTGGCTGCACCAGTGTGCATTCCCACCAACAGTACACAAGTGTTCCTTTTTCTCCACATCCTAGCCAACACGTGTTGTTTCTTGTATTGTTGATTTTAGCCATTCTGATTGGTGTAAGGTGATATGTCTCATCATGGTTTTGATTTGTATTTCCCTGATTATAAGTGATGTTGAGTATCTTTTCATGTGTCTGGTGGCCATCTGTATGTATTCTTTGGAAAAAATATTTATTCATGTATTCTGCCCATTTTTTAACTGGATTTTATTCCTTGCTTAGGTGATTAATTGTATAAGTTCTTTATGAATGTTGGATACTAACCCTTTATCAGATATGTCATTTGCAAATATCTTCTCCCATTCTATAGGTTACCTTCTTTTTTTATTGATTTTTTACTTAGTTGTGCAGAAGCTTTTTATTTTGATATAGTCCTAACAGTGTATTTTTTGCTTTTGTTTCCTTGTGTTAGGAGAGATATCTAGAAATAAATTTCATTGGCCAATATCAAAGAAGTCACTGCCTGTGTTCTTCTCTAGGATTTTTATGGTTTCAGTTCTCACATTTAGGCCTTTAATCCATTTTGAATTTATTGTTTGTATGGTGTAAGAAAGTGGTCCACTTTTATTATTTTGCATGTTGCTGTCCAGTTTTCCCAACACCATTTGTTGAAGACACATTCTTGATCCCATTTAATATTCTTTCCTACTTCTTTGAGGATCAGTTGGCCATATAGTTGTGCGTTCATTTCTGGGTCTTTTGTTCTGTTACATCTAAGTGTCCATTTTTGTGCCATTACCATACTTTTTTGATTACTAAAGCTTTTTAATATAACTTGAAGTTCAGAATTGTGATGCATCCAACTTTTCTTTTTCAAGGGTGCTTTGGCTATTTGGGGTCTTGTGTGGTTCCATACAAATTTTAGGAATCTTTGTTCTAACTCTGAAAAATGCTGTTTTAATTTTGACATAAATTTTATGAAATGTGTAGATTTCTTTGTGTAGTGTAATTTTTTTTAATTTTTTTTTTCAACGTTTTATTTTATTTTTGGGACAGAGAGAGACAGAGCATGAACGGGGGAGGGGCAGAGAGAGAGGGAGACACAGAATCGGAAGCAGGCTCCAGGCTCTGAGCCATCAGCCCAGAGCCCGACGCGGGGCTCGAACTCACGGACCACGAGATCGTGACCTGGCTGAAGTCGGACGCTTAACCGACTGCGCCACCCAGGCGCCCCTGTGTAGTGTAATTTTTAACAATATTTGTTCTTTCAATCCATGAGCATGGAATTTCTTTTCATTTATTTGTGTCATTTTCTATTTCTTTCATGAGTATTTATACTTTTCAGAATATGGGTCTTTAATCTCTTTGGTTACATTTATTCCTATGTTTCTTATTGATTTTGGTGCAGTTGTACCGTTTTGTTAATTTCTCTTTCTGTTGATTCATTATTGTTGGATAAAAATGCAACAGATTTGTGTATATTGATTTTGTATCCTAAAACTTCACACAATTCATTTATCATTTCTAGCAATTTTTGGTGGAGATTTTCAGGTTTTCTATATAGACTACCATATCATCTGCAAAGAGTGTTTTACTTCCTCCGTGCTGATTTCAATGCATTTTATTTCTTTTTGTTGCCTGATTCCTGTGGCTAAGACTTCCAGTATTATGTTAAATAACAGTGGTGTTAGTTGACAGCAGTGTCTTTTTCCTGATTGTAGAGGAAAAGCTCTGATTTTTCCGTATTGAGGATAATATTAGTTGTGGGTCTTTCATAGATGTCCTTCATTATGTTGAGATATGCTCTCTCTTATCCTACCTTGCTGAGGGTTTTTATCATGAATGGATGTTGTAGTTTGTCAAATGTTTTTTTCCGCATCTATCGAAATGGTGGTATGGTTCTTATAATTTGTTTCATTAATGTGATGTATCACATTGGTTGATTTGCAAATATCAAGCCAGCATTGTAACCCAGGAATAAATCCCACGTGATTGTGGTGAATAATTTTTAATGTATTGTTGGATTTGGCTTGCTAGTATTTTACTAAGAATTTTTGCATCTGTGTTTATTAAGGGTATTCTCCTTTAGTTCCCTTTTTATAATTGGTGTCTTTTTCTGGTTTGGGTAACAGGGTAATGCTTTCCTCATAAAATGAATTTGGAAGTTTTCTATCCTTTTCTATTAATTTTGGAATAGTTTATGGAAAATAGGTATTAGCTCTTCTTAAATGTTTGGTATAATTTTCCTGTGTAGCCACCTGGTCCTGGAGTTTTGTTTGTTGGCAGTCTTTGATTACTGATTCAACTATTTTTCTGGTTATTTGTCTGTTCAAGTTGTCTATTTCTTACTGTTTCAGTTTTGGTAGTTTATGTTTTTAGGAAATCATCCATTTCTTCCAGGTTGTCCAGTTTTTTTTAGCATATAATTTTTCATAAAATTATTTTATAATGGTTTGTATTTCTGTGGTGTTGATTGTTGAGATATTTTTCCTCTCTCATTTGTGATTTTATTTAATTGGGTTCTTTCTCTTTTTGATGAGTCTGGCTAGAGGCTTATCTTTTTCATTAACTTGTAAAAGAACCAAGTCTTTATTTCATTGATCTTTTCTATTGTTTTTCTTTATTTTTAGCTTCTATATCATTTATTTCTTCTCTAATCTTTATTATTTCCTTCCTTATGGTAGCGTAGGCTTTGTTTTTGTTTTTGTTTGTTTTGTTTTTGTTTTGTTTTGTTGTTTTTTTAGTAGCTCCTTTAGGTGTAAGGTTGGATTGTTTGAAATTTTTCTTGCTTCTGAGATAGGCCTGTATTGCTATATACTTTCTTTTTAACACTGCTTTTGCTGCACCTTAAAGCTTTGGGACCATTGTGTTTTCACTTTCATTTGTTTCTGTGTACTTTTAAGTTTATTCTTTCATTGTCTGTTTGACCCACTTATTGCTAAGTAGAATGTTGTTTCACCTCCATGTATTTGTGTTCTCTCTATAGTTTTTTTTATGGTTGATTTCTAGTTTCATACCATTGTCATCAGAAAAATTGTATGGTATGGTTTACATTTTTTTTATTTGTTGAGGTCTGTTTGGTGTTCTAATATTGATCTATTCTGGAGAATGTTCCAAATGCACTTGAAAAGAATGTGTATTCTGTTGTTCTAGGATGGAATGTTCTGAATGTACCTGGTAGTCCATCTGGTACAGTTTATCATTAAAAGCCATTGTTTGTTGATTTTCTGTTTAGTTCTTCTGTCCATTTATGTAAGTGGGGAGTTAAAGTTCCCTAGTATTCCCATAATTTGGCTATTGTTGAAAGTGCTGCTATCAACATTGGGGTACAAGTGCCCCTATGCATCAGCACTCCTGTATCCCTTGCGTAAAATCCTAGCAGTGCTATTGCTGGGTCATAGGGTAGATCTATTTTTAATTTTGTGAGGAACCTCCACACTGTTTTCCAGAGCAGTTGCACCAGTTTACATTCCCACCAACAGTGCAAGAGGGTTCCCATTTCTCCACATCCTCTCCAGCATCTATAGTTTCCTGATTTGTTCATTTTAGCCTCTCTGACTGGCGTGAGGTGATGTCTCAGTGTGATTTTGATTTGTATTTCCCTGATGAGTCTAAATGTCCATCAATTGATGAATGGATAAAGAAGTTGTGGTTTATATATACAATAGAATACTACTTTGCGATGAGAAAGAATGAAATCTGGCCTTTTGTAGCAACGTGGAGAGAACTGGAGAGTGTTATGCTAAGTGAAATAAGTCATACAGAGAAAGACAGGTAATGTATGTTTTCACTCTTATGTGAATCCTGAGAATCTTAACAGAAGACCATGGGGGAGGGGAAGGGAAAAAAGTTACAGAGAGGGAAGGAAGCAAACCATAAGAGACTCTTAAAAACTAGAACAAACTGAGGGTTCATGGGGGGTGGGAGGGAGGAGAGGGTGGGTGATGGGCATTGAGGAGGGCACCTGTTGGGATGAGCACTGGGTGTTGTATGGAAACCAATTTGACAATAAATTTCATATTAAAAAATAAAATAAAGAAAGAAAGTTCCCTACTGTTATTGTAGTATTTTAAATTAGTTTTTTTATATTTGTTATTAATTATTTTATATATCCGGGTGCTCTCATGTTGGGTGCATAAATATTTACAATGATTATATCTTCTTGTTGTATTGTCTTCTTTTTATCTATATATTCCCCTTTTTTTTTCCTTGTTGCAGTCTTTGTTGTACATGTAGTTAGTCTAATATAAGTATTGATACTTTGGTCTTCTTTTGACACCCATTTGAACAATAAATTTTCTTCATGCCCTCATTTTCAGTCTGAAGGTGTCTTTAGGTCTAAAATGAGTCTCTTGTTGGCAACAAATAGATGGGTCTTGTGGTTTTTTAAATCCATTCTGACACTCTTTGTCTTTTCTTGGAGTGTTTAGTCCATTTAAATTCAAAGTAATTATTGATAGGAGTGTATTTAGTGCCATTTTACTTATTTTGTCATTGTTTCTAGAGATTTTCTCTAATTCTTTCTTGTCTCTGTCAATTTTGGCCTCTCCTTTGCACTCAACAAGTTCCCTTAATATTTCCTTCATGCCTGTTTTAGTTGTCCTGAACTGCTTTAATTTTTGTTTGCCTGGGAAATTCTTTTTAGTGTTTTTATTTAAATTCCAGTTAGTTACCATATTTGTAATATATTTTCAGGTGTATAAAATAGTGATTCAACGCTTACATAGAACACCTGGTGTTCATCATAACAAGTGTACTCCTTAATCCTTATCACCTATTTAAAACATATCCCTACCCACCTCGCTTCTGGTAACCATTAGTTTTTGATCTATGGTTAATGGTCTGTTTCTGGGTTTGCTTCTCATTCTTTTTCCCCCCTTTTCTCATTTGTTTTGTTTCTTAAATTCTAAATCACATGTTATTTTTCTTTCTGTGACTGATTTCAGTTAGCATACACTTCTCTATCTCCATCCATGTCATTGCTAATGGCAAGATTTCATTCTTTTTTTTTTAAATCCCTGAGTAATATTCCATTGTGTGTGTGTGTGTGTGTATACACATATACATTCCATTTTTTTTTCTTCTCAGATATAGGGTTAGGGTTAGGTTTAGGGTCAGGGTAAGTGTATGTTCCTGGTATACTATAGTTTACAAAACTATAACCCTCTAAAACCAGAGGGTTATATTTAGGGTTAAATTTAAGGTTAGGGATAGAGGTTAGGACTTAGGTTTAGGTTTAGTTATTAGGAGTTAATGTTAGTGTTAAGGTTTATACCTAGGGTTATGGGGTCAGTTATTAGTGGGTTTATATTACTGAAAGAAGATGTTACTTAGATGACAGTTTATACATTGTAATTTCTTTTTTCTTTTTTTAATATGAAATTTATTGTCAAATTGGTCTCCATACAGCACCCAGTGCTCATCCCAAAAGGTGACCTCCTCAATACCCATCAACCACCCTCCTCTCCCTCCCACCCCCATCAACCCTCTGTTTGTTTTTAGTTTTTAAGAGTCTCTTATGCTTTGGCTCTCTCCCTCTCTAACTTCTTTTTTTTTTCTTCCCCTCCCCCATGGACTTCTGTTAAGTTTCTTAGGACCTACATAAGTGTGAAAACATATGGTATCTTTCTATGTATGGCTTATTTTCACTTAGCATAACACTCTCCAGTTCCATCCATGTTGCTACAAAAGGCCATATTTCATTCTTTCTCATTGCCACGTAGTATTCCATTTGTATATATACATTGTAATTTCAATGTGTGAAGCACCAGGCTCTTCCCTTGTACTTCTATTGCATCCATTTATAAACACACATATGTTAATGAAATAAGATGTTATTTGAATGAGGGATTTTACACAGTGTAGTTTCAGTGAGATAAGGACAGGGATCTTCCTATATGCTCCTAACATATGTTTACAAACATGTATATCTTAATGAAAGAAGGTGTTACTTGAAATATAAATTATATGCTACCTAGTTTCATTCAAGAAAGAATAGATCTATTCCCACATGCTTCTACACATACATTTATAAACACATCTATATCAATGAAAGAAGTTACTTGAATGATGATTTATATACAAAGTAGTTTCAATGAGTTAAGCATATGACTATTCCCATATGCCTTTACAGGTATGTGTAGAAACTTTTAATGAAATAAGATGATACTTGAAAGACAGATCATACATAGCATGGTTTCAGAGTGTTAAGCATGCAGCTATTCCCATATGCTTCTACACATACATTTACAAACACGTGTATCTTACTCAAAGAAGACATTAGTTGAAGGATGCATTATACACATGATAATTCCAACTAGTTAAGCATACTGATACTATCTTATCTTTCTACACATAACTTATATCTTAATGAAAGCAGATATTACTCGACAGAAAGTTTACACACAGTGGGTTTTCCATGTGCTAAGCATGCAGCTATTCCCATAGGCTTCTTTTTTAAATTTAAATTCCAGTTAGTTAACATACAGTATAATATTAGTTTCAGGTGCATAATTCAGTTATTCAACACTTACAAACAATGCCAAGTGCTCTTCACAACAAGTGCACTCCTTAATCTCCATCACCAGTTTAACCCAAATTCCCACCCACCTGCCCTCTGGTAAACATCAGTTTGCCCTCTATGGTTAAAAGTTGTTTTCTTGGTTTGCTTTTTCTCTTCTTTTCTCCCATGATTATTTGTTTTGATTTTTAAATCCCACATATGAGTAAATATATATGTGGAAATATATGAGTGAAATATGTCATATTTCACTTTCCATGATACTCTTTAGCTTCATCCACATTACTGCAAAAGGCAAGATTTCATTCTTTTTGATGGCTGAATAATATTGGCTTTATATTATACATACCACATCTTCTTTATCCATTCATCAGTCAAAGGACATTTGGGCTCTTTCCATAATTTGGCTATTGTTGATAATGCTATAAACATTAAGATGCACGTATCCCTTCAAATAAGTATTTGTGTATTCTTTACATAAATTGCTGGATCATAGGGTAGTTCTATCTTTAACACTCTGAGGAAGATCCACACTGTTTTCCAGAGTGGCTGCACCAGTTTGCATTCCCACCAACAGTGCAAGAAGATTTCCCTTTTTCCACATCCTCACCAACACCTATTATTTGCTGTGTTGTTAATTTTAGCCATTATGAAATGTGTGAGATGATATCTCATTGTAGTTTTGATTTGTATTTCTGATGATCAGTGATGTTGAGCATATTTTCATATTTCCACTGGCCATCTTCTGTGTTCTTTGGAAAAATATCTATTCATGCCTTCTGGCTATATTTTATCTGGATTACTTGTGTGTTTTATGTTGACTATTTTAAGTTCTTTATATATTTTGGACAGTAACCCTTTACCAGACATGTTATTTGCAAAAATTTTATCCCATTCCATAGGTGGCCTTTTAGGTTATTTTGCTTGTTTGTTTCCTTTACTGTGAGATGCTTTTCATTTTGATGAAGTGGCAGTAATTTCTTTTTGTTTTTGTTTCCCTTGCCTCATGAGGCATATCTAGTAAAAAGTTGGTATTGCCAATGTCAAAGATGTTATTACCTGTGTTCTTCTCTAGGATTTTAATGATTTCCTGTCTTACATTTATGTCTTTAATCCATTTTGACTTAATTTTTTGTATGGTGCAAGAAAGTGTTCAAATTTCATTCTTTGCATGGAGCTATTCAGTTTTTATATCAGAAACTTTTACCACTCCTATTATGAATGATAGTATTCCTGGATAGAGTATTCTTGGCTTCAGATTTTTTCCCATTTAGTACTTTGTATATACCATTCCATTCCCATCTGTCTTTCCAGGTTTCTGTTGAGAAATCCCTTGTAGTTTTCCTTGTAGTTTAAGGACCTCTTTTGTCTTGCTGCTTTTAATATTTTTTCTTTGTAACTATATTTTGCAAATTTAATTAAAATATGTCTTGGGGTTAGCCTGTTCTTATTGATTCTGGTGGGAATTCTCTGTGCCTCCTGGATCTGGATATGTGTTTCTGTCCCCAGATTAGGGATGTTTTCAGCTATTATTTCTTCAAATAAATTTTCTACTTCCATGTCTCTCTTTGCTTCTTCTGGGACTCCTATAGTACAAATATTATTACATTTGACAGAGTCACTGAGTTCCTTAAGTCTATTCACATGTTGTATAATTCTTCTTCTCTTTTGTTCAGCTTTATTACTTTCCATTACTTTGTCATCTAGGTCACTAATTCATTCCTCTGCTTCTTCCATCCTGCTGTTCATTGCATCAAGCATGTTTTTAATCTCATTTATTGCACTTTTCATCTCTAATTGATTCTTTTTTTAACTCTTTGTCTCTGTCATAAGTGTCTCACTGATGGTTTGTATACTTTTCTCAAGCCCAGTGTGTATGCTTATCATTGTTGCTTTAAATCAGGCATTTTACTTATATCTGTTTCACTTAGATCTCTGGGTTTAACCTTATCTATTTCTTTATTTTGGGATAAATTCCTCTGTGTTTGAGTTTTGTCTATGTCTTTGCCTTCTTCTGTATGTTAGAAAAGCCAGTTATGTTTCCTGCTCAGGAAAGTAATGGCCTTATGAAGAGGTCACATAATGTGAGGGCTTGGCACTTCACCAAGTATCTCTGGTGTGTTTTGCATGTGTACTGTTCTTGTATTTTGTCTGCTCTATCTTTCAGGTCTGCAATCTGCTGAGGCTCTCCTTGCCTACTGTTGGTAATGTTTGGTTCCTGGCTTCAATATGGCACGTTTCAACTAGTTGTGCTTGGTCTGCTTGTGAAATGATATCTGTCACCATCTTTACTGGTACTGAGGCTCTACAGTACTCTCAGGTCAGGAGATGTGGTGTGGGCAGGTGTTTGTGCTAGTCTTATGGGGGAGGGGCCTGCTTGCAGGGACTGAGGCAAGTTTGACTGTAAAGGGCAGACCCACCTGTGTATGGGACAATGGGGCTTTGTGTATGAAAGTTAGGCAGCCAATGTCTGCACTGTGCTGCTTCCTGCAGGTGGCTTTGTTTATGCTGAGGGGTGGGTAGAGGAAGTGACACATGCCACCTCCTTTGTTCCTGGAAATGTGTCTCCATGAGTACTACCTCTCAGGGACTTGTTCTGAGGAAAGCAAATAATATCTCTGCTCAATGCCCCAGGCACTCTTCAGTTCACTGTTTCCATGCTGTCTACCCTTTGGTGTCCTGACCTCTTTCTCTCTAGGAGCAGAGCAGTGCCCTTCTGCTATGTCCCAGTCTAGCTTGCTGACCTTTAAAAGTCTAAGCTCTAAGCCCTGCTGATTGCATGAAGTCAGAAAATTTAGCACCTTTCATTTTCCAAGCCAATGACTTTGGGTAAATATTTTCCTTGTGTGTTCCCCTGTGTGGTCCTCTCTCAACTTTCTCTGTTGAAAGGATGGATCCTTTCCCTCTGCAGCAACAGCAATGTTTCTTTCCTAAATCACGTGACCACACTTCCTACCTTCTTTGGTGTGACCCCTGTCTTTTTAGTTGTGTAATTTGTTCTGTATGTCTTCAGGTATATTTCTGGAATATTTAGGTTGATTTGATAGTTATCTGGTTGTGTTCATAGGACAAAGTGACCTAGGGTCCTCCTACTCCATTACCATTTTCATTTACCTCAAATATATACAATTTTAATCGTCAACTAGAGTTAATCAAAGTTAGGGGCAAAAGAATTAATCAAGACAAAAAGGCTAAGGGGTGTGGCAGTGAGATTGGAACTGAGAGAACCTTAATAATAGCTAATATTTGCTGAGTGTTTACTGTATGTCAGATATTATTATAAGTGTTTTTCACTATTAATATGCAGATAGTAGATAAGAAAACCAAGGCTGAAAATGGTGGAGTAACTTTCAGCTAATGATAGTAGACTGGGATGTCAAATCCAGACAATGTAGCTCCACAATATATGCTCTTGGCATACATTGTCTACATCCTTAATAAAAGAACTATTTGAAGAAAGAAATAATAGAACTTCAGAAACAAATAACTGAGATCATAAAAGAATGTTAAAAATCAGTGATCAATTTTGAGCCAGGGTGATTGGGTGGTCCCATTCTTAAACAGTAGAACTTGAAAGTTGTTTAGTAGGAATTGTTGTATCTGCAACTCTTGCTTTGTATAATTGTAAGCTCAGTGGAGATGCACAGCTGTGCTGTATACTACAGGTGGTATCCAAATAAACATGGACCTCATGGTTTTCTGCTGAGAGAATATCTACCAGAGACAGGGATGTTATTCTCTGGGCCCCTTGCAATGAACTCTAATCTTTGGACATCAATGGAGCAGGCATTTCTGCAGCTACCTCAGTTTTAAAGAACCTGTGGAATACCAGGAATAGAGAAAAGTATACCTTGGTTGAATACCAAGGTTTGATTCCATGGGAATTTTCCCACTACTGTGTTCATCACTGACAAACTCCCTATCTCTGTAAATGACACCTCTGTCCACACAGCCCCCCAAAAAGAAATCTGACAGTTGTAAGTGTCCCTTCCATCTCAATACACTCATTTTTCTCCACATCCACTCCCAACCTACTAGTCAGACTTTTATAATTTTTTTTTCCTGGATCATTACAGTAGCCCCTTAAGTGGTCTTCCCCCTTTCACTCTTGCACATGAAGGTTTCTCCAACCAACCACTGTATTCAATACACCCTATTTATGCTGATATTCTGTCAGTTATTAAAAGAAGAAAAGCAGAGGGAACAGGGAAGATGGCAGCATAGGAGGACTCTGGGCTCACCGTGCATCCTGCTTATCACTTAGATTCCACCTACACCTGCCTAAATAACCTAGAAAACCGCCAGAGGATTAGCAGAATGGAGTCTCCAGAGCCAAGCGCAGACGAGAGGCAAACAGAAGAGGGTAGGAAAGGGGGCGAGGCGGTGTGCACTCCACAGACTGGCGGGAGGGATCTGGGGCAGAGGGGCGGCCCGCCGGCCAAGCAGAGCCCCGAGTCTGGCTTGCAAAAGAGGACGGGCTGGACGGAGTGTGTTCTGACAGCAAGCGGACTTAGCATCTGGGAGGTCATAAGTTATCAGCTCTGCTCAGAAAGCTGGAAGGCTGGAGGACAAAGGGAGGGAGAGTTGCTGAGCCCTGGGATGACAGAGCTCAGTTTGGCGGGGAACAAAGGCACTAGCCAGCGCCATCTCCCTCGCCCATCCCCAGCCAAAATCCCAAAGGGAACCAGTTCCTGCCAGGGAACTTGCTTGCTCCACGCAAAACCCAACGCTGTGCTTCTGTGGAACCACCACTCTGGCAGTGGGTCTGACTCCCACCCGCTGCCACAGGGCTCCTCCTGAAGTGGACCACATAAGGAGAAGCAAGCTAAGCCTGCCCCTCTTGCCCCATGCACCTTGCCTACCCACCCAGCTAATACAGCAGATCCCCAGCACCACAACCCTGGCAGTGTGTGAGTAGCCCAGATCGGCCATGCCACCCCACAGTGAATCCCGCCCCTAGGAGAGGGGAAGAGAAGGCACACACCAGTCGGACTGTGGCCCCATTGGGGGCTGGGGGCAGACATCAGGTCTGACTGCAGCCCTGCCCACCAACTCCAGTTATACACCACAGCACAGGGGAAGTGCCCTGCAGGTCCACACCACTACAGGGACTATCCAAAATGACCAAACGGAAGAATTCCCCTGAAAAGAATCTCCAGGAAATGACAACAGCTAATGAAGTGATAAAAAGGACTTAAATAATATAACAGAAAGTGAATTTAGAATAATAGTCATAAAATTAATTGCTGTGCTTGAAAACAGTATAGAGGACAGCAGAGAATCTCTTGCTACAGAGATCAAGGGACTAAAGAATAGTCACGAGGAGTTGAAAAACGCTTTAAACGAGATGCAAAATAAAATGGAAACGTTCACGGCTCAGATTGAAGGGCAGAGGAGAGAATAGGTGAACTAGAAGATAAAATTGTGGAAGAAGAGGAAGCTGAGAAAAAGAGAGATAAAAAAATCCAGGAGTATGAGGGGAAAATTAGAGAACAAAGTGATACACTGAAAAGAAATAATATATGTATAATTGGTATCCCAGAGGAGGAAGAGAGACGGAAAGGTGCTGAAGGGGTACTTGAAGAAATAATAGCTGAGAACTTCCCTGAACTGGGGAAGGAAAAGGCATTGAAATCAAAGAGGCACAGAGAACTCCCTTCAGACATAACTTGAATCAAGCTTCTGCACAACATATCATAGGGAAACTGGCAAAAAACAAGGATAAAGAGAAATTTCTGAAAGCAGCAAGGGATAAACGTGCCCTAACATATAAAGGGAGACCTATAAGACTCATAACTGATCTCTCTTTTGAAACTTGGCAGGCCAGAAAGGCATGGCAGGAGATCTTCAATGCGATGAACAGAAAAAATATGCAGCCGACAATCCTTTATCCAGCAAGTCTGTCATTTAGAATAGAAGGAGAGATAAAGGTCTTCCCAAACAAACAAAAACTGAAGGAATTCATCACCACCAAACCAGCCCTACAAGAGATCCTAAGGGGAATCCTGTGAGACAAAGTACCAGAGACATTGCTGCAAGCATAAAACATACAGACATCACAATGACTCTAAACCCATATCTTTCTATAATAACACTGAATGTAAATGGAATAAATGCACCAACCAAAAGACATAGGGTATCAGAATGGATAAAAAAACAAGACCCATCTATTTGCTGTCTACAAGAGACTCATTTTAGACATAGGACACCTTTAGATTGAGAGTGAAGGGATGGAGAACTATTTATCATGCTACTGGAAGCCAAAAGAAAGCTGGAGTAAGCCATACTTATATCAGAGAAACTAGACTTTAAATTAAAGGCTGTAACAAGAGATGAAGAAGGGCATTATATAATAATTACAGGGTTTACCCATCAGGAAGAGCTAACAGTTATAAATGTCTATGCGCAGAGTACGGGAGCCCCCAAATATATAAAACAATTACTCATAAACATAAGCAACCTTATTGATAAGAATGTGGCAATTGCAGGGGACTTTAACACCCCACTTACAGAAATGGATAGATCATCTAGACACACAGTCAATAAAGAAACAAGGGCCCTGAATGAGACATTGGATCAGATGGACTTGACAGATCTATTTAGAACTCTGCATCCCAAAGCAACAGAATATACTTTCTTCTCGAGTGCACATGGAACATTCTGCAAGATAGATCATATACTGGGTCACAAAACAGCCCTTCATAAGTATACAAGAATTGATATCATACCATGCATACTTTCAGACCACAATGCTATGAAGATTGAAATCAACCACAGGAAAAAGTCTGGAAAACCTCCAAAAGCATGGAGGTTAAAGAACACCCTACTAACGAATGAGTGGGTAAACCAGGCAATTAGAGAAGAAATTTAAAAATATATGGAAACAAACGAAAATGAAAATACAACAATCCAAACACTTTGGGATGCAGCGAAGGCAGTCCTGAGAGGAAAATACATCGCGATCCAGGCCTATCTCAAGAAACAAGAAAAATCCCAAATACAAAATCTAACAGCACACCTAAAGGAAATAGAAGCAGAACAGCAAAGGCAGCCTAAACCCAGCAGAAGAAGAGAAATAATAAAAATCAGAGCAAAAATAAACAATAGAGAATCTAAAAAAACTGTAGAGCAGATCAACGAAACCAAGAGTTGGTTTTTTGAAAAAATAAACAAAATTGACAAACCTCTAGCCAGGCTTCTCAAAAAGAAAAGGGAGATGACCCAAATAGATAAAATCAGGAATGAAAATGGAATTATTACAACCAATCCCTCAGAGATACAAACAATTATCAGGGAATACTATGAAAAATTATATGCCAACAAATGGGACAACCTGGAAGAAATGGACAAATTCCTAAACTCCCACAAACTTCCAAAACTCAATCAGGAGGAAATAGAAAGCTTGAACAGACCCATAACCAGCAAAGAAATTGAATCGGTTATCAAAAATCTCCCAACAAATAAGAGTCCAGGACCAGATGGCTTCCCAGGGGAGTTCTACCAGACGTTTAAAGCAGAGATAATACCTATCCTTCTCAAGCTATTCCAAGAAATAGAAAGGGAAAGAAAACTTCCAGACTCATCTATGAAGCCAGTACTACTTTGATTCCTAAACCAGACACAGACCCAGTAAAAAAAGAGAACTACAGGCCAATATCCCTGATGAATATGGATGCAAAAATTCTCAATAAGATACTAGCAAATCGATTTTCAACAGCATATAAAAAGAATTATTCACCATGATCAAGTGGGATTCATTCCTGGGATGCAGGGCTGGCTCAACATTCGCAATTCCATCAACGTGATACATCACATTAATAAAAGAAAAGATAAGAACCATATGATCCTGTCAATCGATGCAGAAAAGGCCTTTGACAACATTCAGCACCCTTTCTTAATAAAAACCCTTGAGAAAGTCGGGATAGAAGGAACATAGTTAAACATCATAAAAGCCATTTATGAAAAGCCCACAGCTAACATCATCCTCAATGTGGAAAAACTGAGAGCTTTCCCCCTGAGATCAGGAACACGACAGGGATGCCCATTCTCCCCGCTGTTGTTTAACATAGTGTTGGAAGTTCTAGCATCAGCAATCAGACAACAAAAGGATATCAAATGCATCAAAATTGGCAAAGATGAAGTCAAGCTTTCGCTTTTTGCAGATGACATGATATTATACATGGAAAACCCGATAGACTCCACCAAAATCTGCCAGAACTGATACATGAATTCAGCAAAGTTGCAATATACAAAATCAATGTACAGAAATCAGTTGCATTCTCATACACTAACAATGAAGCAACAGAAAGACAAATAAAGAAACTGATCCCATTCACAATTGCACCAAGAAGCATAAAAGACCTAGGAATAAATCTAACCAAAGATGTCAAAGATCTGTATGCTGAAAACTATAGAAAGCTTATGAAGGAAATTGAAGAAGATATAAAGAAATGGAAAGACATTCCCTGCTCATGGATTGGAAGAATAAATATTGTCAAAATGTCAATACTACCCAAAGCTATCTACACATCCAATGCAATCCCAAGCAAAATTGTACCAGCATTCTTCTCGAAACTAGAACAAGCAATCCTAAAATTCATATGGAACCACAAAAGGTCCTTAATAGCCAAAGTAATTTTGAAGAAGACCAAAGCAGGAGGCATCACAATCCCAGACTTTAGCCTCTACTGCAAAGCTGTACTCCTCAAGATAGCATGGTATTGGAACAAAAACAGACACATAGACCAATGGAATAGAATAGAAACCCCAGAACTAGACCCACAAACGTATGGCCAACTCATCTTTGACAAAGCAGGAAAGAACATCCAATGGAAAAAAGACAGTCTCTTTAACAAATGGTGCTGGGAGAACTGGACAGCAACATGTAGAAGGATGAAACTAGACCACTTTCTCACACCATTCACAAAAATAAACTCAAAATGGATAAAGGACCTGAATGTGAGACAGGAAACCATCAAAACCCTAGAGGAGAAAGCGGGAAAAGACCTCTCTGACCTCAGCTGTAGTAGTGTATTACTTGACACATCCCCAAAGGCAAGGGAATTAAAAGCAAAAATGAATTACTGGGACCTTATGAAGATAAAAAGCTTCTGCACAGCAAAGGAAGCAACCAGCAAAACTAAAAGGCAACCAACGGAATGGGAAAAGATATTTGCAAATGACATATCGGACAAAGGGCCAGTATCCAAAATCTATAAAGAGCTCACCAAACTCCACACCCGAAAAACAAAGAACCCAGTGAAGGAATGGGCAGAAAACATGAATAGACACTTCTCTATGGAATACATCTGGATGGCCAACAGGCATATGAAAAGGTGCTCAACGTCACTCCTTATCAGGGAAATACAAATCAAAACCACACTCAGATATCACCTCACGCCAGAGTGCCAAATGAACAAATCAGGAGACTATAGATGCTGGAGAGGATGTGGAGAAACGGGAACCCTCTTGCACTGTTGGTGGGAATGCAAATTGGTGCAGCCACTCTGGAAAACAGTGTGGAGGTTCCTCAGAAAATTAAAACTAGACCTACCCTATGACCCAGCAATAGCACTGCTGGACTTTACCCAAGGGATACAGGAGTACTGATGCATAGGAGCACTTGAACCCCAATGTTTATAGCAGCACTTTCAACAATAGCCAAATTATGGAAAGAGCCTAAATGTCCATCAACTGATGAATGGATAAAGAAATTGTGGTTTATGTACACAATGGAGTACTACAGGGCAATGAGAAAGAACGAAATATGGCCCTGTGTAGCAATGTGGATGGAACTGTAGAGTGTGATGCTAAGTGAAATAAGCCATACATAGAAAAACAGATACCATATGTTTTCACTCTTATGTGGATCCTGAGAAACTTAACAGAAACCCATGGGGAAGGGGAAGGAAAAAAAAAAGAGGTTAGAGTGGGAGAGAGCCCAAGCAGAAGAGACTCTTAAAAACTAAGAACAAAGTGAGTGTTGATGGGGGGTGGGAGGGAGGGAGGTTGGGTGATGGGTATTGAGGAGGTCACCTTTTGGGATGAGCACTGGGTGTTGTATGGAAAACAATTTGACAATAAATTTCATATATTGAAAAAAAAAGAAGGCAAGCTTACTCCCATATCACAGCAGCTTTTTTATTCTGCCTAGCAAAGAACACTATTTCCTCAAACTTTTGTCATAGCTCTCTCCTTCTCATGTTGATTAAATTATTTAATATATGAGCTTTGTTTAAATCTTAATTTGAACAAATATTAAAAAAAACATTTATTAGACAGTTGGGGAAATTTGATATTATGAAATGTGATATCAATATTAAGAAAAATCAATATTAAGGAATTTGTATGTGATAGTAATATTGTGCCTGTTTTTAAAAATCTTTATCTTTGTAAAAAACATGTTGAAGTATTTATGACTATGATGATATGATGTCTGTAATATTGTCCAAAATACGCTACAGAATGGGGGAGTCAGTAGGGATGTGGAAAAAGCAAAATTGGGCATATACTGATACAATTGTTAAATTGGGTGAAGGGTACTTGAAAGTCCAGTAAACTATTTTAGTTTTACATGTTGAAATTTTAAGCTTAAATACTTAATATATATTTATGTTTATACACAAAAATACATATATATACACACATATATACACACTCACACACATGTGTGTGGAATAAGCCTGTACTCTACATGAAGGAAAGGCAAACAAAACATCAACGAATAAGAAGAGTGCCACAGGAATGTTGGGACCTTGCAACCTGGAAATTTTTCACCTGTTCAGAGCTTCAGGGCACAGCAACTAGGATTCTGGTTTCCTACATACAAATCCTAACAAAGCAAGTGTTAACACAATGCATGTTTACAAGAAAGAAAGGCCCCTTTCTTATCCATGGTGTCCAAGCCTCATTTCTGAGCTAGAGATGACTGGGGAGAAGGAGTCTACAAAGCAGAGGGTATAAACTAATGATTGACGATCTACATCTGGCCCTTGGCAAGCTACTTTGATTCCATGGTGCTATAAAACTTTTTACATTATAGGCCAACATCCAAATTCTAGCATATTTCACATAAAAGTATTAATTTTCTGCTTTTCTTTAAAATTTGGTAAATTTGGTAATAATTAGTTGGAGTTGAGTGACAATTCTGTTTCAGAGGGGGCAGGTGCCCTCCGGTTTGACACATCCCTACCAGGTCTGCTTTACTTACTATTTTTTCAATGTGCGCCCTTTTTTCTAGTGAACAACAGCATGTTATAGGTTGGTGTATTGTGCTTAGCTCCAAAAGCCTGCTTTAATTTCACTCGGTTTAAACTGTCTTTCTGTTTTTCAATACTCAACAAAACCTGTGGCGCTGTGGTAATAAGGGAAGGAGTGGTGTCTCAGCTGCTTAATTTTAACATAAATGTTATTATTTACCACTGAGAGCCACAGGTTCTCAGTGGGGTAATGCCTATTCAGAAGACACCAGACTTAGTGTTTTCCTAGTTTGGCTTTATAAAAGCCACATGTGAGTAAGAACAAGACATAAGAGTAAAATCCACTAATGAAGCTTGGGCCCATGTGTATAAATGGATCAGTCTTTGTTTCAAGACTTTCTTTCCTCCGATCTCTCAGACTTGTGTGTGTGTGTGTGTGTGTGTGTGTATGTATGTATGTTGGGGATGGAGTGGAGGTGGGCAGACCTGTATGGATTCTGCGGTGGGCTTTCAGGTGGGAGCTTTTGGTGTACACTTTGTTGCATCCTGCAAAGTCACATTGGTGAATCCGTCTTCTCTTCAAATCAAGAGACTCTTCTCCCTGCATTTGGGTCATTGCTGATGGTCTGAGCAAAGAAAGAGAGATAGGACCAAAGAATGATTTTAACGTGGAAGCTAAATAAATGGACTTACATAGAGTGGGATCACCTCATACATGCATTTAATTTATGCAAATTTAACAGTAAGTCTTCAAGAGAAGAAATAATTGAAATAGTTCAAGCAATTCCCTCAACTAGGCCATTCTTTGCAGTAAATGCAGGTCCTGAGAGGTGGTAATGTTTCCTTGGGTGTTTTCTGTTCTAGTTGTGAGCATTTCACTCTAACAAGTCTCATGTTTGTGTTTACATAAATGTATTTTTTCATACAACATGGTTGTTAAAACACAAAACAATGCCTTATTGGTTCTAACATTGGAAGACAAGAGTGCTTTAATCTTAAAGAGAGAAACATTATTCAACTGTACTTTAGAGGAAATTTGAAAATTTTTCAAGGACAAAATTGATGAACTAGACAATTAGGACACAACACTTCCATAACATGCATGTCCATGCACATGTGTGCACACAAACTAACACCTTTGCTGGGAAGGCAATTTACCTACATTTTGTTATCATTAAATGTTTGCCATTGTGTATGAGAATTTGTTCCACTTCTACCACAAACACACACATATATAGACAGGCCTGAAGTAAAGACAAAAGTACTCACTCTTGCTGTAGTCCCTGAACACCCTGTAAAGCCGAGGATCCACTCTTAATCTCACTCTCCTCACTGTCACTTGGGCTCTCCAGTGAAGACATGGAGGTGGGGTCAACTTTCACTAAAAGCAAAGAAAAAGACCAGTGTGAGCTACAAATATATGTGCCTCTGATATCATTTTCAGGATTCCCACTTTAGCCCACAATGAGAAGTAGCAACAAGATAGAGAAGTAAAGAAAAATAAAGATGAAAGAAGTGTATGTATATGGAAGGAACAGAAGAACTTAAAAAAATTCTAGCATAGCTAAAATTCCTTTGAGGGAAAGGTAATAAGGAGCATTCTAGTACCACTGGAATGAGCTTCTCTAGGATAGTAAGTTAATGGAATAGGGTCTGGGTATGATTTAACTTTCTATCTCCAGCCCCCAGGACAAAATGTCTCCTGAAAAGTCAGGATTAATGTATGTTTGTTGAATTGAACTTTCTGAATAGTTATCTGGCTGTCCTAAGGTAAATGCCTAGGTTCACCTCAGAGATAAGAACTCCTTTGGGTTTTGTGCCCCTAAATGGAAACAAGTCAATAAGATGAAATGCATAACTAGTACTTAGCTTGATACATGTTGGCATCCTTCCCTTCCACCTTTGTCAAGAGAAGCCCTCGAGTATCTTTTATTATCAACCACTGATATTTCTCATACCTAACAAAACTCAATCAAATGGTCACCAGTCTCCTAGATCTAGTCAAAGTTCCAAAATTTCTATATAGAAGAAACTTAAGGGTGGCAATAAAGTTGGTGGGGTGGAATTTTGGCTAGTGCAGTTGCCTCTATACACTAATTGTGTATCATTCACTAAAAAGTTTTAATCATACATCTCAGTATGTATGTGTGTCTTTGCATGTGTGTGTGCACATATGTAATAAATGTTGTAGCAGACTAAAATTCTGTATACATTATGAAAAATCAAACTAAAATGTAAAGAGTGAGAAAATACAAATAGAAATGTTGATACTTATTCTTGTGTTCCAATTGTTTTGTTTACATTCCTCACTCCCCCACCTCCAAACCAAGGTGTAAGAATACCATTTTGGAGACTACTAGGCTAATGGTTTTAGCTTAAAATTACATTGAAACTTTTAAAACCTATTTTTCTTATTTAGAGTGGCTCTGATGGACTCATAGATATTATGGGTGTAATTGAAAGACCCATCATATCATTGCTTGGTGCTATCACTGCCTTGATTTCAGCAAATTCTCACTAGGGATTTTATTTTCTCATTTCCCCTTTTGTTTGCATCTCTTTCCCCATAGGAGAACTGATACCAAAATTTTAATTAGTCCCCTCAGAGGAATCTCAAAAACAAGACTGTTATAAACACTTACCATTACAACAATTAGCCACTAGTAAGTAGTGATGACATTTTAAATCAGAAAAACACAACTACAGAGTCTCAGCAACTTGATGCTTAGTATGTTGTTTTCCAGTCTCCTACATTTGGTGATGGAATGATTACAAGGCATTGAATTTCAAAGATAGAAAACCCTTAGAAAGTTTTTTCTTATAATGATCTAAGATCTGATTTTTAGTCATTTCCACCCACATATCTCGCTTTTGGTTTTTTAATTCATGCTAAACATTTATCAACTCCTCCTTTGACATGTGTTTGAAACCTCTCACCATCCTAACTCTCTCTTCTGATTATACTCCAACTTCCCAATGTCCTTCCTAAGGCACAATATTGAAAACTGATTATAATTCTAGAGCTGTGGTGAAACTAAATATTTTGAACCACTCAGGGGCTAAAATTTTCTTTGATCACTTCCAATTACAAACTAAAATAGATACATCTAGGGGCGCCTGGGTGGCGCAGTCGGTTAAGCGTCCGACTTCAGCCAGGTCACGATCTCGCACTCCGTGAGTTCGAGCCCCGCGTCGGGCTCTGGGCTGATGGCTCAGAGCCTGGAGCCTGTTTCCGGTTCTGTGTCTCCCTCTCTCTCTGCCCCTCCCCCATTCATGCTCTGTCTCTCTCTGTCCCAAAAATAAATAAACGTTGAAAAAAAAATTAAAAAAAAATAATAAAATAGATACATCTACAGAGATGAGAACTGGCTAGGAAATAGTGGTGAAAGAAGGACTTAATTTACTCCTTTCTGAATTCTGAACTTATTTTTTAAATTAAATAAAAAGGGAAGATTGCAGCATGTGAACTCTCTCCTATACAGGTTTTCAAGTTTGTTCATCAAAGTATTTGTTGCAAGACCACTACTATCTACCACCGGGTTGGGTTCTCTAGAGATGCACAAAGGGAAATAATATCGTTTCCTTCTCGAGGAATTTGCAATTTAGTTGAGAAGAATGCCCATACGCTTGTGACACAGGCAAATGAGAAAGTAAAATGGAGGATGATAGATGCCAATGAAGGAGAGCACCGGGAAGATGTTAATGTTTCAAAGAAGACTATTTTCCTGTTAGGGAAGAGAATAGTTATGGTATTGGGAGAGGCAGGTGCTAAGCCTGGCTAGAAATGTAGCACTAGAAATGTTCTTAACTTTTCCACAAAAGCATTCCTAATGGCATAGACAAATAAATGCATTTTGCTAGAAAATCCGAGTGTGTTCCTTAATAAGGTTAAAACTATTTTTGACATTTGTGTCTTATTATAAAAGGTCATTAAATTTGTACATTTTCTCTTTAATAAAATTTTTAAAATATGAAATGTGATTAAATTACTTTTTATCAAATAACATACAGAATACAGAAAGATACACAGTATTTTACTCAAAAATATGCATACCCCAGGGGTGCCTGGGTGGCTCAGTTGGTTGAGCATCCAACTTTTGCTTAGGTCATGATCTCACAGTTTGAGAGTCCAAGCCCCACATCACGGTCATTGTTGTGAGTGTGGAGCCCCCTTCAGATCTTCTGTCCCCCTCTCTCTGCCCCCCTCCCACTAACTCTCTCTCAAAAATAATAAATAAAAACTTAAAAATATATATGCATACCCAAATTTTAGAATCATGGACGAAACAAGAGAGTATTTGTACTATATTAAGCACTAAAGAGACATGATAAAAACAGTGTTTACAAATAATTATTCTTGAAGCTGTGTGCAAGAATAATTGGAAGGGATGAAATTAAATAAAAGAATAATTCTAAAAGAATAAGTGGAGGAAGGTGAGGCCCAGGAAAGGGGGACACTGATGCTTACCTGATCCAGCATTTTTGCCATCTCCTCCAATGAGTGGGACTGTAATGGCTGCAGGGCCCCCATCAGCAGGCAAAGTAGTATACACCATGGGAAGTGACTGTACCACTACTGGGATGGTCTTTAGGCCACCCAACTTATTTGGCAGTCTGACTGAGGGGATGGTGTGAATCACATGAAAGATCTGCTGGCCACCAGTTCCTTGAGAGGAGGCCAGGAGAGACCTTGGAGTCAGAACAGTAGGGATATTTGCTGAAGTGCCTGTGTCAGACGTTGAAGTGGACACTACAAGTGTCTGGAGAGCAGGCTTTGGCTTGGGAGTGAATATTGGAGGTTGCAGCATGCTGGCAGGCTGGAGATGAGCCTTGGGCTTGTGAAAAGAGAGGTCAACTGGTTCCACCTGGGGCAGGTTGAAATCATTAGCCAGAAGTTCTTCTGGGGGCTCAATCTTGATGTCACTAAATAGTGCTGGGTTCTCCATGGGACTGGCATCTGGGAATGGTGGAGATGTCATATTCCCTCTATCTTCTGTCTTAAGAGGATCTCTGATATGAACAGAGCCAGTGACCTAGAATAAATAAATAAATGAAAGGTGCAAAATATTCATTACCCTGAAATGTCATGTGAAGAATGAAATCAAGAAATCTATATTTTCTTCTCATGGGCACAATACATAGGGAGTTGAGAGAAATGAGGCAGGAGTATGAGGAAAAAGGAAAGGAAACTTTACTAAACACTAGTACCAGGCACTGTATCAGGCAACTGATACAAATTATTTCATTTAATCTTCATAATAACCCTGAAAGATTACTTAAAGTCAACATTTTCTGAATATCAACCATAAGTACTGTGCTAAGCTCAGTGACAACAAATGTGAGTAAGGGTCTAGCCACAAAGTGTATACTAACATACTAACTATAATGATAGAGTAATGTGAATAGCTTATAAGTCATACCATAAGTGATGCAGCAGATATACATTCAAGGCATTTAAGAAAAAGTAAAGGGAAAAATTCATTCTAGGCAAGATGAGGAAAGGCTTCAAGGAGGAAGAGCTATGATATATGGATCTTAGAGAATTAATAAGAATTATCTAGGCAGAAAATGAGTAAGAGAGATGTTTTGAGTCTATAGAGATATAACAAGAGACAATATTCTTAGGGAATAATGAAGCAGTATTGTCAATTGCATTATATGCAAAGCCAAAATGTGAAACTTCTACATTAAAAAATATGAATTAAATGGTCACTTATAGGTAATACATATTTGTAAAAACCCATAAAACCTCAATCTAATTTAAAACTTCCTAAAAATTCTGTTAATGTAAATGTCAATGATATTTTGAACTGTGTCTGCCATTGCTAAGCAACACCCTGGTTCTTGAAGATGGCCTTGGAGATAGTGGTGCTACTTTATCCAGTTAACAAAATAAGATCTCATTCTCTCTCACAATTGGATTTGGTTTATAGGGGTTTTGAATTATGATAGATGTTCAATAATTCATCCTTTACACAGAATAAAACTATCCTTTTTTTTACATTTGGAATATGATGGAAGGTTGAATTCAAAGAAAGGCTGGGTGATAAAGTATAATTCTTTCAAAGAGGGGAGTTACAAGTGCACAGCTATTTTGGTGGTAATTAGCTCCTCAATGAAGGATAGATTGAAGGAAGAATAAGACTGCATTCAAAGGGACCATAAAGAAAGCAACAGGAATAATAATGGTGACATTTATGAAATGATTGTAAAAATTTGAATATTGGCTGGATTTTGGATGATATTAAAGAATTATTGTTAATGTTTATAGGTTTGATATAGGTTGTTGGAAGATGACAGTGGAGTAGGAGGACCCTAGGCTCTCCTCATCCCATGAATACAACTAGAATATTATCAAATCATCCTAAACACTCCAGAAATTGACCTGAACTGGGAGAACAAACTCCACAACTAAAGGTACAGAAGAGGCCACATTGAAGAAGGGAGGAAGGGTGGAGACATGTTTTAAGACAGAAACAGATTGTGGATGCTGCAGTGGGGAGGGAGCCACAGTCACACAGGAGAGCAAGAGACAGACTAACATAGGGGGAGCTTAAAGCCTGGAGTTTTAAAGTCAGTTGGCTTGGCTGGGATGCAGCCCAGATGGCAATGTACTGCTCTTAGAGAGAAAGCAAGCAAACAACCCAAGAACATACAGCATGGAAACAGTGATTTGAAGAGCACCTGAGTTATAGAATGGGGAGGTTATTTGCTCATTTCAGACTGCATCCCACAGAGGCAGCATCTATGGAGAGACATTCTTGCAACAAAGAAATTGGGTGGAGCCATTTCCCACCCATGCTTCTCGGCATGAGCACAGGGCTACCAGTAGGAACAAGCCCAGCACCAATGCTCACTAACTTGTTTACACCAAGCCCCCCTCTCTGTGTTCCAGAAAACACCACCTCCCGGTATTTTCTGCCTCAGTCCCAGCACTGTATGCCCCCTACCCTAGAAACAGGCCCAAACCCTGGATTATACCCAGTACCCCAACTCAGGAGATTTGCAGAGTCTCAGTTCCATTCATGGAGGTGACAGCTCTCATTTCACAAGCAGACCAGAGCATACCTAGTTAAAATGTGTCACATTCATTCCAGAGGCCAAATATTGCCCACAACAAGCAAAGAGAGCCTCTGGAACTACTGGCCTGAAGGATAAAGTGGCAGGGCAAAACAACAGTGCACACGCAGCACACAATCGAAATACTCCCAGAAGTGCCTGGCCCTAGGGAACAGGACACTACATGGCAGGGCATTATAAGTGACAATCTGAAGGTAGGTAACACAAAAGCAGTATAAACGATTATTTCTGTAAACAATAAGTCAAGGAACTCATGAAAGAAAACATCTAAAATATGACAACTTTTACCTTGAACATGGGGAGGAGAGGAGTAAAGAATGGGTTCAAACATAAATGACCATCGACTTAATATAGACTGCTATATGCAGAAGTAGTTATATACAAATAATGGTACCCACACATCAAAAATCACAAATACATATACAAAAATAGAGAGAAATAAAGTCAAATATATTATTAAAGAAATTCAGCAAAGCATGAAAGAAAGGATCAAAGAAAATTTTCAGAAATAATCACATAACAAATAATACAATGACAATAAATACATATCTATCAATGATTACTCTGAATGTAAATGGACTAAACACTCCAATGAAAAAAAGCATAGGGTGATGGAATGGATTAAAAAAATATGTCTATATGCTGCCTAAAAGAGACTAATTTTAGACCCAAAGACCCCTGCAGATTGAAAGTGAGGGGACTGAGAAATATCTATCATGAAAATACATGTCAAGAAAAGGCTGAAGTAGCAATACTTATATTAGAAAAAATAGACTTTATTTTTTAAATGTTTATTTTCAAGACAGAGAGACAGAATGTGGGCAGGGGAGGTGTAGGGAGAGAAGGAGACACAAAATCCAAAGCTGAGCTGTCAGCACAGAGCCCAATGCAGGGCTCAAACTCATGAGCCACGCGATCATGAACTGACCCGAAGTCAGACACTTAACCAACCTAGCCACCCAGGCACCCCAGAAAAACTAGATTTTAAAACACAGACTGTAACAAGAGACAAAAAAGGACATATTAATAATAAAGAGGATAATCCAAAAAGAACATAAAATAATTGTAAATATTTATGCACCCATAGAAGCAACCATGTTTATAAAACAACAATATGTGGATCCTGAGAAACTTAACAGGAACCCATGGGAGAGGGGAAGGAAAAAAAAAAAAAAGAGGTTAGAGTGGGAGAGAGCCAAAGCATAAGAGACTCTTAAAAACTGAGAACAAACTGAGGGTTGATGGGGGGTGGGAGGGAGGGGAGGGTGGGTGATGGGTATTGAGGAGGGCACCTTTTGGGATGAGCACTGGGTGTTGTATGGAAACCAATTTGTCAATAAATTTCATAAAAAAAAAACAACAATAAACATAAAGGAACTAATTGATAATAATACAATGATGGTAGGGGATTTTAACAGCACACTTACATCAATGGACAGATGATCTAAACAGAAAATCAACAAGAAAAAAATGGCTTTGAATGACACACTGGAACAGGACTTAATAGATATATTCAGAACATTCCATCCTAAGACATCAGAATACACACTCTTTTCAAGTGCACATGGAATATTATCCATAATAGAACTCTAAGTCACAAAACAAGCTTCAACAAGTCCAAGGATCAATGAAGTCATACCATGCAACTTTCTGACCACAATGCCATTAAAATAGAATAAAACTACAAGAAAAATCTGAAAGTACACCAATATATGGAGATCAAATAACATGCCACTAAACAATAAATATGTCAACCATGAAATCAAAGAAAAAAATGAAAACGTACATGAAAATGAAAAACAGAACAGTCCAAAGCCTTTGGGATACAGCAAATCAGTTCTAAGAGAGAAGTTTATAGCAATACAGGCTTACCTAAAGAAATAAGAAAAATATCAAATCAACAACCTAACCTTTCACATAAAGAAACTAGAAAAAATGAAAAAAAAAAAACCTAAACCAGGATAAAGGAGGAAATAATAAAGACTAAAGCAGAAATAAATGACATGGAAAACAGAACAGCTCAATGAAACAGGAGAAGGCTATTGGAAAAAAAAATCAATAAAGTTGAATCCCTAGCCAGACTTATCAAGAAAAAATAGAAAACTCAAATAAATAAAATCAAAACTGATGGAGAAATAACAAATAACACCACAGAAATATAAGCCATTATAAGAGAATATTATGAAAAATTGTATGCCAACAAATTGGACAACCTGGAGAAATGTATAAATTCCTAGAAACATATAAATTATCAAGACAGAAACAGGAAGAAACAAAAATTTGAACAGACCAATAGCCAGCAAAGAAATTCAACTAGTGTTCAAAAAACTCCCAAGAAACAAAAGTCCAGGAACAAATGGCTTCACAGGTGAATTCTACCAAACATTTAAAGAGTTAATACATATTCTTCTCAAAATATTCCAAAAAATAGAAGAGGATGGAAAGCTTCCAAATTCATTCTATGAAGTCAGCATTACCCTGACACCAAAACTAGATAAATATACCACTAAAAAAGAGAACTATATGCCAATATCCCTGATGAAAATAGATGCAAAAATCCTGAACAAAATACTAGCAAACTGAATTCAAGAATGCATTAAAAAAATCATTAACCACAATCAAGTGGAATTTATTTCTGTGTTGCAAGTGTGGTTCAGTATTTACAAATCAATAAATGTGATATATAAAAGGATAAAAACCATATGATCATTTCAATAGATGGATAAAAGCACTTACAAAGTACAATATACATTCATGATAAAAACCCTCAACAAAGTAGGTTTAGAGGGAACATACCTCAACATAACAAAGGCCATATATGAAGAACCCACAGCAAGCATCATCATCAATGGGGAAAAACTGAGAGATTGTCCCCTCAGGTCAGGAACAAGACAAGGATGTCCACTGCCACCACTTCTATTCAACATAATATTGAAAGTTCTAGCCACAACAATCAGACGACAAAAATAAATAAAAGGCATCCAAATCATTAAGGAAGATGTAAAACTTTTACAGATGACATGATACTATACACAGAAAACCGTGAAGACTCCACCAAAAGTTTTGCTAGAACTGATAAGCAAATTCAGCAAGCTCACAGGGTACAAAATAAATGTAGAGAAATCTGTTGCAATTTTATACACCAATACTGAAGCAGCATAAAGAGAAATTAAGAAAACAATGCCATATACAATGGCACTAACAGTAAAAAGATACCTAGGAATAAACCTAACCAAAGAGGGAAAAGACATGTACTCTGAAAATTAAAAAAAAAAAAAACTGATGAAAGTAATTGAAGATGACACAAAGAAATGGAAAAACATTCCATGTTCATGGATTGGAAGAACAAATATTGTTAAAATGTCTTTACTACCCAAATCTATCTACACATTTAATGGAATCCCTACCAAAATACCACCAGCATTTTTCACTCAGCTAAAGCAAACAACCCTAAAATTTATATGGAAGCACAAACGACCCCGAATAGCCAAAGTAACCTTGAAAAATAAAAGCAAGGCTGAAGACATCACAATTCCAGACTTCAAGTTATGTTACAAAGCTGTAGTCATCAAAACAATATGGTAATGACACAAAAATAGACACATAGATCAATAGAACAATACAGAAACCCAGAAATGAACCCACAACTATATGGTCAATTAATGTGGACAAAGCAGAAAAGCATATCTAATGGGAAAAATCAGTCTCTTTAACAAAGGGGTGTTGGGAAAACTGAACAGCAGCATGCAAAAGAATGAAAGTGGACCACTTTCTTATACCATACAAGGAATTAATACAAACTGGATTAAAGACATACATGTGAGACCTAAAACCAAAAAATACTATAGAAGAACACAGGCAGTAACTTCTTTGACATAGGCCATAGAATCTTCTTTCTAGATATATCTCCTGAGAAAAGGGAAGCAAAAGAAAAATAAGCTTTTAGAACTAAATCAAAATAAAAAGCTTCTGAACAGCAAGGAAAATATTCAACCAAACTAAAAGGCAAAATATGGAATGGAAGAAGGTATTTGCAGATGACATATCCGATAAAGAGTTAATATCCAAAATATAGAAATAATTTATAAAAACTCAACACCCAAAGAACAAATAATCCAAATGAAAACTGGGCAGAAGGCATGAACAGAAATTTCTCCAAAGAAGACATCCAGACAGCCAACAGACACATGCAAATATGCTCAACATCACTTACCATCAGGGAAATGGAAATTACAACTGTAATGAGATATCACCTCACACCTGTCAGAAAGGCTAAAATCAACAACACAAGAAACAACAGTTGTCGGTGAAGATGTGACAAAAAAGGAACACTTGTGCACTGTTGAAAAGAATGCAAACTGATGCAGCCACTGTGGAAAACATTGTGGAGGTTACTAAAAAAATTAAAAATAGAACTACCCTATAATCTAACAATCACAATACTGGGTATTTACCCAAGGAATACAAAGACATTAATTTAAAGGGATGCATGCATCCTGATGCATATAGCAATATTATTTACAATAGCCAAATTGTGGAAGCAGCCCAAGTATCCATATCCATTGACGGATGAATGGATAAAGAAGAGGTGTTATATATATATATATATATATATATATATATATATATATATATCAGCCATAAAAAAGAATGAATGAAATATTCCTATTTGTATCAATATGGAAGGAGCTAGAAAGTTTAATGCTAAGTGAAATAAGTCAGAGAAAGACAAATACCACATGATTTCACTGATATGTGGAACTAAAGAAACACAACAAGCAAAGAGAAAAAAAAGAGAATGAGACAAATCAAGAAACAGACTCTTAATTATAGAGAACAAACTTATGGTTACAAGAAGGGATGGTGTGGGGGATGGGTTAAATAGGTGATGGGAATTAAGGAGTGCACTTGTCATGATGAGCACAGGGTGTTGGTAAGGAATTGTTGAATCACTATATTGTATATTGTACTAAAACTAATAAAACGCTGTATGTTAAAAATTAATAAGGAAATAAATAAAAATAAAAGCACATATCTTTAAAAAGGGGTTTGATAAAACATTACCGTTATGATTTTTAAAAATTTAGGTGAGAGTTAATGAAGGTCTGAACTCAGAAAATAGAGGGGTAAGTACAGGAAGTGTTCTCTGAGTTTGACTTTATTCAAAAAACCCTCAGAGCATGCTGGGAGTGAGTATAGGCATCAAGAGATATCCATGCTTTATCTACAGAATCTACCCAGCCTCCCATCTATGTTTTCCCTCTACTGTGCTATGATACTCTTGGTTTCCTGATTTATAAGCCCAGACCCCAACTGAGGCCTTGTCTGTGGTCCAAGTATTGTTTCCAACTACTCCTGTAAGTCCTAACTTCTGTGATTTCCCCCATCATTTAACATACTTTTAAATCTATTTTTATTTCAGTATAGTCGACCCACAATATTACATTAGTTTCAGGTGTATAACATAATGATTAAACATTTCTATAAATTATCCTACGCTCAGTGCAAGTGTAGCTACCATCTGTCACTAAGACACTATTATAATAACATTGACAACATTCCCTATGCTATACATTTTAATCCCATGACGAAAAGCCTGTATCTCCCATTCCCTTTCATCCATTTTGCCCATTTTCCCATTCCTCTCCTCTGGCAACTATCAGTTTGTTTTCTGTATTTATTGTTCCACATACATGTGTAATGTGATCTATCCCTCATAGGTGGATTCATTTCATCCAGATAAGGAAGGCAGTAGAATCTTACTGGGGTGGGGGGGGGGGATAAGGGATGGAAATTGTAAAGAATGACTGTATTGAATTTAAAACTTCCTTATCCTCTGAATCTTTCAAATCTACTTGAGCTCCTATTTTTATGTACATTTCCCACTTGTCACTTAACCTGACAATCTCTCTTCCCAGATTAAAAGGCAGAACCCCAGGAATCTCTAAGGAACAGTAGGATAGCTGTTACTCAATCCACAGTTATTCATTTTATTGAAAAATACATTATTCAGGAAAATCCAAAATGGAAACTGACCAATAAGAATAAAGAAACTAAAGAATATATAGACTATTCTTTTTTTTAAATGTTTTTGAGCATAGTCGACATACAATGTTACATTAGTTTTAAGTGTACAACATAGTGATTAAACAAGTTTATGCTATGCTCACCACAAGTATACCTATGATGTGTCACCATACAACACTATCCCAATATCATTGACTATATTCCTTATCTTGTGCTTTTATTCCTATGAATTACTTATTTCATAATTAGAAGCCTGTATCTCCCACTCCCCTTCATCAATTTTGTCCATCCCTTACCCCACTCACCTCTGGAATCCATCAGTTTGCTCTCTGTATTTACAGGTCTGATTCTGCTTTTTATTCATTTGTTTATTCGGTTTATTTTAGATTCCACATATGAGTGAAATACAATATTTGTTTTTCTCACTCTGAGTTATTACACTTGGCATCACACCCTCTAGGTTCATCCATGTTGTCGCAAATGGCAAGGCTTCATCCTTTTCCTGTGGATGCATAATATTCCTCTGTGTGTGTGTGTGTGTGTGTGTGTGTGTGTGTACCACATCTTTTTTTATCTATTTTTATTTTTTTATTATGAAATTTATTATCAAATTGGTTTCCATACAAAACACAGTGCTCATCCCAACAGGTGCCCTCAATACCCATCACCCACCCACCCCTCCCTCCCACCCCCCATAAACCCTCAGTTTGTTCTCAGTTTTTAGGAGTCTCTTATGTTTTGGCCCTCTGCCTCTCTAACCATTTTTTTTCTTCCCCTCCCCCATGGTCTTCTGTTAAGTTTCCCAGGATCCACATAGGAGTGAAAACATATAGAATCTGCCCTTCTCTACATGGCTTATTTCACTTAGCATAACACTCTCCAGTTCCATCCATGTTGCTACAAAAGGCCATATTTCATTCTTTCTCATTGCCATGTAAAATTCCATTTTGTATATAAACCAAAATTTCTTTATCCATTCATCAGTTGATGGACATTTAGGCTTTTTCCATAATGTAGCTATTGTTGAGAGTCCTGCTATAAACATTGGGGTACAAGTGTCCCTATGTATCAGCACTCCTGTATCCCTTGGGTAAATTCCTAGCAGTGCTACTGCTGGGCCATACGGTAGGTCTATTTTTAATTTTCTGAGGAGCGTCCACACTGTTTTCCAGAGCGGCTGCACCAGTTTGCATTCCCACCAACAGTGAAAGAGGGTTCCCATTTCTACACATCCTCTCCAGTATCTATAGTCTCCTGTTTTGTTAATTTTAGCCACTCTGACTGGCGTGAGGTGATATCTGAGTGTGGTTTTCATTTGTATTTCCCTGATGAGGAAGGACGTTGAGCATCTTTTCGTGTGCCTGTTGGCCATCTGGATGTCTTCTTTAGAGAAGTGTCTATTCATGTTTTCTGCCCATTTCTTCACTGGATTATTTGTTTTTCGGGTGTGGAGTTTGGTGAGCTCTTTATAGATTTTGGATACTAGCCCTTTGTCCGATATGTCATTTGCAAATATCTTTTCCCATTCTGTTGGTTGCCTTTTAGTTTTGTTGATTGTTTCTTTTGCAGTGCAGAATCTTCTTATCTTCATGAGGTCTCAATAGTTCATTTTTGCTTTTAATTCCCTTGCCTTTGGGGATGTGTCAAATACGAAATTGCTGCAGCTGAGGGAAGAGAGGTTTTTCCCTGCTTTCTCCTCTAGGGTTTTGATGGTTTCCTGTCTTACATTTTGGTCCATTATCCATTTTGAGTTTGTTTTTGTAAATGGTGTAAGTAAGTGGTCTAGTTTCATTCTTCCGCATATTGCTGTCCAGTTCTCCCAGCACCATTTGTTAAAGAGACTGTCTTTTTCCCATTGGATATTCCTTCCTGCTTTGTCAAAGATTGGCTGGCCATAATTTTGTGGGTCTAGTTCTGGGGTTTCTATTCTATTCCATTGGTCTGTGTGTCTGTTTTTGTGCCAATACCATGCTGTCTTGATGATGACAGCTTTGTAGTAGAGGCTAAAGTCTGGGATTGTGATGCCTCCTGCTTTGGTCTTCTTCAAAACTGCTTTGGCTATTCGGGGTCTTTTGTGGTTCCATATGAATTTTAGGATTGCTTGTTCTAGCTTCAAGAAGAATGCTGGTTCAATTTTGTTTGGGATTGCATTGAATATATAGATAGCTTTGGGTAGTGTTGAAATTTTGACAATATTTATTCTTCCAATACATGAGCACGGAATATTTTTCCATTTCTTTATATCTTCTTCCATTTCCTTCATCAGCTTTCTATAGTTTTCAGCATACAGATTTTTACATCTTTGGTCGGGTTTATCCCTAGGTATTTTATGCTTCTTGGTGCAATTGTGAAAGGGATCAGTTTCTTTATTTGTCTTTCTGTTGCTTCATTATTAGTGTATAAGGATGCAATTGATTTCTGTACATTGATTTTGTATCCTGAGACTTTGCTGAATTCATGTATCAGTTCTAGCAGACTTTGGGTGGAGTCTATCGGATTTTCCATGTATAATATCATGTCATCTGCAAAAAGTGATAGCTTGACTTCATCTTTGCCAATTTTGATGCCTTTGATATCCTTTTGTTGTCTGATTGCTGATGCTAGAACTTCCAGCACTATGTTAAACAACAGCGGTGAGAGTGGGCATCCCTGTCGTGTTCCTGATCTCAGGGGGAAAGCTCTCGGCTTTTCCCCATTGAGGATGATATTATCTGTGGTCTTTTAATAAGTGGCTTTAATGATGTTTAACTATGTTCCTTCTATCACGACTTTCTCAAGGGTTTTTATTAAGAAAGGATGCTGAATTTTGTCAAATGCTTTCCTGAAGTGATTGACAGGATCATATGGTTCTTATCTTTTCTTTTATTAATGTGATGTATCACGTTGCTTGATTTGCGAATGTTGAACCAGCCCTGCATCCCAGGAATGAATCCCACTTGATCATGGTGAATAATTATTTTATATGCTGTTGAATTCGATTTGCTAGTATCTTATTGAGAATTTTTGCATCCATATTCATCAGGGGTATTGGCCTGCAGGTCTCTTTTTTTACTGGGTCTCTGTCTGGTTTAGGAATCAAAGTAATACTGGCTTCATAGAATGAGTCTGGAAGTTTTCCTTTCCTTTCTATTTTTTGGAATAGCTTGAGAAGGATAGGTATTATCTCTGCTTTAAATGTCTGGTAGAATTCCCCTGGGTGGCCATCTGGTCCTGGACTCTTACTTGGTGGGAGATTTTTGATAAGTGATTCAATTTCTTCGCTGGTTATGGGTCTGCTCAAGCTTTCTATTTCTTCCTGTTTGAGTTTTGGAAGTTTGTGGGTGTTTAGGAATTTGTGCATTTCTTCCAGGTTGTCCAGTTTGTTGGCATATAATTTTTCATAGTATTCCCTGATAATTGCTTGTATTTCTGAGGGATTGGTTGTAATAATTCCATTTTCATTCATGATTTTATCTATTTGGGTGCTCTCCCTTTTCTTTTTGAGAAGCCTGGCTAGAGGCTTATCAATTTTGTTTATTTTTTCAAAAAACCAACTCTTGGTTTCGTCGATCTGCTCTACAGTTTGTTTTTTAGATTCTATATTGTTTATTTCTGTTCTGTTCTTTATTATTTCTCTTCTTCTGCTGGATTTGGGGTGTCTTTGCTGTTCTGTTTCTATTTCCCTTAGGTGTGCTGTTAGATTTTGCATTTGGGATTTTTCTTGTTTTTTGAGATAGGCCTGGATTACAATGTATTTTCCTCTCAGGACTGCCTTCGCTGCATTCCAAAGCATTTGGATTGTTGTATTTTCATTTTCATTTGTTTTCATATATATTTTAAATTTCTTCTCTAATTGCCTGGTTGACCCATTCATTCTTCAGTAGGGTGTTCTTTAACCTCCATGGTTGTGGAGGTTTTCCAGCCTTTTTCTTGTGGTTGATTTCAAGCTTCATCACTTTGTGGTCTGAAAGTATGAAAGTATGAAAGTATGATCTCAATTCTTGTATATTTATGAAGGGCTGTTTTGTGACCCAGTATGTGATCTATTTTGGAGAATGTTCCATGTGCACTCGAGAAGAAAGTATATTCTGTTGCTTTGGGATGCAGAGTTCTAAATATATCTACCAAGTCCATCTGATCCAGTGTATCATTCAGGGCCCTTGTTTCTTTATTGACCATGTGTCTAGACGATCTATCCAATGTTGTGAGTATTAAAGTCCCCTGCAATTACCACATTCTTCTCAATAAGGTTGCTTATGTTTGTGAGTAATTGTTTTATATATTTGGGGGCTCCCACATTCAGCACATAGACGTTTATAATTGTTAGCTCTTCCTGATGGATAGACCCTGTAATGATTATATAATGCCCTTCTTCATCTCTTGTTACAGCCTTTAATATAAAGTCTAGTTTGTCTGATGTAAGTGTGGCTACTCCAGCTTTCTTTCAACTTCCAGTAGCATGATAGTTCTCCATCCCCTCACTTTCAATCTGAAGGTGTCCTTATGTCTAAAATCAGTCTCTTGTAGACAGCAAATAGATGGGTCTTGTTCTGTTTTTTGTTTTTGTTTTTTCTATCCATTCTGATACGCTATGTTTTTTTGGTTGGAGCATTTAGTCCATTGAAATTCCGTGTTATTATGGAAAGATATGGGTTTAGAGTCATTGTGATGTCTGTAGGTCTCATGCTTGCAGTGATGTCTCTCGTACTTTGTCTCACAGGATTCCCCCTTAGGATCTCTTGTAGGGCTGGTTTAGTGGTGGTTAATTCCTTCAGTGTTTGTTTGTTTGGGACGACCTTTACCTCTCCTTCTATTGTAAATGACAGACTTGCTATATAAAGGATTCTCGGCTGCATATTTTTTTTCTGTTCATCACATTGAAGATTTCCTGCCATTCCTTTCTGGCCTGCCATCTTTCAGTAAACAGATCCGTCATGTGTCTCATTGGTCTCCCTTTATATGTTAGAGCATGTTTATCCCTAGCTGCTTTCAGAATTCTCTCTTTATCCTTGTATTTTGCCAGTTTCACTATGATATGCCATGCAGAAGATCAGTTCATGTTACATCTGAAGGGAGTTCTCTGTGCCTCTTTGATTTCAGTGCCTTTTTCCTTCCCCAGTTCAGGGAAGTTCTCAACTATGATTTCTTCAGGTACACCTTCAGCACCTTTCCCTCTGTGTTCCTTGCCTGGAATTCCAATTATGCATACATTATTTCGCTTAATTATGTCACTCATTTCTCTAAGTCTCCCCTCATACTCCTGGATTTTTTTTTATCTCTCTCTTTCTCAGCTTCTTCTTTTTCCATAATTTTATCTTCTAGTTCACCTATTCTCTCCTCTGCTTCTTCAATCCGAACTGTGGTCGTCTCCATTTTATTTTGCAGTTCATTTATAGCTTTTTTTTTAGCTCCTCCTGACTGTTTCTTAGTCCCTTCATCTCTGTAGTAATAGATTCTCTGCTGTCCTCTATACTTTTTTCAAGCCCAGCGATTAATTTTATGACTATTATTTTAAATTCATTTTCTGCTATATTGCTTAAATCGTTTTTGATCAGTTTGTTGTTGATCAATTCGCTACTTCCTGGAGTTTCTTTTGAGGAGAATTCCTCCGTTTTGTCATTTTGGATAGTCCCTGGAGTGCAGAGAACTGCATGGCTCTTCCTCTGTGCTGTCTGGAGTAACTTGCTTTGGTGGGTGTGTTGAAGTCAGACCTGATGTCTGCCCCCAGCCCACCACTGAGGGCACAGTAAGACTGGTGTGTACCTTATCTTCCCCTCTCCCAGGGGCAGGACCCACTGTGGGGTGGTGTGGCCTCTGTATGGGCTACTTGAACACTGCCAGTCTTATGGTACTGCTTCGATGGGATCTTCAGAATCTACCCCACACAGGAGCCAAGGAGATTATCCTAAAACACAAATCCAGCCATGATACTGCTTGAAGGCTGTCAATAGTTCTCCTACGATTCCTCTTCCAAAAGAAGGTCTGTAGATTCCATGTAGACAGATGTCTGAGACACGAGCAGTGAGGCAGCGTTTCTCTGAGGTGCCTCCTGAGGTCCTGGAAGGTCAGGTGCCTTGCTCATAGCTGGCTTCCAAGGACGCTGCACTCTTCGCACTCACCAAGGGGTGTAGAG